>NW_023270855.1:51786045-51827087 GCF_011800145.1 Mirounga leonina | reverse complement strand
AAGAAAGGGGAGAGAGAGATACACAAAGGGGCGGGGGAGATGGAGAAGCAGACAGAGACAGAGACAGACACACAGGAGGGAGAGACAGAAAGACCCAGAGATGGGGAAAAGCCAAAGTAATAACACAATGAAAGGGAGATCCACAGGTGAGGCAAGGAAAGCAGAGAGAGAGGGAGCGCGCGCAGGAGAGAAACAGACAAAACAAGGGAACAAGTATTTGGAAGAGACAGCAAAAGGCCCGGAGAGATGAAGAGATGGAGAGAGACAGGGAGAGAGAGATGGTCGGGGAGACAGAGCCAAGCAAGATGAGACCCAGTCAGAGAGCCCCCATGGGTGTCCCCCTAAACCCCCAACACCAGCCCAGACCCCCCCTCAGCTTTCAAGTTACCTCCCTCCCCACCTGCACACCCTGAACACCTGCTGTGTGCCCCAACCAGTTCTGGGCACTGGGGAACCCCCTGGGACTCTCCAACATACTCCCTGGGGAACTTACCGGGGGGCCGGGGGGCCCCGGGGGGCCAGTATCGCCACGGGGACCAAAGGATCCCTGCAGGGAGAAGTCACTTGGGAGTGAACTCTGTCTATGGAGACCCCTTCCTGCCAACACACATACACACTCACACACACACGCACACTCACGCACACAGCCCTGGGCGAAGGACATGCACAGTTTAGCACCAAGGATAAAACGCACATTTTCTTTCCATAGTTTAACATCTCTGAAATCAACATCTTAACATCTTCGGCAAATCATAGTCTCCTTGTCAAAACTGCTCTCGTTCATAGTAGTTTCTAAAATAATGGCGCATCTTACAATTGATGGCATCTCAGATTTGATAAAATACAACGGTAGGTGTTGAATAAATATCCGTTGAACGCATGATTGATTGAAAAAATGAACAATGCAAAGGCACTGAGGTGTGGTGAAGTTGCAGGGGGCGGGAAGCCGGGATGTGGGAGCCCAAGGGACAGCATATACTCACCGGGGACCCCTTGGAGCCTTTCTGTCCCAGAGGACCCTGTGGGGTAGAGACAGGGAGGGCTGGAGTCCCAGCTGGCCCACCACGGTAACCCCACCCCACAAACCCCTCTTACTCACCACCACGCCTGGGGGCCCAGGGTGGCCCAGAGAGCCGATGGGACCAGGGGGACCCTAAAGAAAGGACATCAAGGTCATCATTGATGGGGTTCACCCCTATGATCCAGGCACATCCCCCAGAAAAGCCTCTAGTGCCCTCGAAAGAACAAGCCACAGACACAGAGTCCAACTTGCATATCCCCAGATAGAGCCCCTCATTTTCCCCAGACACAACCCCTATCATTCTAGACCCAGTTCCCAAACGTGCAGTCTCCAAATAAGCCCCAGTTCTGCCTCCCCACCCACCCCTTCCTCTGAACACATTCTTCCCACTTGGGATAGAACTCACAGGTTCTCCCTGGGGGCCAGGGGGGCCCTGCACGCCTGGCAACCCCTGATCCCCTTTCTCACCAGCTTCCCCAGGGGGGCCGATGAGGCCAATTAATCCAATGTGGCCCTGGAAGACAAGAGAGGTACATATGGGGAAAGAAATATGGTGGGGGGGGATGCTGGTGGATTTTTCTTCTAGAGCCTTGGGGTAGTGAGTGTGGGAGCAGAGGAGACCCCAACCTGCCAGCCCTCTGGCCCGGGAGGGAGGTAAAGGTGGAGGAGATGGAGGGAGAATAATGGAAGGACATGTCCTTACCTTTTCCCCCTTGAGGCCAGCATCCCCCTTCAATCCTGGAAGGCCAGAGGGCCCCTGGAACGAGGGTGAGGCTCAGTTAGTGAGACTCAAACTTGAAATCTCAAGGTTCATGTGGGTGATTAGGGGATAGTCAAATAGGAAATTACCCAGATTTCAAGTGGGAACTACCAGGGATGGGGTCATGGGGATGGTCAGGAGAGAGGAGGAATGACAAGGGATAATGAAGGGGTTGGAGCATAGCCAATATGAATGGTCAGTGGTCAGGATCAGTGTGGGGGGTCAGGGTAGACTAGCAAGATAGATGGTCAGTTTGGCCTATCAAGATGGAGCGTCACTGTGGTCAGTATGAACCACCAAGACGGAGGCTCAGTGTAGATGATCAGTGTAGACCACCAAGATGGAGGGTCAGTGTGGTTGGTCAGGATAGACCATCAAGATGGAGAGTCAGTGTGGTTGGTCAGGGTAGACCATCAAGATAAGTGGTCAGAATAGATGGTTAGTATAGATGGTCAGGGTAGACTGTGAGATGGATAGTCAGTGAGGGGTCAGCCTGCACCACCAGACCCACAGTCACTAGACGGTCTCTGGACACCCAGTGTGGTTCTCAGTGCCAGGACATGAGGGACAAAGAAGTCTCTTACCAGGGGTCCAGGAGGGCCCATCTGCCCAGGAGGTCCCAGGAGACCTGGTTCACCCTAGGATGAAGCAGAACATGGGAATGCTGCCCTCAGCCAGAACTCAGTGTGGATGCCCCCACCCCCCGGCCAGGGTCAGCCGCTCCAGATTGGGGTGAAAAAGTATAGGATAGGAGCACACAGAGAGGGCCTGATCCCACCCCACCCCATCCCTGTTCTCACCCCACTCACCACAGGGCCGGGGATCCCTTGAAGACCCTCAGGCCCCACACGTCCGGGGGGCCCTCGAGCCCCCACTGGGCCTGTCATCCCTGGGGGTCCATCAGGACCTGGCTCCCCCTGATAGACCAGGGCAAGGGAAGAGCAGAAAGAGTCAGAGGGAAACTTTCTCCTGACCTCCAAGTCAACAACCATCAGGGAGGAGGAGGGTATTGGGACACCCATTCTGATGGTCCAACTATTGGTCGAGTGTCCGCACAGGGACACTTCCCTGGGTGGGGGGTACTCACCTTGGCCCCTTTCTCCCCTTCTCTGCCTTCTCGACCCATGCGGCCTGAAGGACCCTGAGGAGGGAAAGAGTATGTGGGGGGGGAGCTTTGGGGGTAAAGGGGGTCTGTTGAGATGATAGGGGTCTGTGGGGATTAGGGGGACCTGTGGGAGTGAGGGGGGCCTATGGAGGTGAATGGGGGCCTGTGGAGATGGGGGGGGCAAGGATGGAGCCAGGACAGCCAGGAGGCAGGTCTCACTCACCCTCTTGCCAGGAGGCCCAGGGGGGCCAGGTTCCCCAGAAGCCCCAGGTGGACCCTACAGATATATAATAGCAGCAGGATAGTATTAGCTCACATTGGTCGAGCGTGACTATATTTCAAGATGCCTCTGATCCAGACAGCCTTCCCCAGACATCATGCCAACACCAGCCATCTCCCACCTCCTCCTTGAAGCTGCTCACATTCATGGTGAAGCTTCAGAGAGGTGAAGCAAGTGCATCTACAGGGGTCCTGGGCACCTCATCCACCTACTCCTCTGACTCCCCCGGTTCACCCCAGTTCACCCACTCACCCACCCCAACCCCCCTCTACCAGCACCACATCCTCTGCTCCCCCACTCACCGGTCCCCCGACATCACCAGGGTCTCCCTTCTCTCCTGGGGAGCCATCGATACCCTGTGGGGGGGGCAGGGATCATGAAGGCACTTAAGAATTTGGGGGGGAAACAGGGGGCAACGTGAAGGTTATTTGTTCCACTGACCTTGCCCAAGTCTGTGGAGGGTGGGGAGATGGGAAAAGAATTAGGAATATGTGGGGGCTTGTAGGGGGGCACCTCACACCCACCGAAACTCCAGGGTCTCCGGGGGGTCCTAGATCTCCTGGGAGCCCAGTGGGGCCCTGGAAGACAGAACGAGGAATAATCACCTCTCTGAATTATCGGGCATTCGTTCATTTATTTGACAGATGAACTGCCCCCAAGCACAGCTTGGACTGCTGAGGATATGCTAGTGAACAAAACGCAAAATCCCCACCCTGGGAGAGTGAACATTCTAAAGTCTAATGTGTACAGGTCTGAGCTAAGCCTGTGACATGCATCACTTCACTTTGTCCTCCAGGCAACTCCCAGCTCGGGACTCACAGATAGGCCTGACCCTCAGAAAAGGGGTCAGATCCAACTTGAGGTTCCATAGACCCTGAAGCTCCTCACTGCCCTCCCACCCCACCCCAAGCCCCACCACGATGGGGGGAGGGCCTCAACCTCCGCCCTAAGGCCAAATCCCACATCAGCCCCAACTCCAGGCGTCAATCTCAACGGTTCCAACACTTTCAGAATCTTTCCGTGTGGGAGCAAGTTGCACCCCATACAGTGACATATAACCATCCATTCGTTCAGTATTCAGCCACGTTCTGGGTTGCTCAGGGAATCAGCACATTGGAGGAAGAACCCCTCGATAGAAGTTAGGGATCAGGTTCAAGTGGACATAAGTGCCCCTCCCCGATCTCTGCCTCCACCTCTCCCAGGACTCACCACATTCCCTTTGGCTCCATCCTCTCCAGGGGGGCCTTTCTTGCCTGGGGGTCCAGCAGCCCCAGATGGGCCTGAGTCCCCCTTTTCACCAATTTCTCCCTTGGGCCCCTTTGCAGAAACAGAGGTCAGAGGTCAGAATAGCCTGGACTCTTCAAAGGGTTAGCATCCCTGGACTCAGGAATCTGGGTGGTCTGGGACTTTCCTGGGGCCAGGGGTCAGAGGAGCTAGACCCTCTGTCAAAGGGTCAGAGGTCAAAGGTTATCTAGGATTTATCAGAGTCAGGGGCCAGGATGGTCCAGTTGCTCAGAGATCATGACCAAGGCTGGTCTAGCCCACATGCCACACTGGAGTGAGTTAGGAAAGGGGATCCCTCTGGGAAGTTCATCCCCCACTCCGGGTTCATAGCTTGGATCTGAGCCCTCACCTGCACCCCCAGCCCCACACCCTCCTGTAGGTGTACAACCTGAAGAACTCTATGTAGCAGCCCTAACTGAGACCTTCCAGGACCCTGTCATCAAGATAACTGGGGATACCCATAGGTCCTGAGTCAGTGGCTGACTCAGACCTGCCCAGAGGTCAGGGTGCCCCAAGATGCCCAGGGGTCAGGGGTTCCCTGAGATGGGTGCAGGGGTATAGGACACAGTCACTCACAGGGATGCCTGGGGTTCCTGGGGGTCCTGGGTCTCCAGCCTCCCCTGGCTCACCCTGCAGGAGTCAAAGTCAGGGTAGGGAGAGGTCTGATAATGAAAGACAGGGAGGAGCTCCCCAGAACAGCCACCCCCAAGCAGGACTGGCTGTGTCTCCCCCACCCTAGGCAGCCCCCTGCCCCCTTTCTCTCACCTTCTCGCCCACAGCGCCCGGCTGACCAACTCCCCCAGGCAGCCCTGGAGGGCCCTGGAGAGACAGCAAGGGGTAGAAGTGGGACTGTGGGATCCCAACAGCCCATTTTTGGGAAATGGAGGACCCCACCTCTCAGGCATCCTGCCCCACCCCCCACCGAGTTCTCACCTCTGATCCACTGGGGCCATGGGGACCCCTAGGCCCTGGAGCTCCATGGGGACCCTGTGGGACAGTCAGCATAGCATCCAGTGACCTCATGACTCCCCAAAGGCACCACTAACCACAAACACCATCCTTAATGTTGGTGACCAGCATCACCTTAAAATGACAACGTGCCCTGTGACACCACCCCCCCAAAACTGATGTAATGGCCACCACCACTCTGCTATCCTCTTCCCCCTCCCACCTGCCCCAGGTTGTCCATACCATGGACCCTACGTCTCCGACCTCCCCTTTCTCTCCAGGAGGACCTGGCAGCCCCTGTGGAAAGAAGAAGAAAGATTGGAGCACAGAGTGCAGGGAAAGAGGCCACACCCCCAAACTCAGACACCCACCTGCAGGCCAGGAGGGCCAATCATCCCCACGAAGCCTCTCACTCCGTCATCTCCTTTCTGCCCAAAGAGGCCTGGTGGTCCCCGGCGTCCCTGAGCCCCATCTGCTCCCTGGGAGAAGGACAGAAGCAGGGCACAGGTAGGGTCTGGGTCAAGGCAGTTAGGAGATCTGCTCAGGAGATAGGCTCAGGGTCAAAGTCAGGACTGAGGTTAACAATTACAGTCAGGGTTGGGATTAAGTTTGGAAAGGGTCAGGGTTGGACTTAGCGTTGGGGGTGCAGACTAAGGGTCAAAGTTTGGGAATTAAGTAAAGGGTTGAGTCAAAGTTTTCATATGGATATTGGGTGGTGAGATGGGCATTGGGTGGTGAGTTGAGGTCAAGGTCATGATGGGGCTGAGATGGAATTTAGGGTTGAGTTTAAGGTTGGGGCCAAGGTCAGATTCAAAGTTTGAGTTCAGGTTTGGGGTCAGCATTGGAGGGTGGGTCAGAGTTGGGGTTAAGGGTAGGATGGGGTCAAGGTTCAGATTTGTAGATAAAGTTTGAGTTGGGATTGAGGTTAAGGTCGTGGGTCGGGTTGAGACTGGGACTGTGAGGACCTTCAGGATTCAGGTTGAGATTGGGATTGAGTCAGATTCTAGGGGTAGTTCCTGTTGGATGTCAGCATGGAGGGGTAGATCAGGATTGGGGTTGAGTTTGGGTCTGGGTCATGGTGGAGAACCCTGTCCCTTCCTATCTGGGATCCAGGGGATGGTCACAAAGCCAGGAGCACTCACCGGGGAGCCTGGGTGTCCCACAGGACCCCGTACTCCTGTTGGTCCAGGTGGGCCCTGGTGGAGGGAACACAGCCAAAAAAACACCTCAAGTTCAAGATTAGGAGGGCACTCAAGATGACAATCACTGCCTCCCACTCCACCTACCAGGAAGCAACAGCTGCTTCCTGTACAGCCCTGTGTTCCTAGCCATCAACCGACAGGATCAGACACAGACATCATCCTGAGCTTGGCCCAACAGGACTTTCCCCCAGAAGTCCCTCCAGGGACTGAGCTGGCTCACAGACGCTGTGCACTGTGGCTGAAGTCCTGGGGGGAAGCTGGGGATGCGATGCCTCAGAGCCATGCAGAGTCACAGACAGAGAGAATGATGCCACCAAGGAAAGGGAGAGGAGGGGGTCATACCCCAGCACCCTTCCCATTCTCTCGGGGCCCCAGCTACCCACCCCATCCTTCACATCCCTCTGTCTTCCCCCACGACCATTTCCCTCCCTGGGGCCCCACACTCACCGCATCCCCTTTGTCACCTTTGTTCCCCTTGCTACCAGGGGGGCCCACTTCCCCCTGCAGAGGAAACGGGATGAGGGAGGACCAACTTGGACTCTCCATACCCTGAGACCCCGAGGCCCTCCCTCTCCATGAACGCTCACCTTGTCCCCATCCTCGCCAGACGGCCCAACAGATCCAGGGGGTCCGGGAAGCCCCAGGGGCCCTGGGATCCCATCTTTGCCTATGGGTCCAGGGGGGCCACGTTCACCCTGATGGGGGAGTGGAAGTGGGGATGTCAGGGGCCAGGGAAGAGGGAAGGTCCTGGTATGTGGGGTCCTGAGGATGCTTGAGGAATGTAGTGGGCAGGCACTCACCGGGGACCCCTTCTCGCCTGCAGGGCCAACAGGGCCTGGGCCTCCACTTTGGCCAGGAAGCCCAATGCCTCCTGCTGGGCCCAGTGGCCCCCGCTCCCCAGGGGAGCCCTGAAAACAGGGGTAAAGGGTCAGGAAAAGTAGCAAAGTAGTTCTCACTGATAGAGGCCCTTCAAGCCACCAGGCACGGAGTTAAGGAGCTACTGGTGTCTTATCGACTCTGTTCCCTTCCCCACAGCAGCTAGAGGGACACCTGAGTCAGGGCATACATGTCCCCCTGCTCACAGCCCTCCACAGCTTCCAGCTTACTCAGGAAATGGGAAATCGTCCTTACACAGGCCCCGCACAACCTGCCCCATTACTTCCTGCCCTCTCTGTCTCCCACTCACCCCCTCACTCTCTTCCTTCCAGCCACACAGGCCTCACCATTTCCTCCAACATGCCGCACACACTCCAGCCCCAGGGCCTTTGCACATGCTATTCCCGCTGCCTGGAACACTCTTCCCTTATATATCCGCATGGCTCCTTCTCCACCTCCCTCAGATCTCAGCTCAAATGTCACCTTCTCAGGAGGCCTTCCTTGACCAGCTCATTTCAACGCCTCTCTTCCTACTCCCCCTTCTCTGTGCTATTCATCACCACTGATTCCTTATCTCCTCAACTAGAATATAAGCTCCAGGAGAAAGGAGATTTTTATATGTTGATGTCTAGCATGCAGTAAGTGTGGGATGGATCATCTCACGGATGGGGCCATGTTACAGGTGAGAAAACTGAGGTCATGGGTGTGACCCAGGCCTGTTTGGCACCCAAAATAGTGGACTTAATCATGGCAATGCCCAGCTTCCCAGATGCCCCAAGGCCCTTCCACCCTGCCCCCCACCCAGCAGATGGGGTTACACTTACGTTGGCTCCAATGGGGCCCAGGGGGCCTTTGTCACCCTTTAAACCAATAGGTCCCTGAGGGAGGAGATGATTCAGTCAAGAGACGCCCAAGGGTGTGCTCAGGTCCTGTCTTCTGGAGGCTCACAGTTCCCCCCTCCTTCCTAGGCACTGAGGGTCAGGGGTCTATCTCCTCCAGGTCCCTCCTTTATTTTCACGGTTGTCCCCAGGATGCCACCACCATGTCCCCCCCAGAGCCCCCCTCCTCCTCCGCTTCACAGCCCAGCCAGGTACATTTGTGGGAGGGAGGGGACTCCAAAGGATACTCACTGGGTCCCCAGGGGCTCCTTGGGGGCCCGGGAAGCCCCTGGGTCCAGGTGGTCCTTCCTTCCCAAGGGGTCCTGGTGGTCCCAGGTCCCCCTGTAGGAGTGCAGAGGAGGAAGGTCAGGCTCCAGAGAAGGAGTGTTTCCTCCTAGTCTGTGAATCTGGGCCCCCTCCCCCATGGGGTTGATTCTGAGGCCTGGGGTGGCACGGGGCCATTGAGGAAACTTTGAGATTTCCTAGGGGGCAGGGTCTCACCTTGACACCCTCTCTGCCTTCCAGGCCCGGAAGACCTTGTTCACCGGGAGGTCCAGGAGGGCCTGGGGGGCCCCTCTCACCCAGAGGTCCAGCTTCTCCTGTCTTTCCCTGAAGAGGAAGGAAGCTTATCTTGAATGGAGGTGGTCCAGCATTGAGGGGGGGGGGGGCTGTCTGAGATGCGCTTCCCCCCACATATCTCCCAACTGGTGCAAAACTGGGAAGACCTGTGGGGTCCGTTCTGACCTGAGGACCCACGACACCAGCTGGTCCAGGTGGGCCTGTCTGACCTTGGAAGCCCTGGGGGAAAAATTAAAAGGGGTGTCACACAGGAGGAAGAACTAGAGAGCCTAATGAGGCCAGGGGTCAAAAGTCCAGAGGCCACTCACCAATTCTCCTCTCTGACCAGGGTGCCCAGGACGTCCATCTTTCCCCTGGGGGCCCTGGGGGACAAGGTAGGAGAGAGACGAGGCATGACTAAGGAGTCTCCCCACTCCCTGGCTCCCTCCAGGCCACCCCCAATTAGGGTGCACTCACTTACAGGGGGACCCTTTGGCCCAGAAAATCCAGGAGGGCCTTGCAGACCTGGGAGGCCCTGAAATGGAACCAAAAACCATGGCCTCATCCCTCTGGCCTGGCCCCTTGAGCCCCACATAAGGACAAGCCTACTGACACTTTCTGCCCACTGGGCATGGGGCCAGATGCGCGACACGCAGTCAGTCATGTCCTATGCCACTGCAGCCCTTTGCAGTGGGGACTGTGGTATTCCCAGCTCATAGAGGGGGAAAACGAGGCCCAGAGAGGTCGAGTGACTTGCCCAGGGTCACACAGCAGTCAAGTGGCAGAGCTGGGACTTTAGAGGCTGGGTTCCTTCCACTGCATCATAATGCCTCCCTCCCTCCTGGGTTTGTCTCCCATCTGGACGTGACACATGCTCACCTTTTCTCCAGGGATCCCAGCAGCCCCATCCTGGCCCACATCGCCCTAGGACACAATGGATAAGATTCAGGCTGCAGGACAAACCCAACTGGGAGGGCTTCCTAGAGGGCCTTGAGGAGCCTGGGCCAGGGGGCCTGCATGGGAGCCTGATCACCCGCCCAGCCCATACCTTGGGGCCTGGTTGCCCGGTGGCACCAGGCTGCCCCCTCTCTCCGCGGGAGCCCTGAGTAGAAAAGAAGCAAAGATTAGAAGCAAGAGGTGGGGGAAGCCTAGGAGATGAGCCCGCGTCCTCTGGGGCCCCTCCCTCTGTGACTCCTCCTTGCCCTACCAGGGACACCTACGTAACCCAAACCCGCTGCCCTGCCCACGTACGACCTCCCCACTGCCTCTCCTCCCGCAGCCCCTCCTTCCAGCCCTGCCCCCCCCCCAGGCCCGGCAGAATGGGGGAGCCATCTTCTTACTGGTGGTCCCCGCTCTCCTTCCAGGCCTGGCTGCCCCGCCTTCCCCTGGAAAATAAATCAGGTGAGGGGGAAGCAGAAGAAAGTTATGATGCAAAGACCTGACGCACACAGATGCATCCAGGCACAGACCCAGAAAGAGGTCTGCTGCACGTTTATTCACAAGCCTTTCTCTCTCTCTCTCACTGTGCAAAGATCACAGACACCCAGTTACACCTGTGATTGCACCTACAGGGTCCAAACACAAGCCCAGAAGGACACCCACTTCTCCCAGACTGCATGCCATAGCAGCACACGTTAGGTGACCCGCAGCCTCGGGTCGACACCCGGAGCTCCTCGTGCAATCTGTCCCTCGCACACGTGCACACTCAACGTAAACACGTGCACGCATGGATTCACAGGAGGACGCGGTCCTCATAAGCACAGCCGTACACACAGACGTGCATGTGTGTGCATATCCATACGCTTTCGCACACACACTTACGTCCACAGTCACACACGTGCACGCAGGCCTGGGTCCTTGCTTACCACAGGCCCACATGTTGCAGCACCCAGACCCCTTCCGACCCACACTGAGAGGTCCATGCACACTGGCACACACGTTCAGGAATGCCCGGTGGGGTCACCTACATGGGCCCTGCGCTGCGTCTGGGGATATGTGTGCAGACAAGTGTTTCCGGGCTTGGATACAGCCACCCAGGGGCCTCCCCACTGTCCTGCAGAGCCACACATGTTCCCCCAGACAAGCCCTACCCTCTCCCCGGACCCCGGGATCACGACTCACCCGCTTCCCTTTTTCTCCTAATGGCCCCAGGGGCCCGGGAAAGCCAGTAGACCCCTGAGTTGAGAGAATCAGAGAGAGAAGACTGGGGTGAGGAGTAGGTGGGGGGCAAAGCTGACCCCTCACGCTTCAGCCACTCCATCCTTTCCAGAAGCTTCTTTGGTCCCTCCAGCCCCATCCTCCTCCAAGGTAGCCCTCTGCCCTCCTCTTCTCCCACCCTTGCTCACTCCACTCCAGCCACACTGGCCCCTCCATGCTACTCAGGCACACTGGTTCACTCCTGCCTCAGGGCCTTTGCACTGGCTGCTTCCTTTGCCTAAACTTCTCTTCTCTCAGGCCCCCACAGAGGCAGCTATCCCTCATCCTTTGGATCTCACTTAGATGTCAACTCCTTAGAGAAGTCTTCTGCCACCATCCTGACCACCACATCCTCCAAGTCACCCTCCCTCTATCACATTGTCCTATTTTGTTTTCCCAATATATTTATACTGAAATGACCTTGTTCCTTTGCTTACTTATTCATTGTATGTTTTCTCTGCTAGGACATGTTACTCTGGTCTTAGTCTCCTCAACCTGGTACAAAGTCGGAGCTTACTTGATATTTGTTAACTGACTCCAGTCCATGCTGTCCTGCCCATCTCGGAGGCATCCTCCCTCCAACCAGGGGAGGACATCACAGGCTCTTCTAGCCCCTCCCAGCCCTCACCACGTTTTGAATCCCAGACCTACCACTAGACTAGCTGTGTGGCCCTGGTCAAATGGCTTACCCTCTCTGAGCATCAGTCTCCTTATTTGTAGCCTGGGAATACCAACAATACCTCCCTCACAAGGTTTTGGGGAGGATCAAATAGGATAAGGTATAGAAAGTATTTTACATGGTGTGTGACACATAGTAAGAGCTTATGACATGTTAGCTGTCATTATTCGGGCTGATTATTACTGACTGCTATGGACCGAATGTTTGTGTCCCCTCAAGTTCATGTGCTGAAGCCCTGTGTTGAAGAATGGTATTTGGAGGGGTGGCTGGGTGGTTCAGTTGGTTAAGCAACTGCCTTCGGCTCAGGTCATGATCCCAGGGTCCTGGGATCGAGCCCCACATCGGGCGCCTTGCTGAGCGGAGAGTCCACTTCTCCCTCTCCTTCTGCCTGCCGCTCCCCCTGCTTGTGCTCTCTCTCTCTCTCTGTCAAATAAATAAAAATTTTAAAATCTTAAAAAAAAAAAAAAGAATGGTATTTGGAGGTGGAACCTTTGGGAGGTAAGTAGGTCATAATGTTGGAGCCCTCACAAAGGGGATCAGTGTCTTTATAAGAAAAGGAGACTAGATCTCTCTCTCCTTCCCTCCCTGTCCCTGTCTCTCTCTCCCTCTCTCTCTCTCTCTCTCTGTCCCCCTCTCCCCCCAGCCCCCCACGTGAGGATACAGAGAGGACACAGCTGTCTGCAAACCAGAGAGTCCTTACCAGAATCCAACCATGCTAGCACTCTGATCTCAGACTTCCAGCATCAAAAACAGTGAGAAATAAATTTCTGTTGTCTAGGCCACCCTGTCTAAAGTATTTTTTTATAACAGCTAAGACACCAACCTCAACTTAACCAACACACCATGCCTTCTGTCATGTATTACTCACTGCCCAAAACACACAGACTGGTCTTGTCCAAGAGGCTTTGCTCTAAATCCCATGAACTCCTGCTCCAATCGGTTGAGTTCTATTCTTAGGTATGGTGCCTTGAGTTTATTCCCGAGTCTGTTTATGTCAGTTGTGCTTGCTATTGGAGTCATGTGACTTAATGAAAGTTTACAACAACTGATGGAATGCAGAAAGGAAAAGAAAGATGTCTACCAAATCTAAGTTAAATGGAAAAGACTCAATAAAAAGGGAAGTCACTAAAAAAAGTCACGTCAAATGAGGCATATGCACAAGATAACTGCCAGATGGAGATGACAAAAGTGTGGAACTCTGGAAGGATTCTGCACTTGGACTTCTTCCCAAGTGTCTAAGTTTCTGTTCCACTTTATATAAACCCAAACTATAAATCGTCAGTGATGTAATGTGGGTGTGGTTTAGGCAGAAAGACATGTCTAATCAGCAGCCTCATCCATCAAAAAATTGGCAAACAAATGTACATTTTTATATAAGTACATTTTATTGTAAGTTATAATTCAATATATGTAAGACATGGATTTTTTTGTGTGTGTGTGTGTGATTCTCCTCCTTACTGGCTTTGTTTCAACCAACCCTAATCACACCAAATAAGAAGGATCGTATAGTTTTATTATCAAAATTATCAATGCTATTATAATCAAGTGGATGAGACAAAGACTACTGGTATCTCCATTTTACAATGAAGCAAGTGGACTCAAGAGACTTGTCCAAGGTCACTTAGCAGGTAAGGAGTGGGTATTTGAACCCAAGTCTGATACCAAAGCTCACAGCTTATGCTGTCTCTTAGTGACCCAGGGGGTGGACAGCTCACTCCCCTAGACCACATCCTGGCCCTCCAGATGTTAATCAATCTCTGAATGCTATCCTTGCCCACCCCCTACCCCTTAGCTTCTTACCTTAGGGCCTGGACGTCCTGGGTAACCCGGGAGACCTGGCACCCCAAGCTTACCCTACAGAGAAATTATGGGACAAATGTCAGAAATTGCAACCTGAAGTTCAGAAAAGAAAGGGCAGGATGGCTGGAGCATGGTGACAGGGGCAATAGGGTGAGATTCAGGGAGTTCAAGTCTTGGCTCCTGCCTGCTAGGGGCATATCTTTGGGCAACTCATTCTATTCTATTCTGTTCTATCTCAGCTTCCTTATCTGCAAAATGGGGATAAAAATTCCTGTTGCCTGTAGTGGTTTTGGGGATAAAAATCAGATACTGTGCATGAAATTGCTCTGTATTGCTGAGTTAAGGAATCAGAGATGGTAAGTGTGGTAGCAGCCTCCTGAGGTTGGAGATAAAAGAGCCAAGGGCAGAAGGCAAAGGGCCAGGGAACATCTTGGCTGCAGGATGGGAAGCCATAGAGTAGACTGGAGAGGGTGACCAAGGTCCATTCACCTTCTCCCCAGCTGAGCCTGGGGGACCCTCCTCGCCAGCCAGCCCCTCCTGCCCCTTCAGCCCTTCCGGACCATCCTCTCCCCGGGGGCCGGGGGGGCCGGGGAGCCCCTGGAATAGAAAGGAGGTATCAGACCCTGAGTCACTCCTGCTCCCTCCAGCCCCCTATCTGAGCCCCAGCACCCTCCCCCCTTCACTGTCTTCCCCAAGTGCCCCAGAACCACTAGATCCCTCATCTGGAAGTCATCTTACCCGATCTCCTTTGAGCCCCCCATCACCCTTGAAGCCCGGGAAGCCATCCTCTCCCTAGGTGGGAGAGAGTGTAGAGGTCAGAGGTCAGGGCTTCAGGGAAGGGATACAACCAGAGTCCCATTATTAGGGCTCCCCCGCAACCAGGACCCCCCTCTCTTCTCACCTTCTCTCCTTTCTCCCCCTGGAGACCCCGGTTGCCAGAGGTACCCTGAAAAATAAAAAAGATCTCAAGTCCCTTCCCTGCTTACAAAGGGCCCTCCAACTCAGTCCCCTGCCCCAAAATAGTCAGGAGAGTCCCAAAAGGATACTGGACAGGAGTGGAAGGGGGCAGCCTTAGAGGAAATGACCTTTCTCCAACGCTGCTAGTGTGGTGTGCAAGAGGCTGCCTCTCCACCCCTCTTCCCACTGGCAACCTCCCAGGGTCATCTGTGTGGGGGTGTGCAGGGAAGGCCAAATTTCCGAGTAATTGATTCCAATCTCCCGGGGACACTGTGTCCACAGTTCCTTCTGGCAGGAGAAAGAGGATGAACATTCCAGGCCCCAGTCTCATTCTAAAGGCAAAGGAATGTTCTCCATTGTGCTGGCTACAATGTGACTCTGTGCCTGGCAACAAGGCGAGTCTGTACTTAGCTACAGCAAGGCTGCTCAGTTCAAGCCCAGGTGCCCAAACCCTGGCCTTGGGTTGCAATGAAAACTGCACTTGGCTACAATGTGACTGAGCTCAGAGACTGTAATGAAATTGCACTTGGATACAACATAACTGTGTTTTGACAATAGCATGATTGTCTCCAGCCACAGAGAGACATATGTAACCGAGCTCAGAGACTATAATGAAATTGCACTTGGATACAACATAACCATGTTTTGAGAATAGCATGACTGTCCCCAGCCACAGAGAGACACAATGTAACTGAGCTCAATGACTATAATGAAGTTGTACTTAAATACAATATAACTGTTTTGACAATAGCATGACTATCTCCAACCACAAGGGTATTCACTTGACCACAATGTAACAAAGCTTAGGCTACCATGATTCTCTGACCCGGGCTACAGTGTAATTAGACTCAGTTAAAACATAGGCTTCAACTATATATAACTGTGCCTGGTTACAATGTAACTCTGAGTTTGGCCACCCATAGGACTCTGTGGCTGACTACGGGGACTATATAGCCCCCTCCTTGGTTATAGTATAACTGAGCTTGCCTACAATGCAAAAATGTGGTGAGTTGCTTCTTGGCTACCACCAAACTCTGTTCTTAGACCACAGGTACCATTCTTGGCTACACTGTAACTGGACTCATATTAGATGTGAATTCCAATGCCTCTGCCCTTGGTCAACAGTATAGCTCTTGGCTGATCCCAGCATTTTTGTGCTTGAGGATCACATGGCTCTGGGCTTGAGTTAAAACCCAACTGTCTGGGGCACCTGGGTGGCTCAGTCATTAAGCATCTGCCTTCGGCTCAGGTCATGATCCCAGGGTCCTGGGATCGAGCCCCGCATCGGGCTCCCTGCTCTGCGGGAAGCCTGCTTCTCTCTCTCTCCCACTTCCCCTGCTTGTGTTCCCTCTCTCGCTGTGTCTCTCTCTGTCAAATAAATAAATAAAATCTTTAAAAACAAAAAACAAAAAAACAAAAAAAAAACCCAACTGTGCTTCACTACGGTGTGCTGACCTGGACCGTGTTTATAGTGAAATGGGTCCAGCCTCTGATGGACCTAACTATTCTCAACTACAAGGCAACAACTACACTACTTCCCTTTGGCTGTTCAGCTCCAAGTAACGCACACACTTCTACGTATGGTCACTCAGATTGAAACCCCACTCCCACCACACCTCTCCTAGCTGACTGATACCTCTCACCACACATGCACACATTTCTTATGAACCTGGTTCCCCGGAGCCAATGTCAATGACTCATCCCTACTTGCAGGCCCCAAGTATCACGTACCTTCACACCCCGAGGTCCAGGATAGCCCGGGGGTCCTGCTGACCCTTGTGGACCCTGAGATGGAGATAAGATCAGTGCCATCCTGTTCTACCCCTACCCGCACTGTGTTCCCAGTGCCCTCAACTCTCTCCTCATGAGCCCTGCCTATCAACCCTCATCCCCAACCCAGTCTCTCCTGAGGGCACTCACCTGGGCCCCTTTCTCTCCCGTGGGGCCCTCATGGCCTGGGTGACCCTGGGGAAAGGAGTTGTCAGAGACCAAGATTTGCCATCCAAATTCCCAAACCTCCCCCTTCACCTTCCTCCTTTTGCCCGAACCCAGTTCTCACCAGAGGGCCATCAGATCCTGGAATGCCTGGAATTCCTGGGTTTCCAGGGGGACCCTGAAAGAAGATGAACAGTAGGGGGAGACGGATGGGTCTCGGAGTCTGGCATCCCACCAGGAACAGCCTTACTCAGACCTGCAGCTACTCAAGGTCACAGAACAAGCATATCCCACAGGCTAGGAAATCTCTCCCTAGCTTTGCCCAGACTTGCTGTGTGATCCTGGGCAAGCCTCCTTCCCTCTCTGAGCCCCAGAAATCCTCCATCTCTGGGAGAGTTGAGACAAGGGAGGTAAAAACAGTGTTGGGGGGAACTCCCCAGCCACATCCTTTTCTTCAGAAGTGCCTCTGTCTTCATCTGATGAGAGGTGGGCCCAGGCAGGCATGAGGTGACCCCCTATGTTCTACAAATAGTGGATAGGTCCAGAAGTGGGCACCTTGGACCAACTAAGCCAATCAGATTTTCTTCTGAAATTTTGAGGTAAGCGACACCTCACTTCATAGAAACTATAATCAGATGGATTTGGGTAAAGAAACTATAAGGTCAAGAGGAGCTAGGGGCTGAAATTGTAATTAAAGTAGCACAAAACCATGTAGAAATGGAACTTGGGGGTGAAGACTAAGATACGTGCAGCAAGAAGCCTGTTTGCTGGGGGAGATAGAACAGATGTGCACAGGAATAAAGATGACACCATAGGGCCCCAGAGAAAGGGCTTTCCTGGCCCATGGGTCTTGCTAATATTTGCAATGACTGGCATCTGTGGGTTCCCCTAAATCCAGATAATATGTGATCTAGCTTTGGTGGATTTGTGTTTCTCCCAACCAACCCTTCCCTAACAATGATATTTTTTTAAACTCTGGGCTTGTTTAAGGAATGTTGCAATTTATCATTACCCAGGGCTAATAAAAGGGTCCTGGTGGGAAGCTTTTCCTGCAGATAGAGCTGAAGGAAGAAGACGGGAGAGGGTGGTGGTAGGTGGGGCTGTCACTTACCTTCTCCCCAGGAGTGCCAATGGGTCCCTGAGGGCCATGGAGTCCCTGAAAACATAAAAAAGAAGGTAAAGGTGGGGCGCCTGGCTGGCTCAGTTGGCTAGGCAACCGACTCTTGATTTCAGCTCAGGTCATGCTCTCAGGGTTGTGGGATTGAGTCCCGCATCAGGCTCCACACTGAGCATGGAGCCTACTTGAGATTTTTTTTTTTCTCTCTCTCTTCCTCTGCCCCTTCTCTGCTTGCTCTCTCTCTCTTTAAAAAAGGGGGTGAAGAAAGGCATGAGAAATGGGTAGTGAGTTGGGAAGTGGAAAGGCTGGGAGTTGTCTATGACCTTGGCTGACTACTATCGCCCCCCAATTATTGAAAATGATAGCTCAAACCTGGGACCCGGGATTTCCCTGCTGTCCTGGAGGGCCTGGTTCTCCTGGAGGACCCTGGGGAGAAAGTGGGGGTGCTGTGAAGCTGAAAGGGATCATGGTGTTGAAGTGTCAGTGAAGTTGAAATAGGAGTCATGGGAGTGGACAGGGATATGGATGGATGATCACGGAATCAGGACATCAGAAAGCATTAGGGGACAGAAGGCAGAACACGTACCACATTTCCTTTGGCTCCTGGAGCACCATCAATTCCAACTACACCCTGGGGGGAGGAGAGGGTGTGAGACCCGGGCAGATACCACACAGGAGCCTGAGTCTGAGACACTGAGAGGCACAGGTGGAAAGATGAGTGGGCAGAGAAACCAGGTAACAGAAATGGACATGCAGAGGGGACAGAAGTGGGAAAAGGACAAGCAGGGATGTGGACAGAAAGTGACATTCTCACCGGCCGTCCCAGGGGACCAGGGGAGCCTCTAGGGCCGATCAGTCCTCGGGGGCCCTGCAAGGAGGTAGGAGCATTATTCCAGCATCGCTGCTCTGAGGCCCCATGAATCATGACTCCCTCCCCTGTGCCAGGAGCAAAGGATCCAGAGGTCCCTAATACTCACTGGCTCCCCAGCCTGGCCAGTGGGCCCCGGAGGTCCTTCGGCTCCCTGTGGGAAAGCGTTCATCACTTGGTGACGGGGGAGGAGGAAAAACACTCAGAAAACCACCTTCCCTCATCTGGGCAGACTCTTCCAGAGGATCCAAGAGTCAGAGCTTGAGGCAGTAACCAACAGACTGAGCACATGTGATTCAGTCCAGGCCCCTGACCCCAATCCTGGGCCTGCAATCCTGAGTCTCACCTACTAACTCTGGTACTAGCCCCCAGCTCTCAATCTATCTTTTGGAGGCCCACCGAGGCTCCTGACCCTCGCCTCTCATCCTGTCCCCTGAATACTCTATTGCTCTCTCATTCTGGCTTTCTAACTTCTAAACCATTCTCTCTCTTCCAAACTTACCTTCTTACCATCCTCTCCTGGGGGACCAGGTTGCCCCACATGGCCAAAGTCACCCTGGAGTTGGGAATAGAGGGGAGTTCAGAGTGGAAATGTGGGGATAGAGACCAGCCCCACAGGAAAGGAAATGAGGCACAAGGGATCAGAGCTCACACACAGGGATGGAGGCTCCAGTACTGGGGGTGGAGAGGGTGCCATGAATATCAGGAAGCTTGCTATGGGGGAGGGGCCTCATACACTCACCCTTTGCCCTTTCTCTCCAGGTAGCCCTGGCAAGCCATCAAAACCCCGATCACCCTGCACAAAGAGACACCACCTGAGCCCCGAGTCCTTGACCTGATGGTCCCTCCAAGTCCCAATCCTGACCTTATCACCCACCTTAGGTCCTGTGTCTCCTGGGAGGCCCCGAGCCCCATCTGCTCCAGAGCGGCCCTATCAGGGAGGTGACAGCATTTACTATTTGTTGAGTACTTTCCTCATGTAGAATCCTGGGGGATTCTCTGCGTACCAGTTTAACCTCCCAAATACATCTCAAAGCTGTCCATTATTCTTTATCTCTAGGCCCTTTGTTCTAGTCCATGTCACCACCATCATAAAAACTAAAATCTCCATTAAATGTCTAGCTCTGTGTTCCTCGTTGCATTTAAAACTGTCTGGAATTATCTTGTTCATCATCTCCCTCAGTGCACCAGTCTTTTCTTCTGCACGTGCTGTTCCCTCTACTTAGAATACCCTTCCTCTCCTGTTTACCTGGTTATACCTCAGATCTCAGTTCAAGCATCATTCCGTCCAGAAAGTCCTCCTTGACTCTGTGACCTGGCCAGATACCTTTGTGACACACTCAGTAGAGCTGCCATTCTCTGTCCTCAGTGCCCTTATCCCACCAATGACACCAGCAGATCCTGGGGGCATGGAGCCAAGGCTCATGTTGGGTGTTGAGGGATGGATGAGGGATGACCTAAAGACCTACAAGTTACTCACCATCTTTCCCTCCCGGCCAGGGGGCCCAAGAGGTCCCTGAAGGCCTCGGGGACCCTAGAAGAGAAAAAAAAAAAAAAAAGGAGAATAAGAAGGAGGAACGACTTATTTTAAATCATCATCTAGGAAGGGCAGTAATTGCAAAGGTATCCTTAGCCCCTTCGTCATTGTCCTCAAATAGCACTTTATCCTGTGGCTCTGGGAGAAGACCCTCCCCAACCAATCCTGTCCCCATCCCCACCAATCTCACCTGTGGCCCCATTTCTCCCATCTCTCCTTTCTGACCCGGATACCCAGGGAGACCCTTGGAGGAAGAGAGATGAGGTAATGGAGTTAGAGGGAGGTTCCCCCCTCCACTGAGGTATCCCCCCTCCTCCATCCAGACTCCTTACTCACCACAGGGCCTGGGCGCCCAGTGAGCCCTACTGGGCCAGGGGGACCTTTCATAGACAGCTGGAAAGATGGAGGGGAACAGAACTTCAGGTCTCGCAAAAACCCCAACACCCTCCCAAAAGGCATCTTCAGGAGACAAATATCCACCTGCCTCCTGACTAGCCTTCATTATCCCCCACCTCTGTCACTCTCTCAATGTCCTCCCATTACCCCCTGTTGGTCCCTGATTACCCTCTACTCACCTGAGCCTGTTGCAGTACTGCCTGAGCCTGGGCTTGCTGGAAGGAGACTGGGGGTCCTTTGAGGGAGCTGCTTACAAACTGGAACTAGGGGGCAGCTAGTCATGAGGGGAGCCCAAGGAGAGGCCCCCTCCTGGGTCAGGACTAAACCCCCAAGGATGTGCCACCCTATCTCCCTCTTACCGGCATCATGATCACAGTGCCTGGTAGACCCCGGATCCCATCGATGCCAGGGATTCCTGGGAGGCCAGCAGGACCCTGAGAGAGGGAGAGACAGAGGTGGATGGAGGCAGAGAGATGGACAGACAGAGAGATGAGAGAGGTGGAGGGGGAGAGGGGAGAGAGACAGAGAAAGATGGAGGCAGGGAGAGCAAGAAAGAGAGTAGGCAAGAGAAAGACAGGGAGGGAGAGTCATAAAAAGTGGCAGGGATGGAGAGACAGAGAAGACAGAGGTAGTGAGATGGAGAGAAAGGGGCAGAGAAAGACAAAGACAGGGAGAGGAGAGAAAGATGGGGAGACAGAGGGATGGAGGCAGGGGAGAGACAGAGACATAGGGAAAAAGACAGAGATGAAAGACACTCAGGGATAGAGACAAATGGAAGAGAAAAGCAGGGGAAGGCCCCCAGAGAAAGAAGAGGGGTAACAATTCACAGATGGGGAGAGAGATGAGCAAGTGAGGTCAATGCCAGCTTCAGCATGATGCCCTCAGTGCCTGCCTCTCAGGTCCATGTTCAGACATACAAGTTCCCAATTTCAGCTTCACAGCCTGAAACCTCACTCCCCCAGGATATAACCCAGAAGGAATTTCTTACCGGTAGACCAGGGTCTCCAGGGAATCCTGGGGGGCCAGGAGGACCTGAGGGGCCAACCACCCCCTATTGGGGACAGAGGAACAAAAATCATAAGAAGTGCAAAGCTTGAGCCAAGCCAACTTCTAACCCACCACTGACCCTGACCCCACGCACACCTCCTTACCCAACACTGAGCCATCCCTGGCCCCTCAATACTATACTGACCCACATCAACTCCCCCCCCACTTTACATCCCGACCCCTATTTTGACTCATCCTATAAGCTTCAAACATGCAATAATCTTTTAATGATACAGCAACATTATTCCCCAACCCCCACCACAGGAACTCAAACACCCCAACTAGAAGAGAAAGGGGGGGATGCAGCCATGACTCACTCGAAGTCCTGGGGCTCCTGGAGGTCCCTCAAACTGCTGTCCCTGAGGGAGAAATGAGTGTGACCCCCATCCTAGCCCAGACCCCTCCACCTCCTCCTAGTCCCAAATCCCTCACCTGTTCAATTACTGCTGGTTCTCCTTTTGCTCCCTTCTCTCCAGCACCCTGGGGCAGGGGAATGAAGAGAAAAGAGATGTGAGTCCTGGCCACGGTCAAGGAGGAGAGTGTGGACTTTGGAGCATGCTGTAGGGTCCTAATCCTGGAGCTGCCTCTCACTAGTTCAGTGATGGGGAGCAATTTATTCAACTCCTATGGCCTCACCTGCAGAATCAGTAGGTGAATGATAATTGTATATACCCCATGGGAAGAAGAATAAATTAAAACAATGGTTAGTACATAACAAGCACTCAGGGTAAGTTGGCTATGATTATTCCCCTCCTCTCCTGTCCAACACCAAGGCTAGAACCTGGGCTCCTTCCCTGTCTGCACTATTTTCCTAAGCAATCTTATCCAACCCCTTGGCTAAAGGCAGCATCACTCTGCTGTTGATTTCCAAGTCTTTATCTCCAGCTTAGACCATGTCCCTAGAACTCCAAAATCTTCTAACCAATCACCCACTTGACATCTCCATTTGGATGCCAAGCAGGGGTTGCCAATTTAGCACATCCAAAATGAGATCCTTGAGACCTCCCACCTGCTCTTCCTTTAGGCTTCCCCATTTTACTCAAAGGTGTCACCATGCATCTACCAAGCCATCCTTGCATCTTTCTCCATCTCCAGTAGCAAGACCAAAATGGAGCATGGTCCAAATCTGTCCACTTCTCTCTATCCCCACTGCCACAACCCTCATCTCGGTCACCAGGCTGTTGTCACACGGACTACTGGTTTCCCTGCTGCCTCTCTGTCTCCCCCTACAGTCCATATGCTGTTCAGCAGCCAGAAGGAGCTTTTAAAGTTCCAAATCAGATCATGCTCCATTCCAAGTGGCTTCTCATCATGCTTGGACTAAAAGCCAAACACACCATCCTACCCACAGAGCCATCCATTAGCACAGTTCCTGTCACATTAGAATCATGCTAATATTTGTTGACTAAAGTGGGGTGGTGGGAAGGCATTCTAGGCAAGATAAAAAGAAGGCAAAAGAGAAAATGTGGTATGCGGCTCCAGGCAGGAGTCCCTGCCACCCCCATCCCCCCACAACCCAAATCCTCAGACTCACAGGAAAGATCTGGAACTGAGTCTGCGATGGCAGTTCTGCTGCCCGGAAGTCAGGGCCCATGGTGGGGCCACCTTCTTCTTTGTCCTCTTTGGCTAACTTAGTCTCCAGGGTCCTTAGTTCGGTTCCATTGTCAGGGTCCAGGCCCCCCTGAGGACATTGGGACAGACCAAAGTTTGCCCCTGGGCCTCCTCATTGTCTGCCACCACCACTGCCCCAGGACTTTCCTTTCCAGCCCCATCCACTTCCCACTGACCTCTAGCATGGTGACATTGTGGCCGGTGGTCACAGTGGTGGTAATGACCAAAGGTGTGGAAGTCGGAGACAGAGTTGAAGCTGGTGTCTCTGTTTTGGGGATGTCGGTGGAGGTCTGCAACAGGGACAGGAGTATCAGGTCTGGGGTCAGTCCAATAAAGACAAAAAGAGGAGATAGGCTCTGCCCCCCAGGAGTGCCTAGTCTGGGAAGGGTAACAAAGGAGGATTCCCAAAAAACACCAGAAGGGAGTTAGGTAGGGGGCTAGCCAGTGGAGGCAAATGTGTGCTGACTAGATCAGAACAGCCAGCAGGGGGAGGCCTCCTATGTGGAGGAGGAGCAAAGCTGGGCCAGGTCTGGGAGACCTGGAAGGCAGAGTGGGACTGGCTCCAGAGCCCAGTGATCAGAGTCAAGGTCCAGTACTCAGGGCCAGACTCCTGGAAGCCAATCCTATGTGTCCTCTCCCAAGGCAGAGCTCAGTGGTCAGCCAGCCAGGCCACAGAGAGGCTTGGAGAGCTGCAGAGGAATTTGGTCAAGGGCACAAAGACGGTGGTAGAGGCCCAGGTGAGAGGCTGGGGCTGAGGAAGGGGTTGGAGAAGGGTTCTTTTTCTGGGTCTGAGTGATCTTTTCTTTATCTCCACTGATGCTGAGAACAGATGTAGTGCAACCAATGACTCTCCCCCAACCAGGGACCTCAGCCAATGGCCCACACCAAGGATGCCTACCCAGTGACCCACCAGCTAATGATCCCCTATTAATGGCCTCCAGTTATTCCTACGACCCATTAACTCCAGTAACTCCAATTAATGACCCCCATCAATAACCCCTGACTAATGATCCCTACTAAGGGACTTAACCAATGACTCCTCCACTAATAACTCACATCATTGGCCTCACAGCAGTTATCCCCATAACCAGTGACCCATCAGTGGTCCCCCAGGCAATGGCTCCAACCAGTTATTCTCCCATCCAGTGACCTCCCCAACTAATGACTCCAATCAGTGACCTCCTCCACAATAAGCACTAGCTAGTGGCCCCTCAACTAATAAGCCCCACCAGTGACCCCTTAATCAATTATTCCCCTAACCAGTGATCCTCTAACAATGAACACCCATGAGTGAGCCCAACTATTGCTCCCCAACCAATGACTCCCAAACAGTAATTTCACTAACCAATGACCCATCAATGACTTCCCAACTAATAACCTATCAGGGATTCCCAAACCAATTATCTCATCCATGACCCCTTGAAAGTCATTCCTTCAACTGGTGATTCCAGTTGGTGACCCCACTAATGCCTTTTAATCAGTGGTCCCCCACTGATGACCTACCTTCCCAACTGATGATCCCCAGCAATGACCTCTCACCATTAACCCTAAACCAGTGATACCAGTAACACCAACAGTGGTCTCTATCATGACTTCCAACAATGATCTCCACCTAGGAACCTCCCAAACATGGACCTCAATCAATATCTCCTTATAGTGACCCCCCAACCAGCAATCTCTTTCAGGGAAGCCAAAGAATGCCCCCAAATTAGACTCCCCCAATGAATAACCCTCACCAATGACCCCAACGAGTCAACCTCAAACTGACACTCTAACTAATGAAACCATTATTCACCCCAGCTAATGGCTGTCCTTAGTAGCCCTCATCAAGAACCCTCTGATAATAAGGTACTCATCTGGGTGTGCCCCCTTCCTCCAGCCCCTAAAACGGGATGTTGGGGGGCAGAGATGGGAAAACTCATAAGACAGTGCCAGCCGCTCCCCACCCCCCCACCCCCACACACACACATAGTTATCAGTCAGCTGAGAAAAGTCAAAGGTCAGGGATTGGAGACCAAAGGCAGAGAGCTTGGATGAGGCGCCAGCAATCAGTGGGAATCAGAGACCAGAGGTCAGGCAAAGAGCAGAGGTGAGTGGTCGTAGATCCCTTACCTGGTTCTCCAGGGAGCCAGGAGGTGGGCTTGGGGTCCAAATTTCCTTGTTCTTCTTCTTCCTCCCCTTCCCCTTACGACCTCGTCCTTTTTTCTTCCCTTTTCCCTTCCCCTTCCGTCGAGGGGGAGGAGTTTCTGGCTCACCCTGGGGCACCTGAGAAGAGGACCCCCATTAGGTCCAGAGCCCCTCAATGGAGGCCCCATTACTCAGTCATCTGGGACCATGCTGGCACATGGCCCATTGGTCCTGTTTTGAAGCCAGGGCTCACTCAGCCCTGTGACCTAAGGTCAATCATATGATCTGGGGCTAGGAATCACTCAGTTATATGACCTAGGTCAAGGTCACTCATGCCTAGGATCTTTTTGAGGGCAGGAGTCACTCTGTCCCACAGAAAAGGGTCAGAATTCACTCATTCCTGAGACCTGGAGCCAGAGATGACTCAGCCTGTGACCTCAGGACAAGTCCCTCACTCACCCCTGTGGTTATAGGGTCCAGGTTGTCACAGCCGGGAAGGTATCGCTCACAGGCCTGGAAGGCAGCCTGAGGATCTGGGCTTATCAGCAACTCCTGAATATCTCCCTGGGGAGAGAATGGGGGTCAGGGAAGGGAGCTACAGACTGACTCCGACACCCCATCGCAAGCACCAAGGCTCCCTCAACCCAGAGCACCCTAAGTATAAGGAGGGGATGGCCCCACCACAGCCCCAGCAATCCCTATGCCCCTCAAAATTGAGAGGAGGAAGATTCTATCATGGCCACACCAAATCACAACCACGAACCATACCCCACAACATCTGTCCCATCAGGAGGCACATTTATTCCTTTGCTCTCAGGCACATGGTGACACCTAAAACGTGCCAGGTGCCCTTCCAGGCTTTGGGGATAAGGAGTGGAACAAGATGGATGTGGTCCCTGGCCCACTAGAGGGGACACATATCACAACCACACACAGCACAGTCACCACACCAAAAACACATCTGTCACCAGCCACACAATGCCATGCCTTGCCAGCACCCAACATCACAACCACCTGCACACGGTTACACATCATAAAACCAGTGGAGTCCTGTGTCACCAGCTTATTCTCCCACCACAAGTCAAGTATGTGCCATCACGCATTATCGTTTTGTGTCTCTACAATCTCACACACCATGAAGATGCACAGTGATGCATGCTGCTCCCTCTTCTCAGCTTCCTGGCACAAGGTTGAAGCTGGACAACTCCCTTTTCCTATCTCTTCTCCACATTCAGGCTGTGGACACAACTCCCTCCCATTCTGTCTCGGTTTCCCCTATCCCTGAACCCCTACCTCAAAAGTCTCCTCCCCGAGGTCCTGGGTCCCCAACACAGTGAGTCCAGCTGTGCTAATGAATCGAGGCCCATGGCCCAGCGTGGGGGGCTGAGGCTCACAGTCAGCCACCAGAGTCACCATCCTGCCATCCACACTGACTGCCACACGGTGCCACCTGCAAGTGGACAGTCTCAGTGGGGGGGTGCTTCTCACCCACTTCTCTCTAGACCCCAACTTTCCCTATACTCACCTGCCATCCATGAGGTTGACTTGCTGGGGGAGGGGGCTGAAGGAATCACCTAGGAGGCCCAGAGCTGGCCCCAGAGCCAGGCCCAGCTGCCGAGTACCACCCTCATCATAAATGGATAGAAGGACAGACTGGTTGGCTGGCTGGCCCCGCAGAGTGATCAGCATGGAAAAGTTCTCAGGGAAGTGCCCATCTAAAGGGGCAGAGGGAAAGGGGCAGCTTAGATGGCTTAGCAGTGACCCATGCTCCCAGAATGACCCCCTCCTACCCCTTCTGCACTGACTCACCTGGAAAGAGCTCCCACGTGGGGATGCCAAGTGTGCTGGCCTTGCCAACCCTGAATGCCCGGTCACCCTCTGGGGCCCTCTGGGGGCAGAGGCCAGGCCCCTCAAGCACCCCAGCCTGGCCCCCTTGCACGCCCAGGGCCTTCAGCACATCCACAGGGCCTGCTGTAGAGAGAAGCCAGGGTGCAGGGCAGTTAAAACAAACCCAGGACTCCAAGTTAGTAGGTCAGATTTGGGGAATTCGGCCTCCTGCTGTGTTTGTGGGTCAGGGAGAAGGAGCAGGCCTGGGACCTGCACCCACCTCACTACCCCACAGCTGTTCCAGCTTCATCGGCCTGTTGACTCCTATTTTATATTTTGTTTTGTGTTTTTTTTTTTTCTCCCCTTGTTTTTTTGGTGAGGAAAAAAAAGCTGACCTACTTCTGGGATGAATCAAGGCTTCCTGGCCTGAGCCCCAGAGCCAGACTGTCCCCTTCTCTGTACTCCCCCGCACTGACTCCCTGGGGCTGCTTCCCCGGCCTGAAGCCCCCTGCCAGGGGAAACCCGCTTGGAGAGGAGGGGCTCCTTGTGTGTGTGTTTTTCCTCTACCACTTCCCTCTGACCTCCTCCTTTGACCACCACTTCCTCTGAACTCCTCCTCCTTGACCATCATCACCCATGATCTGCTCCCTTTCTCCACTACCTCTCCTAACTTCTTCCTTCTGACCTCCTCCTTGATCACCATCACCCATGACCTCCTCCCTCTGCCTATCCCAGTCATCTCTATCTGACCTGTGATCTCCCCATTTTATCACCCTCTCTGACCTCCTCCTTACGACCACCTCTCTCTAATAACCTCCTGACCTCCTCCCTGTGACCCTATCCCTCTCATGCCAGGAAAGGAAGGAACTGGTCTGGCCCAACCAGATCCGAATCCAGGCCATCCTACCGGCCCCACCCCATACAGCAGGCCAGTGCTAAGTGGAACCACATGGCTTGGGCAGGGGAGGGTGGGGGCTTCCCCTGGGCCCAAAGCCCCTGCCTGCTCTCCCCTTCCCCCAGCAGACTGTCCCACTGACCCCCTGACCCAGCCTCTTGGCAGGAGCCAGTTCTGTCAAATTTGCCTATGACCTCACCCTGGGGGCGGTTCTGCTGACCTCACCAGTGGGAGTCAGGGTAGGGGGCCAGACCTGGGGGAGATAGGGGCTTGGATGAGGGACCCCCATCCGGCTCCTCCTGGGTCAGATCCTTCATTCTCCAAACCTTACAGACCCCTATTCCAGCCTCAGCTCATTCTTGCCCTCAACTCCTGTTCTTTCTTTCTTCTCTCCCCCTCCCTGCCCTCTCTCTCTGTCCCACTTTCTGTGCTGGTCTTTCCAGGTCCCTCTCTGCGTCCAACTCTGAATCAGTGTCTCTCTCTGTCTTACTTCCTAGCTCTCTCTGTCTATTGGTATTTCATATGTATATCTGTGTGGATTACTCTCCCCCTCCCTCTTTCTCTCCCTCCATCCACGCCCCCCAATTCTGCCGCCACCACCAGCCCCCACTCTAATTGCTTGTTCTCTGGCTGGGCTGTCATTAAGAAGTATTTGGGTTACAGTCCCCTGGGACTAAGATCTGAGCTCCCAGGCTCTGTCAACCACAAGGGTCACTCCCCCATGGAATGATCATCCCAGCTGCCCCCTCTCCAGGCTGGGGCCCAGTGGAGGGCTGAGCTCCATGACCCCATTCAGTGTGGCTCTCCCCTCACCCAGATCCCTGTCTTTGTGCTGGGGGAGGGGGTGTCCTCTCAACCAGCTGCTCATTCACATTGAAAAAGTCCTTCCCAGCACCTAACCCAAACATCTCCTGCTTCAATCTTGCATCTCCTCTGTAATGACCTTTCAGAAACTGACTGCCCTTTCTTTTCATGGCTGGCTTTGTGACAAGGAGACACACAAGAGGCATTGAGTCCTGCCTGCAGGGCCAGAGGGTGGGGGTTTGTCAGGGACCCGGCCTGGCCTTCCTCCACACTCTCCCCTGGGCTGGCCAGGGCCCCAGGGAGATGTTGGATGGGGTCTAGGATAGGAAGGGAGGCAGGCAGGCACTGGTAGGTGTGACATGGTTGGGATCTCCTCAGAAAGGCAGGAGAGCATAGGTGTGTGGGTGCCATTGTATATGGGCATGAGATTGTGCAAGCATGAGTGTGACTCTATATGGACCAGGGAATGGCTGAGCTTGTGATTTGTGGATGTGTCAGTGTGTGCCAAGTATTTGGACTCCGACGGAGGACCAGATGCTGTTGTTTGGTGTGTGGCTGGGAGTCCATGTGAGTTGGGGTCCTGGGTCCTGGCAGTGAGCAGGTGATGCAGGTGAGTCTGTGACTGTAATAGATCAGACTCCAGATGGGGGGAATGTGGTTATACTTGAGAGTATGGCCAAGTCGGTGAGTAGGTGACTGGTTGTGAATGCTGA
This sequence comes from Mirounga leonina, assembly GCF_011800145.1. Lineage (NCBI taxonomy): Eukaryota > Metazoa > Chordata > Mammalia > Carnivora > Phocidae > Mirounga > Mirounga leonina. The sequence continues at coordinate 51,797,666 of NW_023270855.1, read as the reverse complement.
CAGGGTTGTGTGGATACCAGTGGAAGCATGCGCTGGAGCTGCAAGGCGTAGGAGGGTGACAAAGGCTGTGACCCTGTGGCGGGTGGCTGCTGGGGTTGCCTGGGGCGTGGGCACCGGTGTTTAACATTCCTGGTGTCCCAGAGGGCTTATATTCTGAATGGATGCTTGAGATTGCACGACTGTGTGGGAATGGGACATGGGCCAATTTGGGATAATCCGCGTGAGCAGGCACCTCCCTGGACTCCAGAGAAAGTGAGAAGGTGTAGGACGGTGTCTGCGTGTGTGTATGTGTGTGTGTGTGTGTGTGTGTTGGGGAGCTGAGTTCACATTAGGGAGGGATTTCCAAAAGGGCCTAGCCCAGCCTCTCTCAGACCAGAGATGCCACTTGAGGGACCGACCTTCCCAAACCCCTGGGCGCCCCCAACCCAGAACCCTGCGGGGCGGAGCGCGGCATCCAGCCAGAAGCGCGCAGCTGGGCGTGCGTCAGCGCTGACTCACTCGTCCGGCGGCCCCCTGGACCCCTTGAGGCCCCTGAGAAATTCCTCAAGAAAAACACCCGCGGGTCGCTCAGCTGGGGGCAGCGACTTCCACTTCCGCCCCCGCCCGCGCTCCGCCCCGCCCCGCCCCGCGCCCCGCCCCGCCTCGCCCCTCACCGCAGCCCTCCCGAGGCCCTGTCCATGGTGCTGATCGCGGCTCAGGGGAGCGCGGGGTGGGGGGAGGGGAGAGAAGTAGGGGCAGAGGAGGTGGGGGCGCGCCAGTTGGAGGCAGAGGAGGGAGAGGAAGAATAGGACGAAGCCATTAGGGGAGATGTAAAGGAAACTGAATCCCCGATTAGCCCCCTCCCATACTCGTCCCCACTCACCATCACCCCCAGAAACATCCACTCACGTCGTCCTGGGCCATTATTTACATCCCCAAATCACAACCGAACCCCTCTTCGGGTCACCCAAAGACAATCACACACGTAACACACGATTATTCTCTAAGTCAGCCCCACACAGACACACCCACAACTCACAATCACACACTTGGCCAGGGATCACCCATCACACGTATTCATACAATAATCGTCAACTCCCACACCCAATTTCCCACACACAAATTCACTTCAAATGGCCTCACACACATTGCTACATACACACCTATAAATTGCATTCATTCCAACGCATCCACCAGTAAAATTCGGTCACACGTTTCCCCCCTCCCCCCAGCTGTCACACCCACAAATCGCCCAGAGTCGGATACGCGCCGGAACACAGCACCCCAGCCACGCGCAACACTCACGCCCCCCATTCCTGACTCCACCCCATTTTGGGGGACCTCGCTAGATCCTGCACTCCTGATCCTATGCCTATCTCCTCCTTTCCGGCTCACCGGCCTGAGTCCGGAGCAGAAGCTGCAGCAAAGCCAGGAGCAGGCAGAGGCCCGCCCGCAGCTGGCCCAGGCCTCGGCGACTCCCCATCCCGGCGGGGCCCAACACGCAAGGCGGGGACCGGCCGGGGCGTCTACGGGGCGCGGCGACTCCTCAGGCTCCGTGCACTCACTCGCCGCGGCCGGCTTCACTCGGGATCGGCAGGAGACTGCAGGAGACCCCGCCCTGGCCTCGCCCTGCGCTCCAGAGCCGGGCCGGGCGGGGCTCGCTGGAGGGAGGGGGGGGAGGGTGGCTGACAGCTGGTGGAGGAGTTGGGAAAGTTTGTGCTGAGTGCTGATTGGCCGGCTAGGGCTGGAGCCCTGGGCCGGGAGCGGGGCCCTTCTTGCCCCACCCCACAATGGAGGAAAAGGGTCACTCCCACCCAGCCTTAGAATTCGGGGTCCCAGACTTACCCCAAACCCTTTCTCCCTAACAGCCTCCCTCAAAAGAGATTTTAGCCTCATTCAAACCTTCAGCCTCCATCCAGGCCCTGGAATTAAGGCTTTATACAGCTTTATACCAAATCTTTTCTGTCTCACCAAGGTCCCCAGATGAGGTCTCAGCCTGGATGCCAAATTTTCACCCACTTGCTTTACCGCAGTGTCTTAGCCACACAATGGAAGGTACCAGCTTCATCCCAGGCCTTCCCTTCGGGTCTCTAAATAAAGAATCCTCATCCCAGCTCCAACCTCCCACCAGATTACAAAATGGCATTCCCAGCCTTACTCCAAATCCTCATTTCTCCACCCAAATTCCGGAATTGGATGTCCTGACCTCACCCCCAAACCTTTGACACAGATTCCAAAACACAGTTCTCAATTTCCCCCAAATTCTTAATCTTCAAATTTCCATCTGTAGCCCTGATTCAGGTCCCCAAATGGATGCCCTAGCCCCAATTCCAAATCTTCACATATGCCCCACCTTTAAATGGGGAAGTCTGGCCCTACTTCAAAGCAGGGAACTGCCTTAGGGAGAGGTGGATACCTGCCATTCCTGGGGTGAGGTAGAGCTGCCCCTCACCCTACTGGGACCCCCCACTGTGAAGCTCCCTCCCCCTCAGGGGGTCACATGGAGCTGTCTGTGCAATTGAACAAGCGCAGACTTGCGGGATCTGAGGAGAGCTTCTGCAGGGAGGAACCTAAGTGGCGTATCCTGGGCCCTGAACTGCCCCATCATGGGGAAGAGGGAGAAGCCGGCAGCATCGCTCTCCCAGCCTCTGGCTCCACGGACAAAGAGTGTCTGTGTCCCTGGGGAAGAGGGGTGGGGCCCCATCTGGCCTGAGGGTGAAATGGGGGCTATGGGGTGGGGAGAAGAGAGGGAATCTCCCCAAGCTGCTCCTCCTCCCTCCTCAGGGACCTCAGAGGCTAAGACTTCTGCTAAAAGATTCTCATAAAGAAAGTGCCCTGCCCTGCCTTGCTGGGAAGTTCTTCCTAGTCTACCCCCATCATTTGACATATCTATGCCCATTCTCCTCTTTGAAAGGACCCTTCTGGGATCACACTCTCTGTCACTTTCTTTCACTCCCTCCCTCCCACCAGAGATTCTTTGCCCAGATTAGACAGGGAGAGAATGCCCCTGCTAATTCCCCCAGCCCTGAATGATTTACAATCACAATAAAAAGACCCTAGTTGTGAGTGTAGCAGTGAGAAGAAATTTTTAACAAATAAAGGAAAGAGGCTATTTTGAGATGAAAAGATTACCCCCTCCCCTAGCTGCCTGCTCAGGGTCAGTTCAGAACTGGTGTCTTCTGGGGCCCCTTCACCTTGCAAGGGATTGGTGGGAGGGTGTCCAGGAGGTGGGGGGATGAGGCAAGGATGGGTGGCAGGAGGCAGGTGCTGGCCAGCAGAGGTCACCCATCCAGGGAGGGATCAACATGGCCGACGCACCCCGGACTGTACTGATCTCAGGCTGCTCCTCGGGAATTGGCCTGGAGCTCGCAGTGCAGCTGGCTCATGACCACAGGCAGCGCTACCAAGGTTAGAGGCTCCGGGGTGGGGCCAGGAGGGGTAGGGGTGGGCATGGCTTCTGAGGACCTTCAGCCCTCTTGGCACCATTTACTAGCCCATCCCATCAGCTGTATGTGTGGGCTTGAGGAGGACCCAGGACACATGGAGGCCCCCTTCCCACCTCTGCTCATGAATCATTCCCTCATCCAACAAATATTTCTTGTGCACCTACTGGGTGCCAGGCACCATTCTAGGTGCTGGAAACACAGCTGTGAACAAAACAGACAAAAATCTCTGCCCTCAGCTGTGGTGTAGTGAGGGAGGGGAGCAAGGACAGACAATAAACAGATTTTTTAAATTGTATAATATGTCTAGTGCTAATAAGTGCTAAGAAGCAAAGTAAAGTAAGGATGGGGTATGGTAGGAGGTGGGGGGTAGGTGATATTTTTTAAAGGGCTGGTGGGAAGGGCTTCCGTAAGGTTCCACTTAGGCATTCCCTAGGACTCCCCTCCCCCACCCCTCCCCAGATTATTGCTCCAAGATAAACCTCTTAAGTGACCCTGACCTTGGGGGTTTAAGGGGGACCTCTAAATCTAGGGACTCAGCCTCCTGCAACTCTGGAGTAAATTGCCTCAGTCTGCACTCCACCCATGGGAACCTCTGACCCAGAGCAGGCTGGAGCTGAAGTGGGCAAAAGGCTGCTACTTAAGAGGAGGTTGCAGGGGGCAAGGGCATTGCCCCAATTGGCAGAGCTGCTTCTCCCAGCCCTCTGCCCTCTGTCTTAGAGACACACACAGCTTTAGATGTGACAGACTGAGTGCCAGTGTGCAGGGAAGCAGTTGTGCTGTGTGTGTCCCTGTGGACAGGCAGATGAGTGAATAAAGCTGAAGGATGTTTATTGTGTGCTTACAACGTGCCAGGTTCTGATCTAAGTGTTGTGCATCTAGTAAGTCTTTTCATTCTCATATCACCCCTATGAGGTGGCCACCAACGTTAGCGCCATCTTAGAAATGAGGAAACGGAGGCACAGAATGCCAAAGGTCCTTGCCCAAAGTCGCCCCGCCAGAAAGTGGCAGAGCCTGGATTTGGACCCAGGCAACCCAGCCCTTGGGGCCACACTTGTCACATGTATGTATGCATGTGGTCCCATTCATCTGTGCAACACCCATGAATCACAAAGGCCCATAGACTGTATGAACGTGCGCCCCGGGGCTGTGCATGTATAATTGTGGGTACATGCATGAAGGGTACAAACATGGATACAGGGGTTTGAGCTCAGCACTCCCAACAAATCCAGGTTCAAATCTCAGTTCTAACACTTACTAGTGGTGGGACAGACAAGGAACTTCATTTTGCTTAGCCTCAATGTGTTAATCTCTATGATACAGATAATAACTTTACCTACTTATTCTGGCTACTATTGCTAAAGAACAAATCATTCCAAAATTTCTGGTGTAATAGAACAACGGCAATCAACTATCTCATGGTTTACAAAAGTCATAAATTTGGAAGGGCACAGCTAGACAGTTCTCACTCAGAGTCAAAGGCTACAACTAGAACAGTTGGGGGCTAGTCAGAGGCCTGGGCAGGCATCTCTCCTCCTTCTAATAATCTCAGGTCTTCTCCATGTGGTCCCTCTATCTGGCTAGCTTGGGCTTCCCCCCAGCATGGTGGATTCAGGATAGCTGGGCTACTACAAGGTGGTTGAGGATTTTAAGAGTGAACATTACAAGGGTGCCTGGGTAGCTCAGTCAGTTGAGCATCCGACTCTTGATTTTGGCTCACATCATGGTCTCAGGGTCGTGAGATCGAGGCCCACATCAGGTTCCACATTCAGAGTGAAGTCAGCTTGGGATTCTCTCTCGCCCTCTCCCTCTGCCCCTCCCCCCACTCCTGTTCTCTCTCTCTCTCTCAAATAAATAAATAAGTAAAATCTTAAAAAAAAGAAAAAGAGTGAACGTTACAGCAAACAAGGCAGAAACTACAATACCTTTTCCGACCTAATCCCAGAAGCCACACAATGTTACTTTCACCATATTCTATTAATTCCCAGCTAGTCACAAGATTCAAAGAGAGGAAAATGAGATTTCATGTCTTGAGGGGGAGCAGCAAAGTTCTCAAAGAGCATATGTGATGAAAGATGTTGTGGCCATCTTTGGAAAATAAGTCCATTGCCTAATCATAGGGTCCTCATGAGGATTAGAGACAGTGCTTATAAAGGTGTTTGGCACAAAGTAGATATTCAATAAATTGACATTTCTGTGGATGATGTAAATGTGGCTATTTGTATTTGCATGTACACACAATGCACACATATTGACCCTAAGTAAGTATGCATTTCTTTTCTTAAGGCAGTATGCTCTATATTTATTTTATTGCCTTACTCACTGGACTATAAATTCCATGAAGGCAGGGACTTTGCCTATCTTATTTCATGCAGTAGTCTCAGCACCTAGAATAAGGCATAGTGTATACTAAGTACATGCTCAGTAAATGTTGGATGGAGGGATGGAGGGATGGAGGGATGGATGAAAGTACATGTAAATGTATGTACACAATATCCATTTGTGGTTGTGTAGTGAACGTAGGTGTGTAAACCTGTGGTTCTCCATCCCTCTGTGACTGCTCGTGCAAGATCATGGAGATATGTAAGTGAATGCTCAGGGGAAATGAACCCAGTGCTTGCCCCAACTCTTTTTTCTGTCCCCAGTGGTGGCCACCATGAGGGACCTGGGAAAGAAGGGGACACTGGAGGAAGCTGCTGGGGATGCTCTGGGGCAGACCCTCACCGTGGCCCAGCTGGACGTATGCAGTGACGAGTCAGTGGCCCAGTGTCTCAGCTGCATCCAGGGAGGGGAAGTGGATGTGCTGGGTGAGACTGAACAGCCCCTGGGGTCACTCCCCCCTTCCCTGACCTAAGCTCAGATCCTCCTTACCGTGAATCCTCTCCAGGGTCTGAGCACCAGCCTTCTTGCTTCACCAGCAACTGCTAGCCCTGGACAGAAGGGATAGACAAGCTGGCTAACAGCCCAGGGTACCAGTTTATTAGGGTTACAAGAAATAAACTGAGTCCTGGGAGTGGATTTTATTGAATAGAACATCTCACATTTGGGGAAAGCCATATTTAGTTGGAAAAGTTACTTTGATGAGTCATTTGGGGAAGGGAGCATGATGAAGAAGCAACACATGATCCCTCAAAGACCTTCTAAGGAGGTGGGTGTGGCTGTTTTGATGCAAATTGGGGTCAGAGCTAAGTTGCTCTTGCATTAAGGGGAGGCTGCTCCCAGCAGCCTTTCTGCCAACCCAGGGTTCAGGGTCCCCATAACAAATGCTAAACTCTATGTAAAGATCATCAGGGCTCCACATTTGTCCATCAAGATACCCTGGACTGGCCCTGAATTTGGAGTAGGGGGAGGGATAATTCAGGGAGTGTCCCTAGAGGAGTGACACTAGAAGGGTTGGGGGGGACCTCAAAGTAACCTTCAGTCCCATCCTTAGTGAATAATGCTGGAGTGGGCCTGGTGGGGCCCCTGGAGGGGATCAGCCTAGCTGCCATGCAGAACGTCTTTGAGACCAACTTTTTCGGGGCTGTCCGTCTGGTCAGAGCTGTCCTTCCTGGCATGAAGAGAAGGCGAAAGGGCCACATTGTGGTGGTCAGCAGTGTCATGGGGCTGCAGGGTAAGCCCTGGGAACCCACCCCTGGGAGTCCTCCTAGCATCTGACCCTCCCTAGGCTGGAAGAATGGCAAATAGGTTTTAGTTCATATTCCAAGTGAGCCTATGTTGAAAAGGATTCTGAAGCTCTATGGGACACATTTCTAGATTAGATTATGTCTGCCATGGCGAAAGAATAGGCAGTAGTATTATAAATGCTGTCAATCCACATCAACCTTACTTCTGGACACCTCTAAAAATCTCTCCCTTGGGGCGCCTTGGTGGCTCAGTTGGTGGAGCGGCTGCCTTTGGCTCAGGTCATGATCCTGGAGTCCCAGGATCGAGTCCTGCATCGGGCTCCCTGCTCGGCAGGGAGTCTGCTTCTCCCTCTGACCCTCCCCCCTCTCCTCTCCCAACCATCTCCCCCAAACCAAAGAAACCATCAGAACAGACTCCTTTTTTTTTTTTTTAAGTAGGCTCCACAGGCATGGAGCCCAACTCAAGGCTCAAACACACAACCCTGAGATCAAGACTTGAGCTGAGATCAAGAGTCAGGCGCTTAACAGACTGAGCCACCCAGGTGCCCCAGAACTCCTTTCCTGTGATGTTTTCTTGACAAACTCCTTTCCTTGATGTTTCTCTAACCAAGCCCCAGAGATAGCTTTGGGGCTCTGAGGTTCTTCAGAAAAAGAGAGCAGTAATTGTTTAGTGATGTCTGCTATTGGCCTACTATGGAGGCCACCTATTTGCCATCCATGCTCCTGGGTCTTTCCTCCTTGAACCCCTCTAGACTCCCTTCCACCCCCTGGAAATTCCCTGGGATCTGCCCCCACCTCCTCAGCAGCCCCCTGAAGAATCCACCTTATTTTGTTTGTTTGTTTGTCTGTTTGTTTGTTTGTTTGTTTAAGAATCCACCTTATTTGTTACCCCGCCATGGGGAATCTGTAACTACTACTCAGTCCCATCCCTTTGGCCCCTCTTCCAGCTGCACCTCCTCACCTCAGGGGCCACATTCACTCTCAATAAGGACAGATAAGAACTCTGTTGAATCAGACTTGCCCTCAGGGACCCTGGCAATCCTATGCTCAAGTGACCTAGAGGTTTAGAGGATGGAGGGAAGTAGAGTTTTCAAGAGCTAAGGCAAATGGAGCACTGGGAAGACGTAGCATATGGCACCCCAAGAGCCTCATCCTGAGCATGTGGGCTCATCCTTCAGCATATGCTCCTTTCACACATACATACACTCATCATGTTGGCCCTAGATACCCCCCATTCTGATCTTCAAACCCTCTTTGCTCTGTCTCCTGAAGACCCCATGTCCCTCTGGACCCACAAGCCCATCACCAAGACACCAAAGGGCCCAACCTCCTCCAATCCTCTCAGGTGTCCTGTTCAATGAAGCCTACGCAGCCTCCAAGTTCGCCCTGGAGGGATTCTTCGAAAGTCTGGCTATCCAGCTGCTGCAGTTCAACATCTTGTGAGGCGGGCATTTGGGCAGTGAAGGAGGGGAATGGGAGATGGTGGTGGAGGAAGATGAGGGAAGGGGAGGTGGTGAGGGGAAGCGGGCCGGGAAGGCAGTGATGGTGGGAAAACAAGGCAGTGGTGAGAAAGTGGAATCAGGAATGAGGGAAATGGAGTTATTGGAAGAGGGTGGAGCAGTATGGGGGATGGATAGTGGAAGGACTGGGGGAACCAGGAAGGATGAAGAATGGTGAGAGAAATGGGGGGAGAGAGGAGGAGAGGGACAGTAATGGGGCAGCAAGTGGGTTGGGGTACCAGACCCTCTACCCCTACCGATGTCCCCAGCATCACCCTGGTGGAACCTGGCCCGGTGGTCACTGACTTTGAGGGGAAGCTCCTGGAGCAGGTTTCCACAGCCGAGTTCCCAGACACTGACCCCGACACCCTGCGCTACTTCTGGGATTTCTACCTCCCCACCTCCAGGGAGCTCTTTCACTCTGTAGGACAGAGCCCACAGGATGTGGCCCAGGTGAGTGGGGAGCCTAGAGCCCCAAGACATGGCTCAGGTATGTGAGGGTGCCCCACCCTGCAAGCCCCCCACCCTGAATCCAAGAGCTCAGGGCTCCACCCCATAGGTCATTGTCAAGGTCATCGGCTCAACCAGACCACCCCTGCGCCGACAGACCAATGCCCGCTACACCCCGCTGGTTGCACTCAAGGCTGTGGACCCCTCAGGCAGCCTGTACGTACGCACAACCCACTGCCTACTCTTCCGCTGGACACGCCTTCTCAACCTTGGCCTTCGATGTCTGGCCTGCGGCTGCCTCCGATTCCAAATACGGCCCCGGTGAGCAAAGCCTCAACCAACCCTCCCCACCTCTGAACAGCCAGGCCTCTTCAGTTTACACCCATCTCAGAGGCCAGTACAGACCTTTCCCTCCTTCCTTCCTTCCTTTCTTCCTTCCTTCCTTTCTTCTTCCTTCCTATCTTTCTTCCTTCCTTCCTTCCTTCCTTCAGCAAACTCTGCCTGACCCACTCTGTGCCTGGGCATTGCTGGGACCCCAGAAATTCCTCAGCATCCACGCACACACCCCTCCATGGTCAGGACTGGGGCAGAGAGAGGGACCCTTGGACCCCGGGCTGAGGAGCCCAGAGTAAGGAGCTGGAGCTATCTGGGAAGGCAAGGGAGGCATCCTGGAGGAGGGGACATTGGGGCTGGACCTTGAAAGATGAGATAGATTGCCTCATTCAACCTCTGGACTTTATTATCTTGGGCCTGGGAATACAAGGATGATCTAAAACCCCCTCCACATAGAACTGAGTTGACTAAGAGGTCTTCAGACTTTTCTGGCCACACACTCCCTCAGCAAAATGTTTGTGCACTCACCAGCAGTGCATGTATATTTTTTCATAAAATATATATTTATAACCACTAGCAATCACTATATTAAATATTTAATAAAGCTCAATTTCTTATGTCTAAATAAAAAATTAAAAAACAATAAGGTCCACTTCACACACATTAGAATGGCAACTATAAGTAAACCAAGCAAACAACAAAAACTCTTGAAAATAACAACTGTTAGTGAGGATGTAGAGAAATTGGCACTTGGGCACTGCTGGTAAGCCCTTAGGCACTGCTGGTGAGAATGTAAAATGGTGTAGGTACTATGGAAAATGTATAGTAGTTCCTCAAAAAATGAAACAGAATTATCATGTGACCCAGCAATCCCATTTCTGGGTATTAACCAGAAGAATTGAAAGCAAGGTCTCAAAGAGATATTTGCACACCTGTGTGCAGCATTATTCACAATGGCTGAAAGGTGGAAGCAACCTCATCCCTGTGTCCATCAACAGAAGACTGGATAAACTCAATGAGGTATATCCATACAATGGAATATTATTCAGCCTTAAAAAGAAAGTAAATTCCAACACCTGATGCAACATGAATAAACTTTGAGGACATTATGCTCAGTGAAATAAGCCAGACAGAAAAAGGACAAATAATTTCTGATACCACTTAGGTGAAGTCCCTAGAGGAGTCAAATCCACAAAGACAGGAAGTAGATGGTGAGAGCCAGGCGGGTTGGGGTGGGGAGTCAATGTTTAGTGGGGAGAGAGTTGCAATTTTGCAGGATGAAGAGTTCCATGGATGGATGGTGTCATGGCTGCACGACAGTGTGAATGGACTTATACTAATGAATTGTACACTTAAAAAATGGTTAAGATGGTAAATTTTGTGTTATGTATATTTCATCACAATTAAAAATTTTTTAAAAGCAATAGGGGTCCAAGTTTCTTGGCCGTCGTGTGGAGAGTTTGGAAGCAAATGGACTCTGGGTGTAAGTGTTGACCCTGCCTCTTGTTCACTGGGTGACCCTGGGCAGGTGACTTCCTGGTGTCATCTTCCGGAAAGCAGAGCTAACAATAACAACACTGAAATGATAGGAAAAGCACCCTGCTCTGTTTTTCCATTTCACTTGGAGCTTTTGGTGTGGTTCGTGCTTAGCTACCACCTTGGAATGCTAGGCTCCAGGCGAAGGTGTTTTAATTAATGTTTGCTCTTGCAGCCTTGTTAGATAGAGGCACTCAGAACCTGCTCAGTTCATAAAATGAGGAAACCAAGGTTGTCCAGAACAGAGGGGAGGGACAGGAATCAAGCCTAGGTCTGTCCAACTCAAAGTCTATGCTGGTCCTCAGGGGTCTCTAGTAACCTCTTCTAGGGAAAGAGAAAATGAGTCCAGAGTCCGCGAAAGAGGTCTCTTTGAGTCAGTGCAGAGATAATGGGGCTACTTAATATTTTTGGTCAAATGAACCCCTTCTTTCCCCTCCCTGACATTGGATTTTTGAAGCAATATTGGAATACCTGCAAAAGAATATTTGAAAATAGATCATGATGATGGTTGCACAGTCTTGTAACTATATTAAAACCACCGAAGTGTGCGTTTTAAAATGGCAAATTTTATGGTATATGAATTATCTCAATTTAAAAATTAAATACATGGGGTTTTTTTAAGATTTTATTTATTTATTTGAGAGAGAATGAGAGAGAGAGAGCACATGAGAGGGGGGAGGGTCAGAGGGAGAAGCACACTCCCCGCCGAGCAGGGAGCCCGATGCGGGACTCGATCCAGGGACTCCAGGATCATG
>NW_023270855.1:51446570-51786035 GCF_011800145.1 Mirounga leonina | reverse complement strand
GGGACTCGATCCAGGGACTCCAGGATCATGACCTGAGCCGAAGGCAGTCGCTTAACCAACTGAGCCACCCAGGCACCCTAAATACATGTTTTAAAAAGAATATATGAAGCACACATACGCAAGAGGTCTTTGGATTGCCAGCAGGAGGCATCAGCAGGAGATGAGAGTCTGGGAGGAGAAAGGCCAGAGTATTTCTCCCACAAGCTCCCTCCATGGGGGTCATTGTGCATCAGCAGCATCTCTCCATCCATCGGAGATTGTAGCTCCAGTTTCTGAGAACCACTCCTTCCCTTTGCCCCTTTCAGCTAAAGATGGTGATGGGACCCCACAATTGCCCGCAGGATGACACTGCACTATTCACAGTAGGGCTATGCACCTTCTGTCTTCATCTTTATAATTGTCCCAGTCTTCATTGATCCCCAAATTACCCACTTTGAGTGTGCTATCTCTTTCCATCCAGGACTCCGACTGATGTAATGTATGTGTGTGAAAGAGCAGGGGAGCAAAATGCACACACACTAGACCACCATCAGACTCCACCATTAGAACGTAATTGATACTTGCTGCCTGCCTTACCCCAAAGGTCTCCACCATCCTGATTTCTATTTCCAACATTCTCCTGTTTTTCAAGAAACTCCCTTGGGGCGCCTGGGTGGCTCAGTTGGTTAAGCGACTGCCTTCGGCTCAGGTCATGATCCTGGAGTCCCGGGATCGAGTCCCGCATCGGGCTCCCTGCTCAGCAGGGAGTCTGCTTCTCCCTCTGACCCTCCTCCCTCTCATGCTCTCTGTCTCTCATTCTCTCTGTCGCAAATAAATAAATAAATAATCTTTAAAAAAAAAAAAAGAAACTCCCTTAAATAAATTATTTCAAAAGACAAATTTGGGGTGCCTGGGTGGCTCAGTTGGTTAAGCATCTGCCTTCTGCTCAAGTCATGGTCCCAGGGTCCTGGGATCCAGCCCTTGGGCCATCATCATTGGGCTCCCTGCTCAGCGGGGAGTCTATTTCTCCCTCTGTCCCTCCTCCCACTCGTGCTCTCTCTCTCACTCACTCTCTCTCAAATAAATAAATAAAATCTTTTTTAAAGTTTTTTTTTAAATATTATTTATTTGTGAAAGAGAGAGAGCACAAGCAGGGGGAGCATCAGGCAGAGAGAGAGGGAGAAGCAGGCTCCCCACTGAACTAGGAGCCCGATGAGGGACTCGATCCCAGGACCCTGGGATCATGACCTGAGCCAAAGACATATGCTGAACTGACTGAGCCACCCAGGCACCCCTAAATAAATAAAATCTTAAAAAAAAAAAAGACTAATTACCTTCTTGCCAAGAAGGAAAAGCCATCATAGCCACCATAAGTGAAGCCAAACTCACTTATTTACAGGTGGGGCATACAATATTCCAAACCCCATACTCACAGACTCTTGGTGTGAGGAAAATACCAGGCCATCTCCCTCAGATTCCCTTGCAGCTAGGGAGTGAGCAAGTGGCCCCGATTCCACTCAGCAGATGTACAGATTTAGATTTGAGAACCCACCACCAAAGGAGGGAGCAGAAGGGACAGGGGCATTGCGAGCGCCCAGGGTTGTCAGCAAAAGCCAGAGGTGCCGGCTGGTTTCAGGAGAATGATTTAAGCTGTGGCCTTAGCTGCTGGCCTGCACCCTTACTTTGTCCCTTTTCATCTTCAAAGGCTGGTGATTTCATTAGCCACCAATATATCCACCTGATAAATTCCTTTGCAGCTTAAATCACCCTGAGTCAGCTTCTGTTGCATATAAGGAAGAATCACCACCAATCCAGATGGCAACACAAAAGCAAATGCAGGGGAGGAGGGGGGACTGTTATTATAGTCTAGCTGGATGCTCTTGCCGACCAACAGAAATTGGCCAACGTTCAGAAGGTGTTGAAGACGCCCTAACCCTTGTTCTTGATTTCTACACTCCCACCCGCCCCTCTATCTTCCCCATCTTAGCAAAGATAAGTCTGTTCTAGTTGCTCATGCCAAAAATCTTGGAGTCATCTCTACTTCCTCTCTCTCATACCTCACAACTAATCAGATCTTGTTCGCTTGACCTGCAAAATATATTCAGAACCCAACCATTTCGCAACACCTTCTGGGTCCCCACACTAACCCAACCACCAGCATTTTTCAGCTGGAGTATTGCAGCAGTCCCCTCCCCGCTCCCACCTTCTGCTCTTGCTGCCCCCTACAATTCATTCTCCACACCACAGCCCAGAAGATCCTTTAAAAACAGCTTTTGAATTGATAAAATGCTCAATGTTTTTAAAAATCAATATATATGTGTATATGTATGTATAAAAGAATATTTTAAAAGCAATTCTCCCAGCCTCCTCTTTCCCTCAACTGCCTAATTCCTGACCTCCCCACCTCGAGTTATCTATCCAGGTTTTCTTTCTGATTATACCAGAAAAAAACCTGATAAATGGATAAGCAAACTGTAGTATATACATACAAAGGAATGTTATTCAACCTTAAAAAGGAAGAAGATTCTGGCACATGCTACAACATGGATGAACCTTGAAGGCATTATGCCAAGTGATATAAGCCAGACACAAAAGGACAAATACATTATATGATTCCATTTATGTAAGGTACATAGAATATGCAAATTTGTAGACAAAAAGTAAAACAATGGTTAACAGAGGCTTGGGGGGGTGTGGAAATGGGAAGTTAGTGTTTTATGGGGACAGAGTTTCAGTTTAGGAAGATGGGGCATTCTAGAGATGGGTGGTGGGGATGGTTGCACAGTGATGTGAATGTGCTTGATAACATTCAACTGCACACCTGAAAATGGTTAAAATGGTAAGTTTTATGGTGTTCAGATTTACCACAATTTAAAAAATAAATATGGAGTATTTTAATGGAAAAACAGAATATGTATGAATCTACACATGTGTATATACATATATGTATTTATTTAACTTTTCACAAAAAGCTGCATACTATACACCTAAATGCAAACTTTAGTTCTTTCCTTGAATAATATGTCTTAGAAGCATTTCCATATCAGCCCAAGCAGACATCCTCATTCTTTTGCACAGCTACAATATATTCCATTGTGTAGATGGACAATAATTCATGCAACTGGTCCTGTACTGATGAATCTTTGGGCTCTCTCCAATCTTTTCCTATTACGTATGAATAACCTTGTTTGCATACATCATTCCACACATGTGCAAGTATTTCTGTCTCGGGATTACTTGGCCAAAGTAACTATGTATTTGTCATTTTTATGAACATTATCAAATTCATCTCTATTGGGAAGGACTGATGTCCATATGTTAGCATGGTCACTTCCCCACAACCTCACCCCACTGCACATTATTAGTCTTCTACATTTTGGCCATTCTAATGGGTAAAAATTACTATCTCACATTTCTCTTATTTCAACTTGCATTTCTCTTATTATGAGTGAAGTTGACTTTCTTTTCATATGTCAAAGAAACTTTTTTTTTTAAGATTTTATTTATTTATTCATGAGAGAGAGAGAGAGGCAGAGGGAGAAGCAGGCTCCCAAGGTGCAGGGAGCTCGATGCGGGACTCGATCCCAGGACCCTGAGA
Source organism: Mirounga leonina (assembly GCF_011800145.1). Taxonomy (NCBI): domain Eukaryota; kingdom Metazoa; phylum Chordata; class Mammalia; order Carnivora; family Phocidae; genus Mirounga; species Mirounga leonina. The sequence goes on along the minus strand of NW_023270855.1, from coordinate 51,782,458 downwards.
TCATGACCTGAGCCGAAGGCAGACGTTTAACCATCTGAGCCACCCAGGCGCCCAAAGAACCTTTTGTATTTCATTTTTTGTGAACATTCTGACCACACATTTTGCTCAAGTTTTTCTATTGGATTGTTTATATATTTATTATTAATTCCTAGAAACCCTTTACATATTATGGAGATTAGGGAGACTGTAATTTGAAGTGCACTTTTCCCCTATTTTTTCCAACATTCCTGCGGTGTCATTTTGCCTTATTTATGTCATGGAATTATTCACCCTTCGTATTGTTGCTACCTTTGGGTTTCAAATCAGAGTAACAAAGGACCTACCCAGACTGATTCTGTTAAAACAGAAAAATAATGTCACTCATCTTTTCAAAAATTCTCCAATGGTTCTCCTCTTACTTAGGTTCAAATCCACAACTATGAGGCCTCCTACATGATCTGATCCTTGAATATTAATCTCAAATTATCTCCCACTCTCTCTGTTTCACCCACTTTGTTCTAGGGACACCGACCTCCTTACTATTTCTTAAATACTCCATGCACATTCCTACTTCAGGGCCTTTGTACTTGCTGCTCCATCTGCTAGAACAATTTTCCCAGATAGCCACATGGCTCCTTTCTTCAGTTCACCTTTTCAGAGAGGCCACAAGATAGTACCCTGTCACTCTGTCCCCTGAACCTGCTTTACTTCTCATCACCTGACATATACTAGTTATTTGGTTTTTGCTTCTCTCCCCCTACTAGAATGTCAGCTCCATGGGGAGAAGACTGTCGTATGCTCAGCTACATCCCCAGCACCCACAAGAGTATGTGGCACGAGGTAGATATCCAAATATCTGACAAATGAAAGAATGAGTGGGTAAATTAATGCATCGAAATGAGACTCTCCGTGGCCTAAGAAGAAGGATTTCAAGACCCTTTTCTTACTACTCCCCAAATCACCATGCTCCACCTCCCTTCCAGGTCTTTGCATGGGCTGTTCCCTCCCCCTGAAACAAAACCATCTTGCTGTCTCCCACCCCTAATCCTCGCCCTGATTACCCACACTTTCCTGAGACTTTCAGGTCTCAGCCTAAATACCGCTTCCTCCAGGGTGCCTTCTTTGACTCCCCAGCCTGGATGGGTTAGGAGGTTTCTCTGGGCCCTCATAGCTGCTTATTTGGGGGTAGTTTTCCCTGATCAGGCTGTCAGTTCTGTTGGAGCGCATATCACACCGCTTTCAGACCCAATAATCACCCCCAAACGTGACTGCTGAATTCCTCTCCCTCCTCCCATATAAAGCAACAAGCTTCCCCTGAAAATTCTCACTGAGCGCCAGACCTCCTTGCACCAGAAGGGGAGGCACGTGATGGATGCCCTTAGGGACCAGCAAGGGCCGTTCCTGAAGCCTTAGGGAAAACAAGTGCGTGATCAGACGCCCTCAGGGACCAAGAAATGACCGGAGGAGCCTGGGCTCAGACAGGAAGTGGCCAAGCAGGGCACATCCTGGCGGTTTCGTCCACGTCCACGCTAAGACGCAAGAAACGTCACCTTTTTGAGCTCCGGTTTCCTCACCTGTAAAATGGAAGGGTTGCTGGCGAGAAAGTCCCTACTAAGTGCCGGGACTTAGTTGTTTCATATATGACAGCCATTCACTGAAATGTTGCTATGGGTATGACTCCTAGCCTCCGGGATCCTGTCCGGCCTTTCCCGGGAAGCTCTGGGCTGGAAGCCTGGAGGAGGAGGGAGCGAAAACAGAGGCCACACATCCCTGCAAAGCCGTCCCTCCTGCCCTGGCTTGCTTGCTGCAAACCCGGGGTCCCAGGGAGGGGAAGGCGGGCGGGATCTGAGCGGCAGTAGCAGCTGCTCTGGGCGTGCGGCCAATGTCCCCTCCCTCCACCACCCGCATTCCTGTGGGAGGAGGCCGAGCGCTCCTCAGTCTGGCTGGAGGCTCGCTGGCGCCCTCTCGCGGCCAAGTGCGAAAGGTTGAACTTGACCATTAACTGGTGTAGGGGACCTGGGTGGATCCCACAGGTGGTCTGCGACCCCCTACTCCTCCTCCCACTCAAACACAGGTTCACTTAACTTGCTGTGTGATCTTAGGCAAGTCCCTTAACCTCCCTGTGCCTCAGTTTCCTAGCTGCAGTTTCGGGCAGGACACTTTACCTTCTGGTGCCTAGGTTTTTCCATCAGCAAAGTGGATCAGTGGGTCATTAGAACCCTGAGAGGGTGAAAAGAGACAGTCCCGGTGAAGGCAGCTACAGTAAACACCCACTCCCCAGAGGAAGGGGTTTCCGTCCTGTTCACTTCTGTGTCCCCAGCACCTACAACAAAGCCAGACATGCAGCTGGCGCTCAAACTTATTTTATATATTAGTTATTGAACAAATGCTTATTCTTCATTTAGGGGAGCTGAGGCTGGGGTGGGGAGGAGGGGACAGATGTATGAGATGTGAGCTCCTGTCACTCATTCACCCAGCACCCATTTTCGCCTCCATCCATTTGTTCGTCGGATGATAAAGCTATATCACCTTGTTTTCAAAGTGTGTCCCACCTCCTCTGTTTTTCCCTTCCTGGGCCCACCCCCAAGACAAAACTGAAACTCAAAGAAGCTGCAGGCTTGAGCAGGTTTCAAAAGCCCCAGATGTGCTTACCTCCCCAGGATTGCCACTGGGGAGACAGAGATACTGGCATGGCGAGAGGGAGTCCAGACTGGACAGAAGGTGGGAGGGACTGAGACTAGAACCCCTGCCATCCCACACTTTTGGACAATGCCTTGTTCTGGACACCTAGAAGCCCCTGGGACAGAGAGGGGGATGTAGACACCTGGTGTGGGGACAAAGATGTGAAGGGGGGAGCTCACCCCCAGCTAAGGGAGGGCTGAACAGCACCAGCAGAGCATCCCACAGAGCAGGGAGACAGAGCTGAAACATCAAAGAGGACACCAGGGCGCCTGGGTGGCTCAGTCGTTAAGCGTCTGCCTTCGGCTCAGGTCATGATCCCAGGGTCCCGGGATCGAGTCCCGCATCGGGCTCCCCACTCAGCGGGAAGCCTGCGTCTCCCTCTCCCACTCCCCCTGCTTGTATTCCCTCTCTCGCTGTATCTCTCTCTGTCAAATAAATAAAATCTTTAAAAAAAAAAAAAACAAAGAGGACACCAATGTTCTAGAACCTTCCAAATTAGGTCTCATCTGCTTCCCTGATCCAGCTCTTAATTTGATTCTGTTGATTCTTTGCTTCACAAAAGATTGTTTACCATGGACTCAAGAGCATCACCCGCAGCCTCACGGCTCCCTGCCTGACCCAGGGCAAGTTGCCTTCACTCAGCAGGCCTCAGTTTCCTTATCTGTACAATAGGTGGGAATTCTTTTTTTTTTTTTTTTTTAGGTGGGAATTCTTACTTCAGCATAAATGTGGGACATTTATGGTTCTTCTGTCAGTGCACATAGAGCATGTAGAATAGCATCTGGCACACAGTAGGTGCTCAGTAAATACCTGAGGAATGAATGACTAGATCCCACCTTCCCCTTTTGTTTCTAACACACTTGGTTTTCCAGCTCTCTACAAAGGTAGAGTCTGGAAAGAGGGCACAGGTTGATCCTAATTAACAAGAGGCTGTGAGGTTTAAGGAGGAAATGCACTTTAAGCCCTTAGCAAGTCCTCCTTAAATGTCCACTCCACAGGGGCAGGGATTTTGTCTACCGTGGTCACTGCTGTGTTCCCAGCATGCCTAGGAGGGCTGGGCTCATAGCAAATACTTAATGAATCTTTGTAGGATAAATGTATATTATCATTGTTTCAGGGAGATCTGGGGCTTTCCAATAAGCAAGACTCTCCAAGCTAGCAGTATTGGCTTCACTGAAAAAAAAAAAAGAAGAAGAAGAACCAGATAAACTTGTCGGCAACCCATCTGCTTCTAAGAGGCAGAGGCCACAAAGTTGGTCCAACATCTTTAAAGGGCATATTAAACAGGCAGTGAAAATTATTTCGGGACAGAGAAAGCCTTCTTCCAGGAATGCCTCAAGCATGATGTGTTTTTGTCCCTGGTTTCATATGTATAATTTGCCTTCTGGAAAAGGAGCCCAGAGAGCTTGGCCTCCAAGGGGGGACTGGAATACTTCCTAGTGCAGCTGTCCCCAGCCTCCCGTGGAGGATGGGCTGAGAAGGGAGGAGCAGCCCCCCTCTTCCCCCATTGGATTTATGGGGATTCCCTCCCCACATCTGTTTAGATATTAACTCAGCCAGGACAGACCAAGGCAAACAGAGCGGACAAGAGGACGTGTGTCTGTGGCCTGTGGTTGCACGTCAGCCCCCTACCGCCATGGATGTGCCCTGCTCGTGGGGTTGATTCTACTCCTCTTGGGGACCCCTCTTGCCCATGCTGAGCCACTGTGAGTCTGGGAAACGGAGGGCACTCAGCCTCTGCCTGCATGATTCCCTGCATGTGAGCCTGCCTCTCTGCTGCTGCTTCCCCCACTTGAGTTCCCCTCCCCGCCCCCATGCTCCTGTGTTTGTCTACTGGCAGGTACATCCTGGTGACCCCCCCCCCCCCGAGCCCTGCAGGTTGGCAGCCCTGAGACCATCCATGTACAGGCTCACTCGGACTCCCAGCAGTCCCTCAAAGGGACCCTCGAGGTGAACCTCACCATATGGGACTTCCCCATGAAGAAGGCAGTGATGGCTAAGAGCCACCTCATTCTCTCAGAAGAAAATGACTTTATGAAACAGGCCTCCGTGACGGTAGGTGACAGGCCAGGATGGGTGGCCACAGAGGGAGGCTCTGGGCCAGCAGCAAGGATGGAGAGGGGCAGACTCTAGAGGGACTTCCCACGAGGGACACTGGAGAAGAGATGCAGGGTTTGGATATACTTACTCCTCCTCTTATGTCCCGTCCAGTTAGAAATCCAAAGTCCTCTGAGTCCGGGCTCCAACAAGGGCAGTGACTAGCCCAGATGATGTCTCTGTGAGAATTAATAAAAGGCGCCCTCTGCTGGTGGCTTGGGAAGCTGACCGTGGATTGGATTGCATTCCCGCTTTGGCTGGATGTCCTTGTGCAGGAGCAACCTGCAAGGCAACCTTGCTCCCAACTACAGAGCCAGAGGGCCCCGCCCCCCACTCAATTGTTTCTCCCAAGATCTGGCTCAGGGATTTGCTCCCAGGGATGGAGACCTCAGCAGAGCCTGAGGAGTGTGGGCTTCTCTCCCCAGATTCCCGAGAGCCTGATATACCCCTCACAACCAGGGCAGCAGTATGTCATCATCCGGGCAACCTGGGCACCCATCTCGACCACTTCATTCATGGAGAAGATAGTGCCGGTGGCTCCCCATGCTGGCTACATCTTCATCCAGACAGACAAGCCCATCTACACCCCTGAGCACTTGGGTACAGCCCCCAGGCACTTGGCCTAGGGCAGATGCTGACTCTCATTCCCAGTCTCCCCCATTGCCTGTCATATTCCACCCCCCAAGGTCACCCTCTGTCCAAAGACCCCTATATCCTAATACCCAAGATCCTAACGACTACCTCCCTCTTCAGAGTCTACCCAGAACTCAGAGTCTTCCCTCTCCCTCCAGTTCAATACCGGGTGTTTGTTGTGGACCACAAGATGGATCCTGTGACCAGGATATTCACTATGGACATCGACGTGGCCTCTCCTGATGGGAGAGTGGATCCCAGACACTGAGGTTATATCATGTGCTGAAGGCCTGGGGTATGAAGCACCCACCACCTGTCCCCACAGAACACGGAGGGGATCACTGTGATCAGCCAGAATCTGCTAGCTGAGGACGGTTTCTTCACAAGATCCTTTAAACTCCCACAGATTGTCAGGTGCCCTGCTGGGAGCCCTGTGGATGGAGGGATGGAGGCTGTCCTTCTCAGTCTCCATCTCTCCGAATTTTCTGTGTCTCAGTTTTGGGACCTGGAGCATCGAAGCCAGTTACCGAAGTGCAGCCAAGCAGAAGTTCAAGGCAGCCTTTGATGTCAGGGATTATGGTGAGCAGGGTGTGATGGGCAGGGCAAGGTGGGACATGCAAGAAGCAGGGTTGGAAGTGGAAAAGAGGTCTCATGGTGCACCAACTGTGTGCTAGGGCCTAAGCTGGGTGCTGGTGAACAGAACCATGTGTTCCAATCTTTGGGGGTTGCAAGAGTCACTGAGGAAGGAGTGAACAGGGAGGGGACAAGGGGGGGACAGCAAAATACTGAGGGTGCCCACTGCCTTTACTCCATCCAGTGCTCCCATCATTTGAGGTCCAGCTGAAGCCAAACAAGACTTTCTTCTACCTCAACGATGAGGCTCTGGGTATGGACATCGAGGTTTGGTAAGTCCCCTTGTCCCCAGCCTGGCCAGAGGACCAGGAATGCCAAGAAACTGAATGGGTGGAGAAGCAGGCCATTTCTGTGGCACTTAAGGTATGGTAGAGGTACTCTTTGCCACCCATGAGATATTCTTGGCCACCTACATTGTTTTGTGAGGTTGTCCAGACCATGTCTGCCATGTGTAGGTAGTACAGACCATCCCTTCAGGTCTCTGGGGTTGTATAGGACACGTCGCCCACCTAATAAAGCCATGCCAAGTCTCATGGCTCGGACCATCTCTGAAGGTCCACAAGGTAGCACAGGCAAATTTGCCATCTTACGAATTGTCCAGACTGTCTCCACAGCACTATGAGGTTGTACAGACCATTTGTCCACCTAAGTTGTAAGGGCCATATCTGCCACTTCTCGACACTATGCAGACCATTCCTATGCATGCCTCCTAGGCTGCCTGATGAGGTTTTATGGGCTACCTCCACCATCTTGTGAGGTTGCACAAGCTACATCTGCAACCCAACACGAAGCTTGATGAGACACATTTATCACTTCCCAGCATTGTGTAGGTGAGCAATGAAACCATCTAAGTTTCCAGGGGTCACTCTGCCCCTCCCAAAGATTTACCACCATCCCTGCAGCCTCATGAGGTCATACAGGACATCTCTGCAACCACATGAAGTTGTATGGGTGTTTCAGAGCCAGTGGAATGACCTTCCACCCACCCCCAGGTATGTATTCAAAGAGTCAGTGGATGGACATGCTCTGGCCATCTTCAGGGTGAAGTCGCATTCCCACCGGATGCCCATCCAGAGCTCCCTGCAGAGGGTGGAGGTGACTGAGTCTTGACCTCTCTCCCCCACCAACTTCCCTCTCCATCAACCCTCCTCTACTCCCCAAGAAACTATCTCCTCTTCTCTCTCTCACCCTGAGACCAGATCTCTGAAGGTCTGGGCCACATCTTCCTCCAGAAGGACACACTGATGTCCACATTCCAAGGCCCAGAAGAGGACTACATTGGGGCCTTAATCTTTGTCAACATCACCGTGTTCTCTTCAGGTGCCACCCTCACCCAAGCTCCTGGCTGAGGTCAGGACAGTGTTCTTACCCAACCTAGACATTCCACCCATGTGACCATGGGCCACCTCCCAGTCCGTTTCCTCATCAGATAAATGCAAAAATGCCAGAAAGGCTGGAAGGAGCTGAGATTGTGTTACTGTCTTTCTCTGTCTTCACCAAGACAGGCCTCCCATACCAGCAGCCCTGCCATTCCCCCAAGAAACTGAACCTCCTCCACAGACCTCACAGTCCCCTGTTTCTCCAGGGGGTGAGATGGTCCAGGCTAAGACCTCCGGGGTGAAGATCATCCGGAGCCCATACAGCATCAAGTTCATCAGGACTCCCCAGTATTTCAAGCCTGGGATGCCCTTCTACATTAAGGTCAGAGTCTGACTTCATTCCACCCAGGGTCTTGGGGCTCCCTTCCCCTAATAGACCCTTCTCAGGAGACAAAAACCCATACTGGACTCACCTGTCCCCCACAACTTAGAATCCATCAGGCCTCCCAGACCAATCCCAAGTCTCTCTCAAGTCTTAACCCAGGTCCCCCCAAAGCACTGTGATGACTCCATAATTTCTCTGTGGGGGGCTTAGTGGTCACAGTCAGGCTGGAAGGTGGTGCTCAGGGGGTTATCTTGAGGCTACTTTTGCAAGGCAAGCATGCTGTTTTTACATGCATTCATTTTGGGTGACTTTGAGATGTCTGATGGACATTAAGAAAACTAGAAACATCCTTTGGTGCCAGTCCTACTAAAGATTTCCCCAAGCCCTCCACATCTCTCCACTCCAATTCCCTCCACCTCCACCCCACCAGCACACCAACACCCAGGGCCATCACATATGATTACACACTGCAAAACTTGAGGGGGTGCCATTCATAAAAACTCTAATATGAATGGTGTCCCCAGTGTTGTTCAGTGCACAACTTGTACAGCTATACAAGGCAGTCCTGTCCAGATCAGATTCCCAGTACCCACTTCTCATGCCAGGCCACCACCAGGCCTATCTTTCATCTCACCCCTGATTCTACCTCAGGTCTTTGTCTCAAATCCTGATGGGTCCCCAACCTCTAGAGTCCTTGTCCGATGCCAAGACAAACAAGACCACACCCCAGCCAATGGAGTGGCCATTTTGACCATCAACACAAATGCAAATAATCGGGAGAAGCTCCCTATCTTGGTACCAACTTAATGGGGCAGGGATGGTGGAGCTGTGTGAGCTGGAAGAGCTGGAGGTTTACTTGCCCATCACTCTCCCCAGGTAGAAACTGATGAGCCTCTCTGGCCAGAAGAGCAGGCTTCAGCCAATATGATGGCTTGGCCTTACTCGACTCAGGGTGGGTCAGGGAACATCTTGCACATTGAGGTGAAGACAGTCGCAGAGGTTGGCAGCAGCATCTACCTGAGCCTTGTCACAGAACATCAGCATTCTGAAACCAAGAAACAGATCACTCACTTCACCATCCTGGTGAGTGGCTAGGACTAAAACCTAAGCCAAGGAATTATTTCCCTGGAACATCCCTGGCTAGCTGGTTTGGAGAAACTGAACAGTGGTGTGAAGGTGGGAACCATTTGGGGTGGCCTCAGACTAAGGGGCTGAAGCAAAGGAACTGTGGGTCTCCCTTGTGAACTGAGATGGCTTCAGGAAAAGGTTGACCTTACCCTTCTTATTCTTGTCCTCCCTTGTCTCCAAGGTCCTGAGTAAGGACCGGATTGTGCATGCCAAACATCAATCAAAAAGTGACCTCACGGTAACCACTATTGATGTGACTTCAGAGATGCTGCCCTCCTTCTGCATCCTGGCCTTTTATTTACTGCCTAGGGGAACAGGTCAGGATCCTAAACTGGTGGCCGACTCTGTATGGGTTGATGTGAATGACAGATGCATGGGGACGGTGAGCCAAATTCCTTGAAGTTGCACATTACCATCATAAAGCTTGGATGGGCAGAAAGTCTGTCCAAGTTGAAGGGCTCCAAGTCTGGGGGCAGGGGAGAAGAGGAGATGTGCCCTTAAAAGCTCACCCTAGGGCATGGCGAATATGCAAGCAAATGTGTGGAGTTGGGATTGGCATGGTAAAGTTCCCGGATGCTCCATCAGAGCCATAAGGAGCATAAACTTGAAAGTAGACTTGGATAAGTCTCTTGGTAGCATATGAGCCCCTTTTCCTGACATCTCTTGTTTTTCCTGGCTCAGCTGAAGGTTGGTTTGAAGAAAGAAAGACGCTTCCAGACTTTGAAGCCTAACAGCCACGTGGAAGTGAAGGTGACAGGTGATAAAGAGGCCACAGTGGGTTTGGTGGCAGTGGACAAGGCTGTCTATGTCTTGAACAGCAAGCACAAGCTCACACAGAAGAAGGTGAGAATATGTGGGCTATGGGCCAGGAGGTTGCCTGGAGGTTCTAATAACTGGGGCTTTAGCTTCTTCAGCTGTAAATGGGCAATTTAGCTTCTTCAGCTTACAAATGGGCAACTATCAATCCTTGATAGTTGCAAGGATTCAAGGAGCTAGCACACAGCTAGAGATTGGAAGGTGATAAGAGCTCAATAAATGGGAGGTGGTGTGAGAATTATTATTTGAGCCAGCTATTTCAGTGCACCATTGCTCCTTCCCTGAAAAGGTCATACAAGCTCCAAAGCCAGGTTCCTATCTTAACCCCCAGGTCTGGGATGTGGTGGAAGAATATGACATTGGCTGCACAGCAGGCAGTGGGAAAGACGGACTTGCTGTATTCAAGGATGCTGGATTGGACCTGAAGATGAGCACGGGGATGCACACCCCAGCAAGCTCAGGTACAGGAAGGGACATGCTGGGGGCAGGGTGGGTGGGCAGTGTTGTCTAGTGGTTAAGAACATGAGGTTTGGTGTCAGACAGGCTAAAATCTAGGACCCTCCTACTTACCATGAGTCAGTTACGTTTCCTCTCTGAGGCTCCATTTCTCTGTCCATAAAATGGGGATAATAATAGAAGTGACTCACTACCTCTTAGTTAAGATATAGGTTTGGCCATGGGTGTCAGAGATACAAACAGTAGCTTAAACAAGGTAGAAGTTTATTTCTCACTCAGTAACAGTTCTGATGTCATTCTGGGACTCAACCTCCTTCTAGCTTGTTGTTCTGCTATATTCCAAGATGGCATCTCATCAGGACCTCATGCCAGGCAAGAGTATGAAGGGAAGTAGGAAGGGGAGACACTTTCTCAAATCTCATTTGCCGGAACTCAGTCATGTAGCCCTACCTAGTTGCAAGGGAGGCTGGGAAATGTAGTCTTCATTCTGAGTGATATGCAAAAGAGGGAGGTTTAGTTGCCCCGGTTGAAGGGGGAAAGTGGATACTAGGGATAAGTAGGAGTGTCTTCTTTCAACTATAAATAATGATATCAATAATAGTTTCTATTTACTACAAGCTGGACACTGTGCTAAGTACTTTTACATGCATGATCTCATTGATAGAACTTTGATTGTACCAATTTACATAGCTGGAGAAATTAATGCCCAGAGAGTTTAAGTGACTTCCTGAAGATTGCACAGATTTTAAGTGGTGAATCATGACTATGAGGAGGCTACGGGATTAAATGCAATGATGCTTAGAAAGCACTGGGCATTCTGTAAGCACCTAATAAATATCAAGGATGTTGATAATGATCCTGACGGTGGTCCTCTCATTCTTCTCTCTGACCCTCAGACTGGCAGTGCCCTCAGAGCCCCCCTGCCAGCCGTCACCGCCGCTCCCTGAAATGGCTGGAGACAAAGAGGAATGCAGGTCAGAGCTAAAGCTAGACATGTCCCTCCTGGCTCCCTAAACTACTGTATTCATCAGAGCTTAGAAGAGAAAACTGAAACCACTCTAGGTACTTCAAGCAGAAAGGGAGGGATTTGGTGATGGGAGTCTGGTGCTTTCAAAATCATTAGACGGTCTGTAGGAGTGGACATCAAAAGGCTGCTTGCTGGGACTCAAGATCACCTCACTGCAGTTTTGCAATGTGTGAAATCTCGGGAAACTTCTGCCAATATCTCTTGCGATGCTGGTGGGTAGATAACAAAGTGCAGAAATAATGCCCATTACAAAAACACACGGAGTTCACCTGTGACTGGGGTTCACCTATCAGTTACCACTGCCACAGGGAAAATGGCCTCCACTTCTTCCACCCTCCAAATCTTACACAAGCGTGTCTCTGTGGCAGAATCTTATCCCATCTAGAACCCTAGCAGAAGAGAGTCTGGGAAATGCAGCTTCTAGATGTCTAGGCTTTGTGATACAAGAGTGAACGTAGACAAAAGGAGAGATGGGTGCTGGGTACCAGTGGATAATAGCAAACCTGCCATCCCCAAGGCCAGGGTGTGGACCAGAATAAGATGTGAGCCTGGAATTCAGGGAAGATGGGAGGCAGCACTGAGTGGTGTTGGAAGCATGGGTTCTATGCATCTTAGATTTTTCAGTCTCTTTGAGCAGTGCTAATGACTTTGTGGATCTAAATAAAGAGAAAGTAAGTGAAACCTAATAGAAATTGAGATAAAACCTTAACTCTAATTTTGGTATTAAAGAGAATTATGCTAACCCCCTGGGAAAAGTTTATAATATAAGCCGTTGTTTTGTTTATGGTAATGATAAGTTGTATCATTTAACTATAATTATGTTAGTGGTAAACAAGAAGATTTTTAAATTGCTATATATTTTAAGTTATTTATTTATTTTTAATTTTTTTAAAGATTTTATTTATTTATTTGAGAGAGAGAATGAGATAGAGAGAGAGCATGAGAGGGGGGTGGGTCAGAGGGAGAAGTAGACTCCCTGCTGAGCAGGGAGCCCAATGTGGGACTCGATCCCGGGACTTCAGGATCATGACCTGAGCCGAAGGCAGTCGCTTAACCAACTGAGCCACCCAGGTGCCCCTATTTATTTATTTTAAAGAGAGAGAGTGTGTGAGCAGGAGGAGGAGCAGAGGGAGAGGGAGAGGAAGAGAATCTCAAGCAGACTCCATGCTGAGTGTGGGGAGCCCGACGCAGGGCTCAATCTCACGACCCTGAGATCATGACCTGAGCTGAAGCCAGGAGTCGGACGCTTAATGAACTCAGCCACCCACGTGCCCCTGAATTGCTCTATTTTTATCTTTAAGTGTATTCCTTCAGTTTGCTAACTTAGAAGCATTCAGCTTGACATCATGCTTTACAACAAGTTTTATGTTTTGATTTTTTAAAAACACATGATGAAAATCAGAAGTTGAAATGATGGGGCGCCTGGGTGGCTCCATCAGTTAAGTGTCTGCCTTTGGCTCAGGTCATGATCCTAGAGTCCTGGGATCAAGTCCCATGTCGGGCTCCCTGCTCAGTGGGGAGCCTGCTTCTCCCTCTCCCTCTGCCCCTCCCCCTGCTTGTGCTCGCTCTCTCTCTCAAATAAATAAAATCTTTAAAAAAAAAGTTGAAATGGTATCTCTAATATAAAAACATGGCAATCCCTGCCAAGAAGGGTGGGGAGGAGGAGGGGGAAAAAGAGAAGCAACAGCATGGATTCTACTGCCAGCCCTGCCACTTGGGAGCTGTGTGACCATGGGCCAGTGAATTAAACTCTCTGTTGTTTAGCTTCCTCATCAGAACCCACCACATGGGTTCAATGTGAGGCTTCAGGAGGAAGATACAGGCAAAGTGCTAGGACCAGCATCTGCCAGAGTTATGGATACATAGAGACCAGGTGTATGTGGCATTAAGGTAGATGGGTCCCAGCTTCCTCTGGTGCCGCTCAGCCCCTCCTCAGTCCCTCTAACTCTGGCCCACAGTGAACAAGTTCAAGACAGAGCTGGAGCGAAAGTGCTGTGAGGCTGGGCTCCGGGAGAGCCCGGTGGGGCTGTCGTGTGAAGAGAGGACCCGGCATGTCTGCCATGGGCCAACCTGTGTTACCGCTTTCCTGAGCTGTTGCCATCTGTCTGAGGCCCTGACTCAGGAGGCCCGGGAGGAGCAGCTGCTTTTGGGGACATGTGAGGAGGCCATGGCAGGAGGCGGGGGGTGGGGGGCGTTGGGGCTTGCCTGAGGGGCGTGAAGTGTCATGGGACAAGTCAAGGGGAGATAAGGGCCAGAAGGGGATGGAGTGGGAGGACCATGGGAGAGACGCAAAGGAGACACTGCCCCACATCCGCTCCCTGAAGCGGATGAAGATGAGGACTTAGATGACATCTTCCTGGAGGACCAGCCTATCCGAACCTTGTTCCGAGAGTTGGCTCTAGATGAAGTTTAAACTGCCGAAAAGTACATCAGGGTAGGACCACAGCCCCCACAGCAGCATCTGGTCCCTGGCCCTCCGAGGCATCAGTGGATGTCAATCATAGCCAGTGTTCCCACTGGTGACACTGAGCTCTTGGTATAGTCAGTATAACCGCCTGGAGGGGGATACAAATCCCAGTGGTTCCCCCAAAAGGACGGCCCTCTAGTGACCCACTGACCCCTGGGAAGTGACCCCCAGTGCAGAGGCTCTGAGCACAAACTCACTAATGCCCCTCCTTCCCTGCCAGAGGCATCTCCCACTACAGCACTCTTGTGACTGTGCCAGATTCCATCAGCACGTGGCAGTTGGTGGCTGTCAGCCTCAAGCCTGGACAAGGTGACCCCACAAGCCCAGGGCTGAGGAGATGGGAGAATGGTGGTCCTGCCCAGCCCCGGGACAGCTGGCCTCTGCTTGATGCCAACATACTCCCCTGGCTCTAGGTCTCTGCGTCTCAGACCCCTTTGAGCTGACAGTTATGAAATCACTCTTTGTGGATCTCAAGTTGCCCTCCTCCGTGGTCAGGAATGAGCAGGTCCAGATCCAAGCCGTGCTGTACAATTTCAGGATGGAGCAGGTCAAGGTGAAGCCTGAGCCCTCCCCTCCTCTCAAACCATCCATCGGTATGTTTTATAAAGGGGTTGGAGTGTGTCCATTATTCAAAGGGGCCAGCGAAGTAGTTGCTCTTTTAAAAAGCTTCTGGGGTATTTTCTCATTTAAAACGTACAATAAGGGGCACCTGGGTGGCTCAGTCGTTAAGTGTTTGCCTTCGGCTCAGGTCATGATCTCAGGGTCCTGGGATCGAGCCCCGCATCGGGCTCCCTGCTCAGCGGAGAGCCTGCTTCTCCCTCTCCTACTCCCTCTGCTTGTGTTCCCTCTCTCACTGTGTTTCTCTCTGTCAAATAAATAAATAAAATCTTTTAAAAAAATAAAATAAAATAAATAAAACATACAATAATCCCAGCAGATGGCTGCTATTATTGCTTTTGGTGTAGAAGTGAGGAAATTGAGGCACAAAGAGGTGAAGGGGCTTTCCTGAGGTCACACAACGCAAGTGTCAGGCAAGGTCTTAGCTCTCAACCACTATGCTGTGCTGTCACCTACTTGGGATTTCCAGGGTGGGGAGAGGGAGGGAATTGTGACTAGGGTCCTAGACCACCCAACTGCCCACCTTGCCCCAGGTCCGTGTGGAGTTCCCCCACAAGGAGGCTCTGTGCAGTGCGTCAAAGCCAGAAGCCCCATCCCCCCGGGTGGTGGTCATACCCCCACCTCCTCCAAGATAGTGCCCTTTGTGCTTCTCCCACTTGAGATAGGCAAAGTGGATGTGGAGGTCAGGATTAGGACAACTGAGGTTGAGGACCATATAAGGAAGACACTTCTGGTCAAAGTAATGGGTGCCCCCACCTTTTGTTACTGGTGCAGATAGTGGGGCTTCCCCGGGGCTCCCAGGGTGTGATCACAGGACGGACGGGTATGCCCGGGATCAACAAACAGGCCTCTCAGATGGGAGTGAGGTGCAAGAGAATGGATTTGAAAGTTCAATCACAGAGCTCCCACTATGGGACTTTGTTGTCAGGGTGGGTTCAAGCCTTGTCTCTGCTGTGTGATCTTGGACTATTTACCTAACTTTTCTGAGCCTTTGTTTCCTTATTTGCAAGGTGTGACCATCATCACATCCAGAGCTGTGAATAATAATCAGAGAGCTGTGAAAATTATATCTCATACTGGTTGTGCACAACCCATTAATAATACTTTATTTACTTCTCTTATTTGCTTAATTTATTTACTTAACAAACACATGTTTAGCACTTATGATATAAACACTTTAAGAATAGTAACTCGTTGAGCCATCAGAACAACCATAGGAAGTAGGAGCCTTTTATGGATGAGAAAACTGAGGCACAGAGAGGTTAAGTAATTTGCCCAAGGTCACACAGCTAGAACATAGAAGGATTGGGATTTGAACCCAGATATTTGGGATCCAGAGTCTGTGTTCTTTATAGCTAACCAGTGCCTCCTCCTACTGTCATTGTGATTGTCATTATTACTATTATTGCTGTTGTTTTTAACTTGCTTCATCATTACATCTCACAGGCAGGAGGGCAGATACAGCAAAAATCCCATAGCATCCTCCTGAACCCCCAAGGTTTGTGGGGTCTGCGGGGAGCATGTGGGATCCTAGGGCCACGTCAGGATGGAGGGAGGAGCTGAAATGAGGGGGTCCAGCCAGGTGGGCAGTCTGAGCTCCTCCAGGCTCTGCACACCCTGACCTCCCCAGCCCCAGAATCTGCTTGTCACAGAAGGCTGTGCCTGCTCAACCTAGGTCAAACCCAGATGGAAATGGTGCCAAGACAGAACTTTTTGAACATGGTGCCCAACACAGAGGCAGAAGTGTTTGTCAGTGTCCAAGGTGCTTAGAACAGAGATGACTCCTGCGGGGAGGGATTGGGAGACTGGGGAGCTGGCTTCTCCCACACATGCCTGGGCACAGGGGCGGGAGGAGCTGGGGTGCCCATGTGGGGTGATCAGAGCCATGGTGGATTAGGCCATTCCTGAGATGATTCTGCTCATCTGATAGGTGACATCCTTGGCGAGACAATCCTGGGCACCCTGACACCTGGAGAAAAATGGCAACTGCTGAGGGTCCCGACTGGTTGCCCTGAGCAGACGCTGAGCAAATTGGCACCTGTGATCATCCTGACTCGCTATTTGGATGCTGCTGGCCAGTGGGGCAAGGTTGGAGTGGAACTCAGGGAGCAGGTGATACAGAACATTGTCAGAGGTGAGAGGGGTTCCCTCCTGGGACCTCAATGAGGGTGTCTGGGACTCTCTGGAAGGGTGGCTGGGGTACCCCCAGGGTTGGGTGTGGCCCCCATGGGACTCTGCCCGACAACAACATTCATACCCTGACTCATCTCCCAGGTTACAACCTGGTATCAAGTCCCCCAGGTGCTCCTTCATCTGCACCCCTCTCCCAGACCACAGTCTGACAACAGACACCCTGGTTTACCTCCAAAGCAGCAGCCCCCAGGTTCTGTTTTTTCAGACACTGTCCTAGGTTACACCCAGTCAGTGACATGCCTTGGGTTATACCCCTAGAGAACCCCCAAGCAGAAAACTCCAGAATAATCCCAGGCGGTGGCCTCCCCATTACCCCTTTCCAGGTTATATCCACACCTCCCAGGTAACAACCAGAGATGCACACTCCTGGTTATACCCAGACTGAGACCCTCAAGTTAATCTGGGCACTGACCCCCCTTCCCGGTTACACTCAGACACCAGGTCTCCATCCAGGTGCTCTCAACAATAACCCTCAGGTAACACCTCGACACTATCACCCCCAAACTTACTCCCAAACAGTAAGCTCCCAAGCAACCTTCAGGTAATACTTAAGTAGCAACACTCAGAACACACCTGAGGGGTACGCCTCCGAGATTACACCCAGGAGTAGCCTCCCCTAAACTGCACAGACACAGTGACACCCCTAATTTATAGCCAAGAAATAACTGTCAAGGAAACTCCCAGGTAGTGGCCCCCAGAGTACCCCTTTCCTGGGTTCCACCTTCCACAATCCCTCTGAGCAGAAATTCCCAGTCACACCCTTTCCCAGGTTACTCCCAGATGACACTGGACACGGGCTCCCACAGTCACACCTGGGCCCTGCAGCCACCTCCTGATACACCTAGACAAGTCCCCTCCTATAGTTAGACCTAGATAGGATGCACCCCCAAGTCACACCCACATCTTACCCCCCAGATTATGCCTGATAACTGACTCCCCTTCATAGCCACACCCAAATGCCAAATCTCCCTGAAAGTTCTCCTCCACCCATTTCCCCAGGTTACACCCACATGCTGACCCACCGGAGTGCACACGGCACCTACCACATCAGCAACGGACACCCGGGAAGCACCTGGTAAGGACGAGGATGTTGGCAGTCCTGCCACAACCACCCTGAATGAAGCCCAAGGGCCAGCCTGGCGCTTAATGATCCTAGGAGCACCCGAGCAGCAGGGGCTTGGGGCAGGCAGCCTTTGGGCCAGAAGTATTGCTACTTGGGTTTTACCTGAGCGTTACCTGGGAGTTTAGAGTTTGGGGGTAACTTTGGGGGTGATAGTGTCTGGGGATTACCTAGGGGTTATTGTTGAGAGCACGTGTCTGAATGTCGGAGAGACGGGTTAGTGTCCATGCCGCCAGATCTGGAGAGCAGCAAATGAAGGGTCAGTCTGGAGCAGCAGGTGTAGACTCCCCCTAGTGTAGAAGCCCCTGTCCTCGAATCCCCTTGGCTGCTATTCCCAGTCATCACCCACCCCATCTCCCCGCTGACAGGCTCAGTGCAGGGAAAGCAAACCTTGAACAGACTATTTCAAGTCCTCATTGAGGCCACCAAGGCTCTGCAGGGAAAAGACCCTGCAGAGCCTTGGAACACGAGCTACGTGTTCCGGGTCTTTGCCCTGGCCTACTCTATCATGACAACCGGCATGTTTGATCTGCACTCTCTCTGTGCCCCTGCCAACTGGGTCATCACCAAGAGGCAGGCAGAGGATGGGCACTTCTTGGAGAATGGCCCAGTGATCATGGCATACATGCAAGTGCCCACTGCCCTCCCCCCTCCTGGGCTGTTCAAATCCAGGGCTCTGTGCACTGATAGGGTGAATCTCGGGCCCTTGACCTGTTTGCAGGTAAAATGAGAACAGGAAAAAGCCAGGGCCCGGCACCCAGCATCACATCCCTCTGCTCTGGACCTCCCTGGACTCTGTTACAATGTCAGAGAGGCTGGGCACATCTGGGACCCCGTGATGTGCCCACTTCACTTTGAGTGGCTCCAGTCCTGGCTCTCTTTCCTCTGGGCTGAGTCTTCTCAACCTCCCAGCCAACACAGCCATCCCTACCAGATATTCCTCCACATCAGCCTCCAGAAATAGCTTTCAAACAGTCTGGGATGTCTCTCCCCTGTTCAAACACCTTCTATGGCTCACAGTTGTCTATGACGGTATCTCTCTGTTATATCCCTCTCTTCTGTAACTCCCCCACAAGCCTTACCCCTCACTACTCCCTGATCACAGATCCCTCCAACTCACTCTGTCTTTGCTTATGCTGCTCTCTCCGCATGGAATAGCCATGGCCCCATCGCTTTTTCTTTTCCTTGGCTGGCCAAATTGTGTTTTCTCTTTAGATTTAGCTCAAACCCACCTCCTCCAGGGGCCTCCCCTGAATACCAGCCCTGTATCTCTATTATTGCACCCATGACAGTAGGGATGTCATTCAGTCATTCAACAGATATCTATCCAGCAACTGGTGTGTACCAGGCCTTGTACTAGACAGAGGGGAGACATAGCAGTAAACAAGACATTTACACATTACACATTTACCCCTGCCTTGTAGTACTCACAAGCTGGGGTGTGGGAGGAAGATGGAAGTTAGCCAAATAGTTATAACTAGTGATTGTTTAAATCACAACTGTGCTAAGTTCCATGGGAAAGAAATACCAGGAGAGAGTATTTAATAGGGGTCATGCCTGGTCAGGGAACCTGCAAAAGGAAGAGACAGCAAAGTAGCAACCTCAAGAAGGAATAGAGTTGGTGGGGGAAGAATGGGAAAGAGAGCTCCAGGCAAAGGGAGCAGCACATGCAAAGGCCCTGAGGCTCTGGCGTGTTTGAGGAAAAGGAAGAAACCAGAGCCCAAAGATGGGAAAGGGGTAGTTCGTCCTGAGGCCTGAGAGGGTAGGAGAGATGCCAGGCCCTGAAACCTGCAGAGCCTTGGTGGCCTCAATGAGGACTTGAAATAGTCTGTTCAAGGTTTGCTTTCCCTGCACTGTGAGTCCTTCCAGTGCAGGGAAGCAGGTCTGATTCATCATAGTTGGCAAATATTTGCTGAATAAAACTCTGGGTGAATGCATGAACCCAGAAAAGACAGATTGCAACCCCAGATAAAGGAAGCAGTTAGGGAGTTGGGAGGCCTGTGTGAGCAGGAGCCAGATGCTGTACAGGAAGGTTGTACAGAGAGGGGTTACAAACAGGTTTCACAGGCTCACAGAAAGGAGTTTCTTTCTACCAACAAACACTTACCAGGCATCTACAATGTGCCAGGCACTGCTTTAAGCACTGAGGACCCTGGGCAAACAAAATAGACAAAAATCTCTTCTCTCATGGGGTGGGCTCTCTCGTGGAGGAAGGACAGGCAATGAGCATGAGAGAGACCTAAGTGATGTGGCATGCATGGCAGAAGTGACATGGGGAAAGATGCAGGAAAAGGGGAATCAAGGTGATGGGGTGTCATTTTGGAAGGCTTCATGAAGAGATGATGTTTGTACAGACCTGAGGAGGTGAGGGAGCAAGTCATGTGGATAATCAAGGAAAGAGTGTTCCAAGCAGAGGAAACAACATGTGCAAAGGCCCTGAGCCTGGAAGTGCCCAGTATGTTTGAGGAACAGTGAGGAGGCTGGGACAGAGTGAACAACCCTGGAGGAGAGGGGGAGGAGGAGAGCTGAGGGAGGGGGTGGGACAGATGGTGCAGGGCCTTTGGGGCTGCAAGGAGGACTTGAGCTTTTCCTCTGAGTGGGATGGGAGCCATGGAGGGTTTTGAACTGAGGAGGGATACAACCTGATTCAAGAGTTCACAAGCTTCATTGGCCACCATGGGAAGAAGAGACGGTGGGGCAGGAATTAATTCCTTGGGGCTCTTGTAAAAAGTACCACAAACTGGATGACTCAGAACAACAGAAATGTATTTATTTTATCACAGTTCTGGAAGCTAGTAGTCCCAGATCAAGGTGTCAGCAGGGCCATGCTCCTTCTGAAGGCCCTACGGGGGAATCCTTCCTTGTCTCTTCTAGCTCGATGGCCTCTGGGCAGTCCTTGGCATTCCTTGACTTGTAGCTGCACCACTCCAACCCCTGTCCCCATCCTCATTTGCCCTCCTTCCTTCTGTGGGTCTTCATATGGCCTTCTTTTAGGACACTAGTCACTGGATAGGGTCCACTCTAATCAGTATGACCTCCTATTAATTTAACTAATTACATCTGCAAAGACCCTATTTCCAAGTAAGATCAATTCTGAGGTTCTGAGTGGACATGAATTTTTTTTTTGAGGGGGGAACACTATTCAACCCAGTACAGAGGCTGAAGGTGGAATTAGAAGACTAAAGAGGAACTTGAACCCTAAATCAGTCATTTACCAGCAATGAGGAGACCACTTCTCTGGCCACGACTTGCCTCATCAGGAAAATGGAGCTGCTGAAAGAATGCTTTGAGATAGTGTAGAGGATAACACATCACCCTCCATGGCTGTTGGCTTAGGTTGGTAATGCAGACCCCACACAGGCAAATCTTGAGGTGGTTCCTCCTCCTCCTCTCTCTCCCCATCCTGCTTTCAGCATCCTCCAGCCCAGAGCTGAGCACCTGGGAGCTTTTCAAGGTCACACAGGAGAGGTTGGGGAAAGTCTCTCCAAGACACTAGGGGGATCATGGGTGTGATCCTGCATCCACAGGGTGGCTACCGAGGCTCTGAAGCAGACATATCCCTCACAGCTCTTGTCCTGATTGCCCTGGATAAGGGGAGGGACTTGTGCATCCAGGAGATACCGGTAAGACCCCAAGAGGAGGGCAGGCTCTACAGAGCCCTCTAGATCCTCTGCCCACAGGAAGGTCCCCCATCTTCATGTCCCTCCCCATGCATCCCTGTCTTCTAACTCCTAGACCCCTTTCCTCTAATTGCCCCTCTCTACTTTGCTCTCTCTGACTTTCTAGAATTTGCCTGCCAGCATGGAGCGAGCCCGTAGCTTTCTGGAGGAACGCCTTCCCAAAATTAATACAACTTTTGCTATAGCCATAGTTTCCTATGCTCTGGCCCTCACCAATAGCCCCTGAGCCAATGACCGCCTGGACAGCTTTGCCAGCCATGGTGAGTGTGGGCCACTTCTTTGTGTTAACTATGTGTTAACCACAGTCATGGGGGGCATGGGGAGGGGGATTGTATGATTTCAAATTCAGCAATCTGTGACTCATCACCTTAGCGTTTATTGAGCATCTGTGGTGTGCCAACTCTTGAGCTCAGACTCTGAAAAACCAAGGTCAACAACACTGATATGGTCCTTGCTCTCAAAGGTCCCACCATCCCTGGGGGAAGCAGGAAAAAACAAACAGATCAACTACAGATTGAGACAAGCACTGAGATGATAACATACAAGATGGGTGGGAGAGATGATGCGCAAAGAGGAGTATGGATTGGAGAACTGGGGAGGCCTCTGTGAAAAAGGAATGCCTCAGCTGGAATAAAAGATAAGAAGGCCCACCTGTGTGAAAGGCCAAGGACATTCCAAGCTAAGAGAATGGCATGTGCAAATGCCCTGAATTGGGAAAGTGCTTGACATGGTGGTCAAAGATGGAAAAAACGTCATAAAATGTGGTTAACCGAGGGGGCCTGACTCCCTTGGCCTGCCCAATGATCCTTATCCCATCCTCCTCCAAGTCAAGAGGAATGGAATTAGGAAAACTCACTTGGGGTGGAACTGATGGGACTTGGAGGAGCTTCTCTGAACCTTAATTTCCCCATCTCTAAATAGTTAGAGTCCCTGTCTCCTAGACATCTAGGAGATATCTGTTCCGAAAATAAAATGTCCATATGCCTCCTCAAAGAGTTTCATATAAAGTAAGTGCTCAATAAAATAGTGGATGAGGGGCACCTGGGTGGCTCAGTCGTTAAGCGTCTGCCTTCGGCTCAGGTCATGATCCCAGGGTCCTGGGATCAAGCCCCGCATCGGGCTCCCTGCTCCGCGGGAAGCCTGCTTCTCCCTCTCCCACTCCCCCTGCTTGTGTTCCCTCTCTCGCTGTGTCTCTCTCTACCAAATAAATAAAATCTTTAAAAAAATAAAATAAAATAAAATAGTGGATGAGAAATTTGGGCCAGATGACAGAAGGCGAGGACAGGTTTTGGTAGATGGGCCCAGTTTGGGGAGACAAAGTGGTCATCCATCTCCTAGATAAAACCCACTGGTCCAAGAGCCACCTGGACAAGAACTCCCTGTACACCATTGAGGCCACGGCCTATGCGCTGATGCAGAAGGTGGTGTTGGGTCGGCACAATGAGACGCACGCCATTGCCAAGTGGCTACTGGAGAAACGGGAGCTAGGCGGAGGCTTCAAGTCCACCCAGGTGACCCGAGCCTCGGAAAGAGGGGGTCGGGGGGCGGGGCGCTAGCCGAGGTGCAGACAAGGCCAGCCCACCGGAAGGAGCTACCCGTGGTGCTGATTTGCCACGCTGCGGGTTCCCGGGGCGCTGTCAGGGGTGCTGATCCGCGGCCCCATCCCAACACGTAGACTACTGTGGTGGCCCTTGAGGCCCTCACCCACTTCCGCGAAGCTGTCCCTTTCGATGGGGTCCAGGATCTCCGGGTCCAGATAAGCGTCCCCAAGAAAGCCTTGGACTTGGAGTGGATCGTTGATCAGAACAATGCCTACCAGCAGCGGACAGCAAAAGTAGGGCACTGAGGGGCAGACAGGAAGGCCATACAGAGGTGGCATTGGGGATGAGGCCAAGAGTCATGTCCCTGCCAATCTCCCTCTCCAAGATTATCTCACAACCAGTGTCTATATTGTCAGTGTATTGACTCATTTATTCCACCATATCTTGAGCACCTATTGTGTGCCAGTCATTCTCCTGTGCAATGGGGATGCATTATGAAAGATCTGTGGCCTCTGCTCACATGAAACTTACAGTGTAGAAAGAAACTAAGACAAAAAGTATTTTAAGCTTTCTGGACATAGGGAAAAGAAATGTGTGTAAAGGGGAAAATATCCTGGATGTGAGGAAGAAGATAATCTCCATGACCTTACTCCTTGGAGGAAGTGATATTTACCTTCAATCCTTTGACCCAACTTTATTGAGCACTCATTGTATGCCAGGCACTATTCTAGGTGATGGGAATACAGCCATAAATAAGACGTTAAAAAATCCCTTTCCCTGTAGAATTTTATATTTCAATGGGTGAGACAGACAATAAAGAGATGTGAGTAAGTAGCATATGTTGTGTGTTACATGGTGGCAAGTGCTATAGCTAAAACTTAAGCAGAAAGAGGGGGATGAGCACATCAAGGAGTTGCAATTTTAGATAGGAGGGGCAGGGAAGTTCTCACCAAGATGGTAACATTTGAGCAAAGACCTTAGGGAAAGGAAGGAGCGAGCTTTGTGGATATCTAAGCAGAGGAAACAGCAGGAGCAAAGGCCCTGAGGCAGAAGTATCCCAAGAATAGCAATGGGGTTTAAGCAGGGGTGATGAGAATGGATATGAATTTGTAAAATTTTTCTCTGGCTGATAAGGAAGAATGTATGATGGAAACAAGAGTAGATGCGGAGATGCCAGGGAGAAGAATCTTGTGGTGGCTCCATGCACAAGGAACTCTGTAGACACTTGAACAGATTGAACAGATGTACATTAGGACAGAGCCTGAGTTAGCAGTTGCAGTTGATCTGTGACAGTGTAGATACCACAAACGCTCTATCAAAAATAAAAAAGTAAAACCATCTATGTGGGGAGAGGGGGCAGTGAGTCACTAGACCTCAAGTTAGGGAAATTACTGAGGCCTCACTGCCCATACTTGCTTTCCTTCCCAACCCCGTTGCATTTGAGCCATGTTTTGCTGCTTCCTGTGCGCTCAAATCCTCTTCTTGCTTCCTTTCAGTTCTCTGCCCAGGATGACCTAGAGATCAAAGCCAGTGGCAGTGGGAGAGGAACAATCTCGGTAGGTCTGGTGTCCCACCATGAGGTCCTTAACTGAAGCCCAGCACCACCACCGCCCCCTCCCCTTGCTGGTGGGAATAGAGACAGTCTATTGCAAGACAAGATTGAAATCAGCAATATTTCTAGCTACCATTTAGGGCACTACTATTTGCTAAGAACCAAGTTAAGGACACCTCGAAACCTGCCCCTAGAAAGTTGGTAAAAATATGGACTCCATTTAACAGGTAGGGAAATAAAGACTCAGAAAGTCTTCACTTATTATGAGTCAAGAGTCAGGAGAGGTAGAGGCCAGAGGTTTTTGGACCTATCATGCTGAGTCCTTGAAGGGGTGTCTCTTTCTTCACCTCCCCAAAGGAAGATTCTCCCTCCAGCATGCCTTCCAATGCCCGGAAGATGACTCCACCCTTTCCCCCAACATCTAGGGGCTCCATTATATCTTCTGGCGCCATGCCCTGTGGCCCAGGAGGACAGACCTCTTGTTCACTAAATTTGAACAGCCTGTTTTCATATTTCTGGCAATGGAGTCACAGTTGAATCTCTGCCTTTGTTGTGTGACTTTGGGCATGTCATACTCCTCCATGAGCCTCAGTTAAATTTAAATTAAGTAAAATTAAAAATTCAGTTCCTCGGTTGCGCTAGCCACATTTCAAGTGCTCAATGGCTACATGTGGCTAGTGGCTACCATATGGACAGGTAGAGACTATTTCAATTACTGCAGAAAGTCCTACTACACAGAGGTGGTCTAGACTCTAAAGAGTGTTCTGGTCACTGCACCCAGAAATTTGGGGAGTACAGACTTTGCTGTGAATTATCCACAGGGGCGGAACCTGGATAGGGGAGGACTGGAGTGAGGAGGAAGGGAGTGGGTGGGAATGATCTCTGACACCTTCCCTGCCCTGGCAGATCCTGACCATGGACCACAGGTCCCCAGAGTCTGGGGAGGGCACCTGCAACCTGTACCACCTGAATGTGACTCTCCATAGTACCTTGGAAGGTGAGCCTAGACCCAGGGATTCCCAGACCTTCTTTGTTATTATTTTATTTTAGCTTTCATTCAGTAAGCACATCTATTGCCTTATTCAACACTTCAACAAATATTTATTGAGCATTTACTATGTGTCATGCCTTGTTTCTGGACTCTGGGAACACAGGCATGAACAAGAAAAAATACCCCTTCTCCTGGAGCCCACATTCTAGTAGGGGGAGACAAACAATAATACAACAATAAATAAATTATACTCCTACTGCTATTTATTTATAACAATCTGCATTATAAAAAAATAAATATATAACACACTAACAGGTGATGATAACTACCACACAAAATAAAGCAGGAAAAGGTGATACACACTTGGAGGAGGTCCAGGGAAAGCACTCTGAGGAGATGGCATTTGAGCTCAGACATGAAATAAGTGAGAGAATGAGCCAGGAAGGATCTGAGGGAATAGTATTCCAGGCAGGCAGAACAACAGGTGCAAAGGCCTGGAGGCAAGAATAAGCTCACCTGGTTTGAAGAAGCCATTGTGGCCACAGAAGAGCAAGGGGTAGAGTTTTAGGAAAAAGAGTTGGAGAGGTGATGGGGGCAGATGGTGTAGGGACTCATGGGCCACGGTGAGAACTTTGGTTTTTGCTCAGTGAAGTGGGAGCTATAGAGGGTTCTGAGCAGAAGAGGGATATGACGTAGCACAGGTCTGCACAGGCTCCTTCTGGCACAGACTGTAGAGGGCAAGGGCAGAAGCTGGGAGACCAGGGAGGAGGTGACTGCACTGGTCTTGCAGGAGATGATGGGTGCTGAACTGGGGTAGGGGGTTGTGGAGATGATCAAAATGGGATTCTAGAGTTCCTAGTCCGGGGTACCAAGGAGGAAGAGACAGGACTCTGCCATTGGGAGCTCACCATAGGGATGAGAAGAATAACCCTCAACAGCCCCAGGACTTTAAGGGACTAAAAGTGACCAAGGCTTTGGCTCAGGTTGCATTTCTTAATAATAATAATAATAATAATAATAATAATAATAATAATAATAATAATAATAACAGAAGTAGTAGTAGTAATAGTAATGGTAGTAACAGTAACTGACGGTTATAAAGCACCAATAAGGCACTGTGTTAAGTGCTTTACTTGTATTAACTCATTTAATCCTACAACACTGCTGGGTTGAGAATATTATGCTCCCCATTTACAGATTAGGTAACTAAAGCACAGAGAGTTTAAGCAACTTGCCCAGAGTCACACAACAGAGCCAGGATTTGAACCCATGAAGCTGTGTTACCCAGTCTCTAAACTCCTGCCTTCCCTCTGCAGATAATAAAAAGGGGGAAGAGACCTTCCAGCTCCGGATAGAGACAAGGTTAGGGCACCAGGATCTTGGGCTGGGTATCTCACTTCCTGGTATCCAGACTCCTTACGTATTGAATGGAGGGTGGGAACCAGCCACGCTTCCTTCTCCATGCTTCCCTCATCATACTACCCATCCTGCCCTCCCCTGCCCATTCCCCTGCCTGCCTCCCATCCTGCCTGCCCATGCTTGTCTACCATCCTGCTCCCCAATCCTGTCCTTCAACCTGCCATGTCCTGGGAAGGTGGGCTCCATCACGGCAAACATGCTCTATGTCCCAGATGCCCAGAACTGGTTCCAAGCACACAGATCTCTCCATCCTCATCTTCTTGAGACATCCCAGCCCTCACCCAGTTCTGCCCTGTCTCCCGATGCCCTCACCCAGGTCTGCCCCAGATAAAAATATGTGTTGAGCATCTGCTGAATGCCAGGCTCTGTTCTAGGAACTGAGGGTACAGTGTGAGCAAGGCAGCTCCTCTCTGCCTGATGGAGCTCGCAGCGTATCTCAGGGGAGATAGACAATAACAAAAGTCATCCAGAATCAATGTAAAATGACAACTGTGATTAATATGGCAAAGGAGAGAGCCAAGGAGCTACAGGAGAGCAAATTAGAGAATGATTTGGTGCATAGGCTGGAGAAGGCTTCCCAGAGGGAGTGATGGATCAGTGGAAATTGCAAAGATGCAAAGATGTTTCAGGATAGAAAAAGGAGTGAGGACTCCAGGCAGAGAGTCACAGCATATGCCAAGGTCCAGTGCAGGAGAGAGACACTGAGAAGTAATCACATGAAGGCTGGGTTGAGAGGAAGCGAAGCGGAAGGGTGAGACAAGGCGCCTGGTAAATGTTGTTAAGCAAGGAAGCAACCCATCAGACTCCCGCTTGCTAAATCTGTAAGCTTGCTGAGGGCAGAGGAGTAATGGGGAGAGCCAGGAGGAGGCTGCTGACTGCATTCATCCAGGCATGAGAACGATGATGGCAGTAGGAGCACTGGGGAGAGGCAGGAGGAAAGTGGGAAGAGATACTGGAGCTGTGAAATCCCCAGGTTCCAGGGAAATCGAGAGGCCACAATGAGCATCATAGAGGTCTCCCTGCTCACCGGCTACTACCCCAACCAGAATGACCTCAAACAGGTAATGGAGGTCCCACGTGCCTACTCCTGAGCAGGGTGGGGATGCCCTAGCAACATCCCACACTCCTTGTGGGAACACGGGGATCAAGGCCCCCAGGTTAATGCCCCGTGGTCTATAGCCATGATCACCTCTGATTACCTCCCTCCATGACCTTAGACAAATCCTTGCCCTGATTGTGCGTCAGTTTCCCCGACACTGTTGTTGATGGGACAAGGGCTGGGAGCTTGAGAGTTACTTCACACTGACTAGAGTTCCTAGAGCTGGGACCTCAGGGGGTCTCTGCCAACCTGCAATCCTCACCCTCTGCCCCAGCTTACGAGTGATGTGGAGATGTATGCCTTCCAGTATGAGACCAAGATGAATTCCAGTGACAACACTGTTGTCCTCTACCTGGAGAAGGTAAGGAAGCCTGGGTGGCCCCCTCCAGAGGCCTATGGGCAGCCTGGTGAGCACAGAATCCATGGTCAGCGCCTTGGGCAGTGTTGCCAGAGAATCATAGTGCCTGAGGTCAGCTCCCCAGGCTGCAAGGCTATGTTGTCAGTGTTTGGTCAAGGCCCTGTGGTCAGTGCCCCATGGTCAGTGGCCTGGTCAGCTCAGACAGGATTCCCTCCCCCACCCCCCAGCTCTCCCACAAGGAAGACACAGTGCTGGGCTTCCGGGTCCACAGGATGCTGCAGGTGGAGTTCCTGCAGGCCGCCCAGGTCACCATATATGACTACTATGAGCCTTGTAAGCACCGGTAGGGGTTGGGGGGTGGAGGGGTATCCCCCGAGGGGACTGCGAAGGACTGGGCCAGGAGGGAGGGATGAGCGGTGGGGCCGGGAAGGGGGATTGAGGCGTGGCTGAGAGGGGCCTGGGCATTGAGGGGAGGGTGAGGAGAAGGGTGCTGAAAGGGACCGACAGGGGTGTGGTGATAAGGGGCGTGGCCTTCCTGGCTGGTCAAAGCTGTGGGAGTCTGGAAGGGGATGGGACGGAGAAGTGACTGGGCTCGGCCCCGCTGGGCAAGAAGAGCAGAGTCTTCAAGGGGGAGGGGCCTGCGGAGGGAGTGACTGGGCAGGGCCGGGTGGGGTGAGGGGTTGGGGGGCTTCGGGGGCGGAGCCAGGGGTCCCCAGGAACGCTGGCCCAAGCCGACCCCAGGCACACGCCCCTCTCTCAGCCCGGAGGTGCAGCTCCTTCTACAACCTGCCCACAGAGCAGTCTTCCCTGCGGAAGATCTGTCACAAAGATGTCTGCAGATGTGCAGAGGGTGAGGTCCTGGGGACACCGAGGTGGGGGCTGCCAGGCTGGGGATCCAGGAGCCATTTATCACCTCCTGGCTGTCGTCTGGACGGAGTTTAGACCGAGAGAGATATTGAGACGGGAAAACAGAGACAAAGAGAGACAGAGAAAAGGAGACCCAGAGACAGACTGGCACACACAGCCAGGCACAGCCAGAAATGGAGGGAGACGTAAAGAGACTCAGATGGGAGGAGATCGAAAAGAGACATAGAGGAAAAGAGACAAAACCCTGACCCAGAGACCTAGAGGTGTCTGGCCTGGGGCCAGATGGGGGTCAGATGGGAGGAAGCCCCCTCCCTCAGCACAGCCAGAGCAGATGCCCTCCTGACCCTGCAGAACAGTGCCCATCTCCGAGGAAGGACAGCACCCGACTGAGGCAGGAGGAGCTCCAGGCAGTAGCCTGTGAGACAGGCGTGGACTTTGGTGAGTGCGGGAAGTGGCGGGAGGCAGGAGGAGGTCCACCTGCAGGCCAGATGCCAACAGGACACCCTCCTGCCCCTGCTTTCCCAGTGTACAAGGTCAGGCTGAAGTCTGTGAAGTCCTCCACCTCCAATCCCTACATCTATTACGACATGAAACTCGAGGACATCATCAAGAGGGGTATGTCCGAGGGGGCAGAAGAGGCAGTGTGAGGTTCTACCCTGGGGATCCCGATGGGCCAGGTCTCTGTATGCTCACACACTGGATCTCCTCCCCTCCAGGCACAGACTCTGCCATGTCCTTCACCATGAAGGAATTCGTCTCTCACGCCACCTGCCACGACTCCCTGGGGCTACAAGAACAGGAGACATACCTCATCATGGGCCACACATCAGACCTGTGGAAAGTCAAATCTGAGTGCGTGGGGGGTCCTGCTGTCCCAGGACTCAGGCGTGGGCCCCCTTCCCTACCCCAGCCCAGTCCCTATCGGCACCCGAAACCCTAGGTTTCAGGGCTGCCCTGAAGGGAGGTACTGACCATGCACTGCACAATTCCAACGGGGGGGGAGTGCAGAGGGGGACTCTATTTGCATGTAGATGCTGTAGATGTAGACAAAGACAAAGATTCAGTTTTCCAATAGAGGGAGGTAAAGAATCAGAGGAAGAGGAGACTTTTTTTTAATCTCCAGCCATGTGGGCTACAGGCTGGGGGCCCCAAGATGGCCTGGTGGAGTGGGCATGACAGGCCTTGGCCCTGGGAGGCTGCCTATCAGGGAAGAGAAGCACAGCAGGGAGGGCTCCGTGCCTCCAGGGCATGGGGCTCTCCTCACCCTCCTTGCCATCTCTCACCCACAGTTACATCTATGTCCTGGGCAAGAAGACATTCTTCATGCAGTGGCCGGCCGATGGGGATGTGGGCAAGAAAGAATTGCTGGACAACCTGACGGGATTTTCAGAATATATGAGCACTCATGGTTGTGAGTCCTGAGACTCTGAGGTCTCTACTGTCCTCAGGAGGTTGTTTCCAAGCAGGCACAGGCCACTGGCCTTAACTCCAAATAAAGAGCATGGAGTATCATACCCAAAGTCCATACATTTGTCCCTGCTCCAACATTCATCAAGGGCCCTGCACAACCAGCCCCAACATTGAAGGGACCTGCCTCCTCCCTCTCCCTCCTACACCATTTCAATTACACTGGCCTCTTCTGTGTCCTCCCAACACCCAAGTTGATTCCTACCTCAGGGCCTTTGCACTCACTGTTCCCTCTACCAAGTACACCCTTCTTCCAGATATCTGAATGGATTGAACCCTTCCCTTATTTGGACTTTCTTCTTTCTCATGGCTGAATAATAGTCCAGGGTTTAAATGTTTAAATATTGTTTCCTCAGGGGCACCTGGGTAGCTCAGCTGGTTAAGCATCTGCCTTCGGCTCAGGTCATGATCCCAGAGTCCTGGGATCAAGCCCCGCATCAGGCTCTCTGCTCAGCCAGGAGCCTCCTTCTCCCTCTCCCTCTGCTGTTCCTCCTTCTTGTGCTCTCTTTCTCTTTCTCTCAAATAAATGAATAAATAAAATCTTTTAAAAAATGTTGCTGGGAGCCTGGGTGGCTCAGTTGTTGAGCGTCTGCCTTCGGCTCAGGTCATGATCCCAGGGTCCTGGGATTGAGCCCCACATCGGTCTCCCTGCACAGTGGGAAGTCTGCTTCTCCCTCTCCCACTCCCCTTGCTTGTGTTCCCTCTCTCACTGTCTCTCTCTGTCAAATAAATAAATAAAAATCTTTTTTAAAAAAATAAAAAAAATGTTGCTTCCTCAGAGATACTTGCTTTAATAACATACCTAAAATAGACCCCTTTCCATCACTCTCTCCCCTTACCCTGTTTTATTCTCTCAATAACACTTATAAATATTTGATTATAATATTTATTGGTTTGATTGTTAAATGGGCATTTCTCCTGCCTTACAATGTCAGCTCCTTAAAACCAGGGGCCATGTCTGTCTTGTTCACTGCAGTATTCTCAGTTCATACAGCAGGGGCTGGTACATAATAGGTGCTCAGGAAATGACTGTTGAATGAATGAATGAGTTATGAATGAATTTGGTGCCCACCCTGCACCTGGTCCTGATGGATGATTTGATGGGGAGCCCCAGGCAACTGGGGAGCTGAAACAAGGGGCAAGGGAAAGTGAATGAGTTTCATCATGTGGCCTGGGATGGGAATTGGAGACCTGCCCAGCCAAGGCAGCAACTCATGTGTCTCCAGGAACCCCCAAGTGCTAAGGGACTGCAAGGCATCCAGGATCGCTTGATCTTCGGGTGTCAATGAGGGACTGAGGTAAGAGGGAGAAAGAGAAAGATGGGGCAGGGAGGCTGCTGGGTGGGCTGACTTCATAAAAGGTTTTGAATACCAGGCTAAAGGATTTAGTCATTATCAAGGGCAGTAGGGAGCCATGGAAGACGTTTGAGCAGGAGAGGAACTGACCAGCCCTGAGGTAGAAGGCCCAGCTGAGGTTGATGGATGAGAACTGAGCTGGTGGCTGGAAACCTGGGGAGGAGGCTGGAGCTGTGGAGCCATAGGCTAGCATGGTGGCAACTGCCTGAGTTCAAATTCTGCCTCCACCTCTTCCTGGCTGTGTGACCTTAGCCAGCACCTCTCTGTGCTTTGGTTTCCTCATCTTTAACGTTACTTCCCTCAGAAAGGAATTGTGAGTGTCAGCATATAGTAAAAATTCAATAAATTCTCACTGGCCTTTCGATGAGGAAGATAAGAGGCCATGGGAGAGAGTAGAGCTGCTAGAATCCACAGGTCAGAGAAAAAATCAGGTCAAGCAACCCCTGCTCAAAGCCCTCCCAAGCTCCTATTGCTCTAACACCACAGCCCTCAAGGCCCTGTACCGTGGCCCTGTCACCTCCCTGACCCCATGGCCCCCCAGTCTCCACCTCACTCACTCCAGCCACACTGTCCTTCTCCACGGTTCCCAGAAACTCCTAGCACTTTCTTGCCTCTGGGCTGTTGCATAAGCTGTTCCCTCTGCCCAGAACACTTTTCCCATGACTGCTTTCTCTTCATCCTTCCAGTCTCCGCTCAAAGACGCCTTCTCCAACCACCCTGGCTAGATGTATTGAACCCTATCTCTCCCTGCAATCTGCTTGTTTCCTTCAGAGTAGATGCTACAGTGCATAATGATATGCTGGGTTCTTTACTTAACAGCTTTGCTGTCTGTCTCACATACTGCTGGGAGCCCCAGGAGAGCAGAGGCGTCTTAGTCACAGATATAACTGCAGCAGCCCACGCAGAGCCTGGCACACACAGTAGGTGTTCATTTTGCTGAATTAAAGACTGAATAAATGAAAGAGAAGAAAGGGAGAGGGGAAAGAGGGAGGGTAATGGAAAGGAGAAGCAAAGAAGCCAGCAAACAAAGGGGAAGATGGGCTCATGGCTCATTTCTGTACAGCCCTCAAGCTAAGAATGTTTTTTTTACATTTTAAAAGAGTTTTTAAAAGATTATGTAACAGAGACTGTATGTGACCTGAAAAGCCTAAAATACTTATTATCATGTCCTGTGGGTGGGGGGAAGTGCCTACCCCTGAATTAGTGCTTTAGTTATCAATTGCTATGAAACAAATTACCCCAAAACTTGGAGGCTTAAAGCAGTAAGTATTATCATTTGCAGTTTCAGTGGGTTGGGAATCCACAGGGAGCAGCTGAGTTTCACGGTTTGGGCTCAGGGGTTTCTCATAAGGTTACAGTTAAAATGTCAGATGGGGCAGCTGTCATCTGAAAGCTCGGCTGAGGCTGGAGGAGCCACCTCCAAGGTAGCTCCCTCACATGGCTGGCAAGCTGGTGGTAGTTAGTGGGAGGATTCAATTCCTTGCCATGTGGACCTCTCCACAGCGTTCCTTGAGTGTCCTCATGATATGGCAGCTGGCTTTCCCCAAAGTGAGTGATCAAAGAGAAAAAGCAAAGAGGAAACCATAGTGCCTTTTAAGAGCTAGACTCAGAAATCACATAACATCATTTCCACAACACTCTATGGGTCACATGAGCCAGCATGATTCAGTGAGGACAAGGACTACACAGGGCATGACTGTCAGGAGGCAGGGGTCCCTGGAGGCCATCTTGAAGGCTACCAACCACAGTTAGTGGCAGAGTTTGGGATCTGAACCCAAGCAACCTCACTCCAGGGTCTATGCACTCACCACCATGTACAGATGTCTCTCAGTGGCAAAGGGTGAGCACATTTGTAAAACAGACTTCATTTTTTAGATAAGTTTTAAATTTACAGAAACACTGAGAAGACGGTACAGAGTTTCCATATACCTCTGCAATTTCCCTATTATTAACATCTTAAATTACCATGATACATTGTTATAAAGTAGCGAAACAATATTGATACATTTTTGTTCCCTGAAATCCATACTTTAGATTTCCTTAGCTTTCACCCAATGCCCTTTTTCTGTTCCAGGATCACATCCAGAACACCATATTACATTTAGTCTGTGACAATTTCCCAGACTTCTCCTTGTTTTTTATGTCTCTAACAGTTTTGAGGAATCCTGGTCAGGGATATTGCAAGATGACCCTTTATTGGGATTTATCTGATGTTCTCTCATGATTAGACTTGTGGGGTTGTGGGTTTAGAGGAGGGATATTGCAGAAGTAAGATGACATTTCCATATTATATCAAGGGTATATAAATCAACATGATTCATGACTATTGATGTTGACCTTGATCAACTGGCTGAAGTAGTGTTTGTCGGGTTTCCCCGCTATAGAGTTACTATCCCTGCTCCCTTTTTCATAGTGCACTCTTTGGAAAGAAGTCTCTCCACACAGTTCATACCTCGCCTCCCTTCAGGGCAGAATATTTTCATAAATTATTTGGAATTCTTCTGCATAGGACACTAGTCTCTTCTCCCCCATTTATTAATCTATTCAATCATTAATTGTATTAATTGGAGTGTAGCTCAATATTACTTGACTTTCTTGCTCAAATCATTCTCTTTTGGCCATTGGGAGCTCTTTCTGTTGGTTCCTTGTAGGTAAATTTAAACTTTCACATGTACTATTAAATTAGATCCTAATAGAGTTGGAAGCTTATATTTTCACTGCACCATTCATTGAGCTTTTTATTTTTTATTGAGGTGAAATTCACATAACATACAATTAATCACTTTATTTTTTTAAAGATTTTATTTATTTATTTGACAGAGAGAGACAGCGAGAGAGGGAACACAAGCAGGGGATTGGGAGAGGGAGAAACAGGTTTCCTGCTGAGCAGGGAGCCCGATGCGGGGCTCGATCCCAGGACCCCTGGGATCATGACCTCAGCCGAAGGCAGACGCTTAACAACTGAGCCACCCAGGTGCCCCCAATTAATCACTTTAAAGTGTACAATTCATTGGCACTTAATATATTTAAAATATTATGCAATCACCACCTCTCTCGAGTTTCAAAACTTTTTCATCGCTCCAGAAAAACACTCTGTCTCCATTAAGTAATCAGTCCCCACTTTCCTCTACCTCCCAGCCCCTGGTAACCACTAATCTGCTTTCTGTCGCTATGGATTTGCCTATTCTGGATATATCATAAAAAGAAATCAGGCAATGGGGCGCCTGGGTGGCTCAGTGAGTTGAACATCCAACTCTTGATTTCAGCTCGGGTCATGATCTCAGTGTCGTGAGATTGAGCCCCAGATGGGCTCCGTATTCAGCCCAGAGTCTGCTTGAGATTTTCTCTCTCCCTCTGCCCCTCCCCCGACTTGTGCTCTCCCTCTCTCTCAAATAAATAAATAAATAAATAAAATCTTTAAAAAAAAAAAAGAATCAGGCAATATGTGACCTTTTATTTCTATCTTCTTTTACTTGACATGTTTTCAAGATTCATCAAAGTTGTAGCATGTTCTTTGTTCTTTGTTTCTTTTATGGCTGAATAATATTCCATTGTGTGGATACACCATATTTTGTTTATCCATTCATCTGTCCTTAGACATTTGGGTCATTTCCACCTTTTGACTATTGTAAATAAGGCTGCTATGAACATCGGTGTGCAAATACCTGTTTGAGTCTCCCCTGAAAATATCCTGAGATAAATCCCACTTGGCCATGGTGTACAATCTATTTAATGTGCTGTCAGATTCAGTTTGCTAGTGTTATTTACCCACTAGCTCCTGTTCTCCTGGTTACCTACCAGCTGCTGGTTGAGGGTTGCCCCAAAGGGCATTAACAGCTGTGCATGCTGAGAACCAAGAAGACCCTGAAGAAGAGAGTAGAAAAAATGTGTATGCCTTCTTGAGGTAGGATTTGCATTGCCTGGAGCTGTCCACAGCAGGTGTAACTGAAATCCAGGTGGGCCAAGGAGATGGAA
Organism: Mirounga leonina; assembly: GCF_011800145.1. Classification (NCBI taxonomy): domain Eukaryota; kingdom Metazoa; phylum Chordata; class Mammalia; order Carnivora; family Phocidae; genus Mirounga; species Mirounga leonina. Next base: position 51,746,601 of record NW_023270855.1, on the reverse strand, counting down.
ATCAGGACATTAGCAGGTTATACATACAGGTGTAACATAGGTACAATACACATATCTACATGTGTGTACACATAAATATATAATTCCTCTCTCTGAGGCTGCATGATGTTCCGATCCTACTTTTCTACACATTTGTTTCACTCTTAAATCACATCAGTCACGCATGAACAAAATAGAAAATTTAAAAATTAGTAAAGGTTATTAGCTTAATCGCAGAAACCAACCAACTCTGGCTAATTTAAGCAGTAAGGTTTATTTAAGAATACTTAGGAGTGGGGCGCCTGGGTGGCTCAGTCCTTAAGCGTCTGCCTTCGGCTCAGGTCATGGTCCCAGGGTCCTGGGATCGAGCCCCGCATCGGGCTCCCTGCTCGGCGGGAAGCCTGCTTCTCCCTCTCCCACTCCCCCTGCTTGTGTTCCCTCTCTCGCTGTGTCTCCCTCTGTCAAATAAATAAAATCTTTACAAAAAAAAAAAAAGAATACTTAGGAGTGGGGACATCTGGATGGTGCAGTCAGTTAAGCGTCTGACTCTTGGTTCCCGCTCAGCTCAGGGGCCTGGGATCCCACCCCACAAGGGGTTGCAATCCACTTAGAGTCTGCTTGAGATTCTCTCTCCCCTTCCCTCGCCCCTCCCACTCCTGTGCTCTCTCTCTCTCTTTCTCTCTAAAATAAAAATAAATAAGGGGCACCACCTGGGTGGCTCAGATGGTTAAGCATCTGCCTTTGACTCAGGTCATGATCCCAGGCTCCTGGGATCGAGTCCCACATCGAGCTCCCTGCTCTGTGGGAAACCTGTTTCTCCCTCTCCCACTCCCCCTGCTTGTGTTCCCTCTCTCGCTGTGTCTCTCTCTGTCAAATAAATAAATAAAATCCTTAAAAAATAAATAATAAAATAAATAAAAAATGCCCTTTATTTATGAAATCCATGGATTTTTATGAACATGGTACCTGTGGAGAAGGCATGCCCACTCTTAACTGCCTGAGCCAGGAGGAGAGCTATATCTCTTCTGCTCACTTCATTAGCCAGGCCCCATCACATGGCTCCATCCACCTGTGCAGGACTCTGGGAAATGTCATTTAACAGAGTGATCAGAAAGCAAGGGTACAGAGAGCACTGTTTCTGCCACACCTCCTCGTGTCTCCACCAACCAGCTCCTGACTTTGCATCAAAGGCCATGATGGGAAGGAGAGGCCACATGTAAGCCAACCAGTGATGGACATGGTAGCAAGATTCAGTTTTCTGAGGCTGCTGGGGCGGTGGGTCTGGTAACAGATCAGGATCCACTATTAGTCGTGGTTCAACCCAATGGCCATGGCAGTTGTATCTTCTTCAGAACTGGTTCTGTGTCTTTGAGACCTGGAGCCTTATTTTTCACTCTCCTGGAAACTCAGTAAGTGCCCAGATACATTTTTTTAATCAACTTTATTGAGGTAGGTTTTACATATCATTAAATCATTCTTTTTCAAGTGCACATTCCAATCTTTTTTTTATTTTTTTATTGTTATGTTAATCACCATACATTACATCATTAGTTTTAGATGTAGTGTTCCATGATTCATTGTTTGTGCATAACATCCAGTGCTCCATGCAGAACGTGCCCTCTTTAATACCCATCACCAGGCTAACCCATCCTCCCGCCCCCCCTCCCCTCTAGAACCCTCAGTTTGTTTTTCAGAGTCCATCGTCTCTCATGGTTCATCTCCCCCTCTGCATTCCAATGATTTTTTAAAAAGATTTTATTTAGGGGCACCTGGGTGGCTCAGGTCAGATCCCAGGGTCCTGGGATCGAGCCGCCTGTCAGGCTCCCTGTTCAGCAGAGAGCCTCCTTCTCCCTCTCCTTCTGCCTGCCTCTCTGCCTACTTGTGCTCTCTCTCTATCTCTGTCAAACAAATAAATAAAATCTTTTTTTAAAAAAAGATTTTATTTATTTATTTGAGAGAGAGAGAGCTGGGGGGTGGGCAGAGGGAGATGGAGAAGTAGGCTCCCCGCTGATCAGGGAGCCCGATGCAGGGCTGGATCCCAGGACCCTGGGATCATGACCTGAGCCGAAGGCAGACATTTAACCGACTGAGCCACCCAGGTGCTCTAAAGGGCATCTTTTAAAGGAAGGAGGGCTATTATATATTAAAAGACACTTGAGAGAACCATCTACCACATGATATATGTAGAGCTTGTTTGGATTCTGGTTTAAATGAATTATCAAAAAATAAGACATTTTTGAAACAAAACACTTTTAGAAAAAACTGACCATTGATTCAGTATGAGATATTAAGTAATTATTGTTATTTTCTTGTGTGTGATCATGATATTGTGAATATGTTTTTTTTTAAGTCCTTATCTGTTAGAGAAATATATGAAATATTGATAGGTGAAATTACATGAAACCTTGGATTTTCTTTAAAATATTCCTGCTGGGGCGCCTGGGTGGCTTAGTTGTTGGGCGTCTGCCTTCGGCTCAGGTCATGATCCCGGGGTCTTGGGATCAAGCCCCGCATCGGGCTCCCTGCCCCACAGGAAGCCTGCTTCTCCCTCTCACACTCTCCCCCTGCTTGTGTTCCCTCTCTCGCTGTGTCTCTGTCAAATAAATAAATAAAATCTTTTAAAAAATTTTTTTAATAAAATAAAATATTCCTGCCTTGGGGCGCCTGGGTCAAATAAATAAATAAAATATTTTTTAAAATAAAATATTCCCACCCAGAGGTTCTGGTTCTCATCAAGATAGAATAAGCACATTCCATCCTGTGTCTCCCAGAAATGCACAGAGCAGCTATCCGAGGACTCTGAAAAGTAAATGGATTAAGAGAATATAAGGACAAGCCACAAATGGGAGAAAATATTTGCAAAACACAAATCCGATAAAAGACTTGTATCCAAAATACACAAAGAATCAAAGAATTCTTAAAATCCAAAGATGAAAAAACAACCAGATTTGAAAATGATCAAAGATCTTTTAAAAAGATTTTATGGGGGCGCCTGGGTGGCTCAGTCAGTTAAGCGTCTGCCTCCGGCTCAGGTCATGATCCCAGGGTCCTGGGATCGAGCCCCACATTGGGCTCCCTGCTCAGCAGGGGGTGGGAGGGCTGCTTGTCCCTCGCCCTCTGCCCCTCCTCCCTGCTTGTATTCTCTCTCTCTCTCAATTAAATAAATAAAATCTTAAAAAAAAAAAAAAACCACAGAGACAGTGTCAAATTCTAGCAAGGCTGTGGCACAGTAGAAACTCTCATTCATTGGAAATTGGGAATTCAAGATGATATAACCACTTTGGAAGACAGTTTGGCAGTTTCCTACAGAGCTAAACATAGTCTTGCCATACAATCTAGCAATCGCACTAAGTATTTATGCAAGTAAGTTGAAAAATTATGTCCAACTGCACACAAATATTTATAGCAGTTTTATTCTTTTTTTTTAAAGATGTATTTATGGGCGCCTGGGTGGCTCAGTTGGTTAAGCGACTGCCTTCGGCTCAGGTCATGATCCTGGAGTCCCTGGATCGAGTCCCACATCGGGCTCCCTGCTCGGCGGGGGGTCTGCTTCTCCCTCTGACCCTCCTCCCTCTCATGCTCTCTGTCTCTCATTGTCTCTGTCTCAAGTAAATAAATAAAATCTTTAAAAAAATTTTTAAAAATAAAAAAAAAGATGTATTTATTTGGAGTGCCTGGGTGGCTCAGTCGTTAAGCGTCTGCCTCCGGCTCGGGTCATGATCTCAGGGTCCTGGGATCGAGCCCCGCATCAGGCTCCCTGCTTAGCAGAAAGCCTGCTTCTCCCTCTCCCAATCCCCCTGCTTGTGTTCCCTCTCTCGCTGTGTCTCTCTCTGTCAAATAAATAAAATCTTAAAAAAAAAAAGATGTATTTATTTATTTTAGAGAGAGAGAGCACCAGCGGGGGGTGGGGGAGGAGGCAGAAGGAGAGAAGCAGGCTGCCTACAGAGTGTGGAGCCCAATGAAGAGCTGGGGTCGATCTCACCACCCTGAGATCAACACCTGAGCCAAAATCAAAAGCTGCTTAACCAACTGAGCCACCCAGGCACCCCTATTTCTAATTTCTAAAAACTGGAAGCAATCAAGGTGTCTTTCAATAGGTGAATTGAAAAACAAACTGTGGGACATCCATACAATGGAATATTGTACAGCAATAAAAAGAAATGCACTAACGAGCTCCAAAAAGACATGGAGGAAACAAATATATATTGCCAAGTGGAAGAAGTCACATGAAAAGGTTATATACTGTGTAATTCTAACTAGGTGACCTTCTGGAAAAGACTAAACTATAGAGACAGTGAAAAGATCAGTTGCCAGGGGTTGGTGAGAGTAGAGGAAGAGGAACACCTATGTGGGGCACAGGGGATTTTGAGGACAGTGAAACTAATCTGCATGATCCTGTAGGGGTGGATACATGACATCATGCATTTGGAAAAACCCACAGAACTGTACAACACAAATAATGAATGAACCTTAATTGAACTTTACTTAATAATACTTAATTTACTTTACTTAATAATAATGCATCCATATTGGTTCATCAATTATAACAAATGTACCATAAAAATGCAAGATGTTGATAATAGGAGAAAGTGGAGTAGGGGCAGGGGATATGGGAACCCTCTAAGAGGCCCAGTTTTTCTGTAAACCTATAAATGCTCTAAAAAAAAATGAAATCTGGGCTCCTGGGAGGCTCATATGGTTAAATGTCTGCCTTTGTCTCAGGTTATGATCCCAGGGTCCTGGGATCGAGTCCTGCATCGGGCTTCTTGCTCAGCGGGGATACTGCTTCTCTCTCTGCTCCTCCCCTCTGCTCCTCTCTCTGCTCCTCCCCTCTGCTCATGCTGTCTCTCTCTCAAAATAAATAAATAAAAATCCTTAAAAAAATGAAATCTATTTTTAAATTAGGATTTATTTATTTATTTTAGAGAAGTGGGGAGGGGCAGAGGGTGAGGGAGAGAGAGAATCTCAAGCAGACTCCTGCCTAGCGTGGAGCCAGACATGAGGCTCCGTCTCACAACCCTGAGATCATGACCTGAGGCAAAATCAAGAGTCAGGCGCTTAACCAACTGAGCCACCCAGGGGCCCCAAGTCGTCTTCTTCTTTTTTTTTTTTTTTAAGTAAATGGTAGCAATCTGGTTGAGGAAGGAAACCGTAACTCAACTTGTCACCAAACCGGCAATGACTTTGTCATTATATTTCCTCTGGTATTTCCCAGCCTAGACTTAAAGGCAGCCCAAAACTCAGAACTACCCACAGGGTAGAGGAAGAGGAACACCTAGGTGGGGCACAGGGGATTTTGAGGACAGTGAAACTAGGTGAAGACAAAAAGAACTCTTAAAAAAAAAAAAACTGGTCTGAAGAGCAGGAAAGGAGGATCTATGGGTCATAGAGAGTGGGTGGTACACCCAGGATAGATCCAAATAGCACTGCAACATCTTGGAAAACTGAACTGATATTGGAATCATATCCTGGAGAAAGTGGGTTGCGACTTGCAACCTGAACCTGAGTTAATTGCCTGGCTGCCTGCCAAAACAAAACAGCAAGATTCTCCATAGGATTCGAACAAAATCCAGGGTACCTGGGTGGTTCAGTCAGTTGAGCAAGGCTGCCTTCGGCTCAGGTCATGATCTCAGGGTCCTGGGATCAAGCCCTCTATGGGGCTCCCTGCTCTGCAGGGAGTCCACTTCTCTGCCCCTCCCCTAGCTTGTGCTCTCACTCATTCTCTCTCTCAAATAAAGAAAAACTTTTTTTTTAATATTTTATTTATTTGACAGAGAGAGACACAGCGGGAGGGGGAACATAAGCAGGGGGAGTGGGAGAGGAAGAAGCAGGCTTCCCACAGAGCAGGGAGTCTGATGCAGGGCTAGATCCCAGGACCCTGGGACAATGACCTGAGCCGAAGGCAGATGCTTAACGACTGAGCCACCCAGGCGCCCCAAGAAAAACCTTTTTAAAAATAAAATAAAATAATAAAAAATAAAAAATAAACAAAACCCAGCATATCGTAATTTAACATTGTGTTGTATAGAATATTCAAATTTTCAAGAATACAACCCAAAATTAGTCAACATATGAAGTAGGACATTCCCAACCACTGACAAAGAAAAATAAAATCATCATACACGAACCCTAACATAATGCGAATGTTAGAATTATCAAATACTTTTTTTAAAAGATTTTATTATTTATTTATTTATTTGAGAGAGAGAGCATAGAGGTAGAGTGGGAGGGAGAAGCAGACTCCACACTGAGCGGAGAGCCCGATGCGGGGCTTAGTCCCAGGATCCCAAGATCATGACCCAAGCCAAAGGCAAACTCCCAACCAACTGAGCTAACCAGGTGCCCCAGAATTATCAAATACTTTAAAGCGGGTATTATAACTATGCCCAAGAAGTAAGAGCAAACACTCTTGAACTAATGGAAACAGAGAAAGCCTCAATAGAGAAATAGAGTTGTTTAGAAAAAGAACCATACATGGGTCACCTGGGTGGCTCAGTCAGTTAAGCACCTACCTTCGGCTCAGGTCGTGATCCTGGGGTTCCGGGATCTGAGCCCAGTGTCAGGCTTCCTGCTCAGCTCTGCTTCTCCCTCTCCCTCTGCCCCCCACCTCCTGCTCATGCTCTCTTTCACACACTCTCTCAAATAACTAAATAAAATCTTTAAAAAAAAAAAAAAAGAACCACATGGAAGTTTTGGAACTGAAAAATACAATAACCAAAATTGATAATTCACTGGATGGGCTAAGTAACACAATGGAGATCGAAAAGGAAAGAGGCAATGAACTTGAGGTGAGAGCAAGAGAAATTATCCAATCTCAACAACAGAGCTGTGGGATAATATGAAAAGGTCCAATATTCCCATCATCAGAGCCTCAGAAAAAGAGGAGAAAGAACTGTAGTGCGGAAAAAAATGTTTGAAGAAGTAATGGCTGAAAACTCCCCCAAGGGGCAAAAGATACAAGCCTACGGCTCCTTCAGGGCAGAGATTTTTGTTGGGTTTCCTCACCACCAGAGCAAAACCTGGCAGTCAGCATGTGTTGAATAGACAAGACCCCATGAAGTGCGGGAGCATCTCCAATAGATCCGGAGTGGGCCCTGGAAAGTTGCCTTTTAACAAGTGAGGCTCTGCTGCTCTGGGAAGTTTGAGAACTCCTAATTCAGCGCTTCCTCCTTCTCCCACCCAGTTCCATGCCTGTAGCTTCTTGCATCCCACATACCACCTCCTTCTGGAACACCAGCCAGACGTTCCCGCCTCCGCCGGCCTGGATGTACATATGGAACATTACAGTTGTTTCTTGAGGCCCCTAGAGACCCTTTGAAGGCAGAGTGGGTATCTGGTGTGTCTCATTCTCTCTTTTAACCCTACAATAGGCACAAATGCTATGTTCCCATTTCTTGGATGAACAAACAAAGGGCTTCAGTAGGTTCAGCCATGGGTTCAGGGTCCCCCATGGGTAAGTGGACGAGAGAGTTCTTGGACTCTGGTCTGAGACTGCATCATGTAACAAGAGTCAAAACAAATACTGAACACCTGTTGCAGGCAGGCTCTGGTCTAAGCATTGCACACCCATCAATGCCTTTTCTTCTCCCAGCAACTCTTTGAGATGGGGACTCTTTTCTTCCCATTTTGTAAGTGACAGGACAGAGGCACTGAAGTGTGCATAACTTCCTGGGGTCCCTGGTAACAAAGTCCCTCTTTTGATCCCAAACCCTGTTTGGTCAGAAATCTGGACATGTACTTTAAGTTCCTGTTTTTCTTTGAATGTCAGCATCGTGAAGTCAGATAGAAAAATAAGTAGTTCTCGGGATGCCTGGGTGGCTCAGTCAGTTAAGCATCTGCCTTGGGCTCAGGTCATGTTCCCAAGGTCCTGGGATCAAGCTCCACTTTGGGCTCCTTGTTCAGCGGGGAGTCTGCTTCTCCCTCTCCCACTCCCCCTGCTTGTATTTCCTCTCTCGCTGTGTCTCTCGCTGTCAAATAAATAAAATTTAAAAAAAAAAAAAAGATTTTAGGGCGCCTGGGTGGCTCAGTTGGTTAAGCGACTGCCTTCGGCTCAGGTCATGATCCTGGAGTCCCGGGATCGAGTCCCGCATCGGGCTCCCTGCTCGGCGGGGAGTCTGCTTCTCCCTCTGACCCTCCCCCGTCTCATGCTCTCTCTCTCTATCTCATTCTCTCTCTCGAATAAATAAATAAAATCTTTAAAAAAAAAGATTTTATTTATTTATTCGAGAGAGAGAGAAGCAGAGGGAGAGAGAGAAGTAGACTACCCGCTGAGCAGGGAGCCCCATGTGGGGTTCCATCCCAGGACCCCGGAATCATGACCTGAGCTAAAGGAAGATGCTTAACAGACTGAACCACCCAGGCGCCCCTAACTAACTGGAATTTAAATAAAAACTTTAAAAAAAGGGGGGGAGGGAGGGACACCTGGGTGGCTCAGTTGGTTGGGTGTCTGCCTTCAGCTCAGGTCGTGATCCCGGGGTCCTAGGATCAAGTCCCGGGTAGGGCTCCCTGTTCAGTGGGGAGTCCGCGTCTCTCTCTGCCCCTCACCCCACCTGTGTCCATGCTCTCTCTCTCTCACTCTCGCTCTCACTCTCTCTCAAATAAATAAATAAATATCTTAAAAAAAAAAAGAGGTAGTTCAAAGGACAAAGATCTCAAAGGGCACCTGGGTTGATCTCCGGTTGTGAGTTGAAGCTCTGCATTGGGCTCCATGCTGGGCGCAGAGCCTACTTAAAAAGTAAATATAGAATAATAGAATAGAATAGAATAGAATAGAATAGAATAGAATAGAATAAGCAAAGGACAAAGATCTGAAAAAAATACCCATCATATTTAATGGGGGTTATCCCAAGCACAAGGGCAATGAGGAGTTGCTGTCCCTTTGAGTATTATTATTATTTTGAATGATACATGAAGACACCCTAGCAAACAGATTCCCCAAAAAAGCAGACATATAGAAAACAAAACGTGATGCCCCCCATCTCAAGCCCCCACCCGCTTCCCCTCCCCAGGAACCAGAACTATCCACAGTTTCTTGCATGTCCCCTGTCCCCTTTCCCCCATGTTTGTGGATACGCCAGTGGTCACAGACAAAACCATAACTTAAGGTTTTGTTTTCTTGTGTAGACAGACTTCCTCTTTCTAAATCAAACATTTCTTAACGTTTAACTTTTTTTTTTTTTTTTTTAGTACAAGCACACTATACTTTTGTAATCAGAAAAAGAAAGGGCAGTGTCCTGTTCTGGGGCAGACAGCCATCCACTGTTTTCGAAATTTCAGAATGCAAAACATAAAGAGATGAGGTCACCTGGGATGGCCCAGAGCTCAGGATCTGGTGCACGCACCTCATATGCACTTTCGCAATACTTTGCCTGTGAGTTTTCTGGAACATGGGGTCAATGATTAACAGCATATTTCTGCTGCCAGAACACAGACAGGGCCACCGTGCCCAGGACTGGAACAGAAGACTGTCTTCCCACAGGGCCACATGTTAGGAAAAGCAACATAAACCAAGGTGATATAATAATAAAAATAGCTACATGCTCCTTGGAAGGTTACTATTTGCTTTGTATCCTCTAAGTCAGCAAATCCCATAAAATTATAAGACAAACTGCATATGAAATTTTATATTTTCTAGTAGTACATTAACAAGGCAAAAAGAAACCAGTGGGGACGCCTGGGTGGCTCATTTGGTTAAGCGTCTGTCTTCAGCTCAGGTCATGATCCCAGGGTCCTGGGATGGAGCTCCACATCGGGCTCCCTGCTGGGTGGGGAGCCTGCTTCTCCCTCTGTCTGCCGCTCCCCCTGGTTGTGCTCTCTTTCTCTCTCTGACAAATAAATAAATAATATCTAGAAAGAAAGAAACAAACAAACAAACCAGTGAGGGGTGCCTGGGTGGCTCAGTGGGTTAAGCCTCTGGTTTCCACTCAGGTCATGATCTCAAGGTCCTGGGATCAAGCCCCGCATCGGGCTCCCTGCTCAGCAGAGAGCCTGCTTCTCCCTCTCCCACTCCCCCTGCTTGTGTTCCCTCTCTCGCTGTGTCTCTCTGTGTCAAATAAATAAATAAAATCTTTCAAAAAAAAAAAAAAAAGGAGTTAGCAATTGACTCAAACCCAGAAGGGTTCCGAAGTGTACTCCCTTGACCTGTATACTTCCTGTCCTCCATTCTAGCTTGAAGAAGTGTTGTGATCAGCAGGCCCGCATTCAAGTCCTGACTATGTTGCTTATAAGCTGGGTATCCTGCATACTTCGCTTAATCACTCTGAAACTCAGATTCATCATCTGAAAAAGAGACAGTGGCACAGAAGCCAGAGGGTGGAGGAATGAATGAATGACCCATAGCCCTGAGGACACCGCACAGAGAGCCAGGCACCCAGCGAGCCCTGGATACACTCCAGGTATTTCAGCCACTGTAATTTTTCCACTTACTGAATTCATTTGAGCAGAGACCCAAACATGTTACCCAACCTTTGCACATAATGCATTCCTGGAAATGTGTTTGAAGCTCATTTCGCAAAACTCAAACAATAGATTTCTGTGCTGTAAAGAACATCCCATTTACTAAGGACTACGCCAAGTATGAAATCCCGAACTACTTTTCATCTCTTAGATGTCATTGTCCAAGATGTATTTCCAGGATTTCATACATGTTATTTTTTAAAGTAATTGGATTTATCTTATTGTGTATTGTTTGGTCCTGCTTACAAAAGTGATGGGTGCTTGTTGGCAACAAAAAATTCAATTGTTAGAGAAATATGCAATGCAGAAAGTAAAGGTAGTGTGGAGATCGCATGCAGAAACACATACAAATGGTTGGTGTGTGTGCCCAGGGAGGGGCCGTCCCACCAAGATGTCAAAGCATCAGAACACAGAACATGAAAGAAATGGTTAAAACAGCATGCATATTGCCTTAGTAGGTTTTGCCAAGTTGCCCTCCCCAAAGGTTCTACCAAGAGATGCCCTTGCTAACAATTTGGAGATTTCCTGTTTCCCCATACCTCCAACTCTGGGCATTCCCAAGTTCCTTCATTTGGTTAAATTGAGGGGAAATTGACTATTTTATGAAAAGCACACACATGCTCCAATTGTGTCCATTGCCTCCATAATTAAACTGGTCACCCAGCTTAAGCCTCAAAGGATCCAGCTGAAAGATTTGTTTCTTTTGACATGAGCTTCCCTTCCCTCCACTTGCCCCCAACCCCAGCGGCCTTTAGCTTCCTGTAATGGACCGAACTGCTTCCCACCTCATGTGCACAGTCTGTGCCTCTTCAACTAGGAAACTATTATTCACCCTTCAAAGAGACCTAGAGTAAGTTCCTGAACCTGTTTTCCCATTTGTAATAATCTCATCCCCTTCGTGGAGGTGCTATGAAGATTATATGAAATACATAGTTTCAAACGCTTGGCACAGTGTTTCACAGTGTTAGGATTTCAGCTCAAGGGGCACCTCCTCCAGGAAGTCCTCCCTGACCAACCTGCCCAGGTCAGGTCATGGACCCCTCAATGACTCTTTTTTGGTATATATCATTAATACAATGTGGGAAACAAAGGCAGAAGAAAAATAATTAAATTTCCTTACTACCTACAACCCATTAACAAGTCCTTGAAACAGGCAAAGTGACATTCCTCTAGGAACTCAACTGCTTCGATGTTGACACTTTGCTAAGGGCAAAAGGCAATCCTAGCCCGGCCCCCCTCCCCCCTATCCTGTAAGCCTACTTTAAAATATAAAAATTCTTTTGGAAGCTACATTTATCTCTAAACCCCCCAAGATACATGCTGGCAGTCATCCCCCAAGTATATGGCCCACTGATATACATCTGAAGGGTCTCATGACTAAGGTTTTATTAGACGGTAATAAATGACCTTTTCCCAACAAGAAGCTAGCCCCCTCAAGGTCCTGGAAACCTTGCTTCCAAAAGTGCTTAGACACTTACGCTATATCCCTACCCCCTCCCAACTTGAAAGTATGCAATGGGCCACTCCTCATGACCCCAGTGCCGCTCTTTCTGCCCACAGGTCCCGTCCCTATGTTTAATAAAACCACCATTTTGCACCAAAGATGTCTCATGAAGGGCGCCTGGGTGGCTCAGTTGGTTAAGCGACTGCCTTCAGCTCAGGTCATGATCCCAGGGTCCTGAGATCGAGCCCCGCATGGGGCTCCCTGCTCTGCGGGGAGCCTGCTTCTCCCTCTCCCACTCCCCCTGCTTGTGTTCCCTCTCTCGCTGTGTCTCTCTCTGTCAAATAAATAAAGAAAATCTTTAAAAAAAAAAAAAAGATGTCTCATGAATTCTTTCTTGGCCATCGGCTCCAGACCTCACCCCACCAAACCTTACCAACATTCCAAAACTACATCAAATGGATGGATCAGTAAGGGCTCAGTCTTTGACTCAATTATACCAACATGTCAGAGGCTACACTTCTTTTTTCTTTTTAAGATTTATTTATTTATTTGAGAGAGAGAAAGAGAGAGACTGAGGGGAGGGGCAGAGGGAGAAGGAGAGAGAGAATATCAAGTAGACTTCCCTCTGGGTGCAGAGCCCGCCTTGGGGCTTGATCTCAGGACCCTGAGATCAGGAACTGAGCCCAAGTCAAGAGTGGGACGCTTAACTGACTGAACCACGCTGATGCCCAGGGGCTACTTCTTATCACTGTTATCAGCACATCCATTTTCTCCCTATCCACACCTTTCTATAAAGACAGAAGATAAATGCAGTAATGCTCCTACCACCGCACAAACAAGCCAAGATGGCCACAGAGCTCAGAAAACTGCTGGTGGGTAGGCAGCGCCCCCATGTGATCGCTGGAAATGTTTGTTTCTCTGTCCATCCACAATTGCCAAAATTCAATGCTCTGGTTATATCTTCTGTTTGTCCTTCCGGATCAACTGCCCTGAGAGGCTAACAGCATGGCTGGCTCCCTTGCTCTCCCTGCCTTCTGGTGCAGCCAATGTGAGGCTCCAGCAGGAGATGGGAGAATGGCAGGCAGCAGAAGGAGGGGTCTTGCTTCCCCTCTCCAGAACACTAGCCGGATCTAGTGACTCGATTTTAACATACAAAAGGTGGCAGTAGAAGTGATGCCGTGAGGCTTCCAACACTAGGTCATAGAAGATGCAACTCCCACCTGGCTTTTCTTCTCTTGTTGGATCCCCTGCCCTGGGGAGGGCAGCTGCCAAGTTGGGGGTATACTCAAGCAGCCCAAGGAGGGAGGAATTGGGCCATCCCACCGACAACCAGCACCTGTCAGCCAGCCATGTCGAATGGACCCTCCAGCCCCAGTCAAACATTCAGGTGACTGCAGCCCTGGCCAACATCTTGACTACAATATTTATGAGAAACCCTGAGCCAGAAAGTCTAGCAAAACCATTTCTAAATTCCTGATGTACAAAAACTATACGAGACAGTTTGATGCTCCGTGACTGGAACGGTGCCTGGTGCAGAGTAAGAGCTCGATATGATGGCCATTATTATGAGAATCTAGCAGATCTGGGGGCGCCTGGGTGGCTCAGTCAGTTAAGCGTCCAACTCTTGGTTTCCTCTCAGGACATGATCTCGGGATTGTGAGATCGAGCCTTGCGTCGGGCTCATGCTGGGTGGGGAACTTAAGATTCTCTCTCTCCCTCTCCCTCTGCTCACCACTAGCCCCCCCCCCCCCCCCCCCGCTCTCTCTCTCTCTCTCTCTCTCTCAAAAAAAAATTTAGAAGATCTTGTTCATGTTGGAGGTGGATGGGTCTCCCACCTGTTTCCTGTCTGCTTGCCACCCACCCCTCCCTCTCCACTGGGTAATAATTATATACCATATATTATATATACTGTACATATGTTTAACAAGAGAGCGCCTCCACACCTCCCCACTTCCTTCAGGATAAAATCCCAGGTACTCTATGCCACCTACATGCACCCCTCCCCACTTGAAATTCCACATTCAGTCACAAAGAACTGTGAACTGTTTATATTCACTAATAGGCTCCAGACGGGGTGCACAGACCCACAGACAAAGTTCTGGAGGTCAAGTAGAAAACATGAGAACACCTAGATTTTTAAATCTCCATTTTTTGGTGTGTTTGTTAAAGAATATCTTTATGTAATAGGGGCCCCTGGCTGGCTCAGCGGGTGGAGCATGTGACTCTGGATCTCAAGGTCACCCGTTCAAGCCCCACCTTGGGTGTGGAGCCTGCTTTAGAAAAAATTTAAAAATTGTGCTAGCCAAGAGGATTCTCAACCTTCCGATTTACAGTGCAGATTCCCAGGAACCCCTAGACTACATGCTGCTGCCAGACTGCTAGGGACCAGTAACTTCTATTTTTAACAAGCATCTTCCCCTTCGCCCAACTACCTGCTCCTTTGGCTGTGGCACACAGTAGGCTGGCCCAGTGACTAGTTAGCCTTCCATATGCCAGGTGCTAGTGCGCGCTCTACCCCAGGTCTCGAATCCTGGCAGACACACATAACCAAGATGTAGCCACTGTAGCATCCCCATTTTACAGAGGAGTAAACTGAGGTTGGGAAAGGAGACGCAGCCGCGTACGAGACTCAGAGCGAGCAGGGGGCGCAGGTCCTAATTTGTGCCCGATTCCTGAGGGAGCGGAGGAGGGAGAGCGATGAAGTGGGGGAGCGCGAGCTGAGAGGGACACGGAGATTCGCGGCGGCCTTCCAATGCGGCCCCGCCCCCACGAGGGACGTGAAGACGCGGACCCCGCGCAGCGTGGGGACATGTGACCGACTGCAGAGGCCGCGCCGCCTCCACCGCCCGAGGTCCGCGCGCTCCGCAGCAGGGTGCAGACCCCGGGCGCCCGCCCGGGTCTGGGGCGCAAGAGCAAGAGGCGGAGCCCGGGCGGAGCCAGAGCGCCCCGTCCACCCGTCACCCCCGGCAATCGAAAGCGAAAGAGGGGGCCGGGAAGGAAGGGCGGGGCCGCCCGGAGGCCCCGCCCCCTGCCCTGCGCGGCTGCTGGACCCGCGGGCGCGCCCAGGTAAGGCGGCTCCGAGCGCGCAGTGCGGACCCTCGCGGGAACCTGCGCCGCCGCCACCATGTCTCAAGAAGGTGTGGAGGTAGGAGGTGGCTACGGCTGGGCGGGGGGGCTCGCGAGAGGCGCCGGGGAGGGGCCGGGGGCGCGGAGGGGCTTCGCAGTTTCTGGGGACTCCATCCGAAGCCCAGACCTTCCCCCTGGCTGGCACTCGGCCGCCCGCCCCCGGAAGGAGAATGATCGCCACATCCCCCAGAATGAGATGCGGCCTCCTCGAGGAAAAGCGGGGGCTGCAGGGTCAAGGGTCAGAGGCCAGGGGTTACCTGGCCGGCCTCCTCCCTTAGCTTGGGACGCTCGCCCCAGTCCGCTCCCTCCCCCAATACCCTGTGGGGACTTTGGCTTTTAACAGGAAATGCCGTAGAGGGATGGGGGTGGAGGAGGAGGCCAAAACCAAGGGTCAAGTTCAGGATGGGAGAAGGATGCCTGGAGATGGAGGAGGGGCAATCGCTCCCCTCCTTACTCGATCGGAACCCCCCTTTGCCCACCCAAGCTGGAGAAAAGCGTCCGGCGCCTCCGGGAGAAGTTTCATGGGAAGGTATCCTCCAAGAAGGCGGGGACTCTGATGAAGAAATTTGGCAGCGACCACACGGGAGTGGGGCGCTCCATCGTGTACGGTGAGCCGGCTGGGGTCCCGGCCCGGGTAGGGGATGGGAACCGGGAGCGCGCAGAGGAGGTGTGGTCTGCGTTAAGGGTAGGAAGAGACGCTGAGATCATCTCCTGAGGAGGGTCTATACAGGGGCTCTGGGGAACCCTGAAACTCCCACAAGATTCTTCAAGGACCTTTTACTTACACTTACTCTTGCCACCAGGGGTAAAGCAGCAAGATGGACAGGAACTGAGTAATGACCTGGATGCCCAGGTAAACTGCCCCCCCCCCCCCCCCCCCCCCCGTCAAAGGATGGGGTAGCTGGGGAGAGGGGACAAAAGGGACCTGGCGGATCCATAATGAGCCTCTTCTGTGCACCACCAGTCCCCACTTCATGATCCACATTGACTTACTCACCTTTCAGTCATGTGTCCGACCAGGGAGACTGCAAACTGTAGGCACTGCTCGTTACTTGTGGGTGATATTAAGTGGGAGAGAGAGACATGAAACTAGGCAGTGAAACAAATCAGGATTAGTGTCCTTATAGAGGACCCCGGGAGGTCAGGGAAGCCTTCCTGGAAGGGGTGGTGCCAGCTCTTTAAGGCTGAGGAGAAGTAATTCAGGGAAGTGGGGGGTGAGGGGAGGAGAGGGTTGGGAAGGTTCTTCCTGGAAGAGGGAACAGAGTGAGCAAAGGAACACGCAAACAGGCTAGGATAAATAGGAAATGGGGGAGGAGAGAGGGGCAGGGAGCCCATGTGATGAATGAATGAATGAAAGGCTTTGAGGCACAGGTACGACATGGCTACTTTACCCCTTAAATGACTTTGGTGGCCAGCGCACTATGGATTTCACCTGCCTGAAAGCACCCCCCCATAGTTGTTAAAGAATATAAGGTATGTATTGTATTCTTTACGTTTACACATGTAAAGGGTATGATAAATATAATGGGAGGGGCGCCTAGCTGGCTTAGTTGGCGGGGAGCATGCGACTCTTTCTCAGGGTCATGAGTTCAAGCCCCACATCGAGTGTGGAGCCTACTTAAAATAAAGAAAAAAATAATAACAGGAAAGTGAGCACTCCCCCTGCAGTAGGGTTTCCTTGAATTTCATCCCCATACTGATCCATTGAGACAGGTCCTGTTATTTATCACGTCCATTTTACAGACAAGGGAACTGAGATGGAGAGTGACGAAGTCACCTGCCAGGTTCATAGAGAAAGCAGGTGGCAACTGGGATTTCAACCGTGGCGCCACTCTGAGATCCTCCTCATTCGGGATGCAGGGGGAGTGGTTTGGATTGGAACCTGCATCTATCTGAATCCAGAGCCCAAGCACTTAGCCTAAAGCAGCGTGGACTCAAAGAGGCGACCCGTCACAATGCCACCAAGTGTGTGGCATTTACCAGCAGGAAGGGAAGCATGGGGTCCAGGCCTTTTCGGCCATGCTCACTCAGGGTGATCTCAGGCAACCCCTCTTCCTGCTCAGAGCCTGTTTATCTGAGCAGTGGGGATAATAGGTGTGCCCCCCCTCAAGATGACTGTGAGGATAACTGGGGCCATGCACCTTGCCCTCTATAAGCTGCTCCTGAGTTAGGGACTCCCTACTCATATGGGGCCAGGACCCTGCCTCCCTGTCTAGGAGCCCCACCCCAGCAAATAATGGTAAAAAGAGGTCTGAGCGGCATCCCCAGTTTCTGCCCCTGATGTCTCCATCCAGGACCCACCAGAGGATATGAAGCAGGACCAGGACATCCAGGTGAGTCCAAGGTATGGGATAGGGGCAGGTGGAGTGAGGAGGACATCCATGGGGGAGAGTGGAGGGCATCCATGGATGAGGAGAGGAGACATATATGTAGAGGGAAGAGGGCTGATGTGTTTATGTTCGCGGAGGAGGCGTGACACCCTCTTGTCCCCATCGTGCAGGATGTGGCGACCTCCCTCCTGCCACTGACAGAAGCCAACCTCCGCATGTTCCAACGCGCCCAGGAAGACCTCATTCCCGCCGTGGATCGGCAGTTTGCCTGTTCCTCCTGTGACCATGTCTGGTGGCGGCGCGTACCCCAGAGGAAGGAGGTGATAACCTGACCCCCCCACTTCAGGGTCCGCACCTCTGACCTAAGAATATCGACCCCCGAGAGCCCAGCCCCTGACCTGCAGTCTCAGAGCTCAGTCTCCATCTGGGACCCCATCCATCTGCCCCTCCAGCTCCACCCTTATCCCCAGAGCCCGACCTCTGACTCCACAGTTTGACAGCTGCCCCAGAAATCAAACCTGACCCCAAAACCACAATCCCAGGTCTGGATTTGGAACCCCCAATCAGTGGTGTGCTTCTGGTAAATGCTTAGTAGCCCAGCTAGTGCAGGGAGGTGGCGGGAGAACCCCAGATTTGTAGTGTTTGCCAATTTCCGTGGGGTACCTATTCCCACTGCGGCCACTGTTCGAGCTCCTGGGGCGCCCCTCTGACAGCGAGCCTGCTCCCCACTCTACACACCCAGGTGTCCCGGTGCAGGAAGTGTCGAAAGCGCTATGAGCCAGTGCCATGTGACAAGATGTGGGGTGTGGCTGAGTTCCACTGCCCGAGGTGTCGGCACAACTTCCGGTGAGGGTGCTGACCCCCACCCCACCCTCTGCCCTGCCCCGCCCCACCCCAGCCCTGTCCTGCCCTGGCCCCACCCTGGCCCAGGCCTTACCTTTGGACCCTCACGGCCCTGCCCGCCCCCAGGGGCTGGGCACAGATGGGGTCCTCATCCCCCTGCTACGGGTGCGGCTTCCCCGTGTATCCAACACGGATCCTCCCTCCACGCTGGGACCGGGACACCGACCGCCGCAGCACCCACACCCACTCCTGCTCGGCTGCCGATTGCTACAACCGGCGAGGTGAGGGCCTGGCATGTCCCCCATGACCTCCCCTCAACTCGGGGCAGTCTACTTGACCTTGACTCCTGGGACATCCACCTCTGGGGCCTTAGGTACCAAGGTCCCTGCCTGCTTCTCCCACATGCCTCCTAAGGCCTCGGTCCCCAGAGCCACTTAGCTCATCCCATGGCATCAGCCCCTCCTTTCGCATCTTCCATGGCTGCCCCAACACCACCCAAGACCCTGCCCCACCTAATATCCATCAGCCACATTCTGTGGTCTTGCCCCTGAGGCTCAGTGGTTTCACCCCAATGTTCCATGGCCTCGGCCTCTGCCCCGTGGTCTCTTCTCGGTTCCTGTTTTATGTCCTATAGTCTCAGGCGATGCCCATGTCCCTGGGTCTGTCATGGCTTCGACACCTGTGACTTTTCATCTCTGAGTTTCCTGTAGTTCTGGCCCAGGCCCCTCCCCTCTCCAGAACACCCCATGGGCTGCAGCCCCTTTGCCCCCAGAGTCTTAGATGGCCTCAGAACCTCTCCCTCCCCAGAGCCCCACATGCCTGGGACGTCCTGCGCACACCCCAAGAGCCGAAAGCAGAACCACCTGCCCAAAGTCCTGCACCCCAGCAACCCCCACATCAGCAGTGGCTCCACTGTGGCCACCTGCCTGAGCCAGGGGGGCCTCCTGGAAGACCTGGACAACCTCATCCTGGAGGACCTAAAGGAGGAACTGGAGGAAGAGGAAGAGGAGGAGGAGGGTGGGCACAGGGAGTGACCCCTGACAGGGGCAGATGCAAGCCAGACACACTCTGGAGATTTTGTGTTATTATAAAATATGAGCTCAAACTGCGATCTAAACACCCTTCTGGAGCCATTTGGGTCTGAGATGCCAGCAGGGGGACTCCTGGGTCCCGTTTTCAGGGGGACAACAGGACAGACTGGGATGCGGCCCCCGCTAAGTCACAAAGCAAGTGTGGCCAGGACAACTTGGGCTCCTGCTGACAAATGTCCCCTGGGACCTGGGGGACAGACGGACGGATGGTCACAGCTTCAGGGGCCGGATCAGCATGGCGGCCTTCTTGAGAGAGTAAGCCCCGCCACGAAACTCGGCCCAGTAGACGCCGTCTTGGTAGCGGCTGCGGTAATGGCCACCACGGTGCCACACGCCGTTGAGGTTCGAGTGGGCACAGGCGTGGTACCACCAGCCTCCCCGATGGTACAAGGCACAGTTACCTGAGGGGCGAGAAAACCCATATCCTGTCACCAAAATAAAAGCCTCTACCACTGCCTCACTAGTGCAAGGCTTTTGTCAGGCATCCCCTGGCCCTTCTCACTCTTACTGAATATAACCTCGATCCTCTCTTTCCTCCCCAGAGTAAGAATCCTGGCCCCATTTTCTTTTTTAGAGTAATAGCTTTAATTCCTTCCCTATCGCCCTACCAAAGTACAAGTTACACCTTTTCCACCCTTTCTGAAAACCAGGAGCTCTACCTTTATGGGGGCGGGGGGGAATGTTACCTACTTCCTTTCTAGAATAAGACTCCTCGTTCTCACACCCTGCCTTTTACCAGAACAGGAATCTTGACTTTTTTTTTTTTTTTAAAGATTTTATTTGAGAGAGAGAAAGCACATGAGAGGGGGGAGGGTCAGAAGGAGAAGCAGACTCCCTGCCGAGCAGGGAGCCCGATCAGGTCCAGGGACTCCAGGATCATGACCTGAGCCAAAGGCAGTCGCTTAACCAACTGAGCCATCCAGGCGCCCCAGGAATCTTCTCTTATTAGGAAGGAATTTGCCTCATCAAAGAAGGAATCTAGGCTCTCCATCCCCTCACCAGAATAAAAGTCCTCTCCTCTCTTCTCTTGCTTACCCTGATCCTCACCAGAGGGAAGTTTCACCCCACTCCTTTTCATTCTTTTCCATCCCTCCCTAGGAGTCCCACCTCCCATCCCCACTCCCCACCAGAAAAAGAGCTCTCCTTACCAGAATAGGAGTCTCTGTCCCTATCCACGGTGCTGAAAGGCTTGTCATTGTGCCAGGAAAGAGAGTCTCCAGCATCTCCATGGTACTGGCCAAGCCGAAGGCGATAGTGGTCGCTCTCAGGCTCCAAGGAGAAACTATCATAACGGGCACGTGCCCCACGCCCTCCCCAGTCCTCCAGGAGCACCAGTAACTCGTGGTCCCCACGGCTGGTCAGCTGATGCACAGGTTCCAGGCCCAGCCAATATTCCCCATCAGGCTGCCCGAAGCCCACCTGGCAGGACAGGGAAGTCAGAAGGTCAGAAGCAGGTCCCCCACCCTCTGCCCAGCCTTGCCCCTACCCATCCACGCCCACCTTGTAGTGCTGCCAGGTAGTGAAGAAGTTGACAGAGCCATCTTGCCGCCTTTGGATCACAGTCCAGCCTCCACCCTCCAGCTGTTGCTCACACCACACTGACCTTACGTGCCGGCCTAGTCGCAGCTCATACACTCCGCTCTGCCTATGGCCTGCCTGGTGGGCCTCTGCACAATCCTGCCACGGACCTGTGGGTACAGAGATAGGGGGAAGGCACAGCCTGGACCAACCAACCCCTTACTGGGAGAAGAGTCCTGATTCTCATCTCATCCCCTCACCAGAATAGCAGTCCTGCCTCTCCCATTCCCTGACCAAAATAAGAGCCCCAATATCCATTTCCTTCCCTGAGTTAAGATTCTAGTTCATTCTTTTCTCACTACAGCAAATATGGAGCCTGGGGTACTTAAATCTGGGCTCTACAATCTCACCAGAATAGAAATCCTGAACGTGATACTCTGAACTAGCTCAAATGCTCACCAATAAGCAGTTCTAAATTCCCTGTCCCCTCATCAAAGGAAAAGTACCTCCTTTCCCGTTTTCATACCCCAGTAAGAATTCTGGTCTTTATCAAAATGAGAGCCATAGCTCCTTGTTCCATCACCAGGATAAAAGCATCATTTCCCCCCGTCTCCTTACCATGAGAGAAATCTGCCATTAAAATTCTGGCGCCTATTTCCCTCTATCCACACTGCCCAGGGAATCCCCTAGCTCCTCACACCCTCAACAGCCCTGCCCTCATCTTACCTGTTGGCTTGGTGGGGACAGCAGGGTGCCCTGCAGGCATGGGAGAGGCCAAGGGCCCCTGCTGTCTCAGGGTCTGGTCTCTCTGGGGCTCTGGAGCTGGATCTAGCCTCCTGCTGGTGTTATTAATGCCACCCACCAGACTGACAGGAACCACAGGCACCAGGGGTGGTGGCAGGATCTGGGGTGACCAAGAGACTCAGATGTGATTGCACTAGCCTTCAGCTGAAAAGACGCTGGGCCCCCAACTCTTCCCAACATCCAGATGGGTGGGAGATCAGGCAGGGGCATGTCCCAGCCCTAGAACTGATACTCCCCAAAGCCTAACTCTAGCTGTCAAGAGCAGAACTGGGCCTAAATTCCCACTCTGGTGTTCACAGCTGAACTGATCTGTGCCTCTGACACTCCTTTTCTGTAAAGTAGGGATAATGAGAGTACCTCCAACAATGAGTATTAGAATCTTCCCAACAGCCCTGTAAGGTGTGGGTTGTCACAGAGCAACAATCTTATCCAAAATTAGGGCCAGCCATGTTCCAGAACTAAGGATAATATGGCAGCAGTTAGAAAGAGTAACACAGGGCAGATATTTATATCGCATAACACCTCCATAACATGGCTCTTTGGTCTTCACATAATAATATGCTTGATTACAGGCTCTGCGAATATTTATATTAAGCGGATAAGTGAAGATTTTAGGTAGCCACCAGTCGCGTTCTGACCCAAATGAGCTGTGGGAGGAGAGGTAGGAATCTGGGTTTGGGGGCTTTTCGGTTTTCAAAACTGCGGATCAGAGGCCGCGCATGGGGTCGCAGGAGCCCCGTCTTACAAATGCTGCACACAGGAAGTGACTACGATTCCCGGCGAGCTTAGAGGTTACCTGCTGCTGCCCGCCCGTGCCCCCCGGGCACAGGCGCTCCAGGCGGGCGATGAGGCCACTCTGCTGGGTGACCAGCTGCGCCAGCTCCCGGAACTTGACATCCAGCTGGTGGAAACTGGCGGCGGCGCGCTGCGCCTCCGCTGACACGTTGAGCACGCGCTCCCCAAGCAGCGCCAGCAGCGCGGCGGGCTCCGCCCCCGGGACTGGCCCCGCCCCCGGCCCCGGCCCCGCCTCGTGCTGCAGCTGCGCGCGCAACTGGCCCAGGCGCGCGCTCAGGCCGCGGCTCTCTTTGCGCAGCGCGCGCACCTCTCCCGCCACCGCGCCGTCGGCCGCCGCCAGCCGCTGAAGTTCGCGCAGCAGCTCCTCGTGGCGGCCCACGCGCATGCGCAGCGCCGCCACCTCGCTGGCGTTCACGGCCTCCGCGGCCGGGCGCGCGGCAGACGGCCCGCTCCAGCACACGGCGCCGGTGAACTTCTGCTGGGGCAGCACGAAGGTGTAGGTGCAGCGCGGGCCGCCCGCCCGCGCCCACGTGGCACCCAGCAGGAGCAGCAGCTGCAGCGTGCGCAGCGGTGGCGCCGACATGGCCGACCTGCAGTCAGGGGACGAACGGGAAGGAGGGGAGCCCCGGGAGCCTAGCCTGGGCCCCCAGCTCTCAGGCTGGGCCGAACCTGCGTTGCTCCAGGTCCACACAGGCTCGTCTCCCCCCCGAACCCCCCCGGCCCCCAATCTGGAAGTGCCCAAATGGGATCCCACCCTGGCCTGTCCGTTGAGTCCCAGGCGCCCTGCGGGGCCGCATGTCGTGCATTCATTCAACAAACGTTCACTGAGTGCTTGCTGTGTGCCAGCCTCAGTTCTAGGGAATACGGTAGGGAACAAAACACAAAAATTCCTGCCCTGATGGGCAAAATAAAAGTAAATAAACTATAGGGGTTAATAGAGTGTATTAGACGGTGCTGAGATAGCAGTAAAACAGCGGAGAGATGTGGGGACCTAGGTCCCCGCAATTTGAAAGGAGGGAAGACGTCCTGGAGGTGACATTTGAACAAACACCTGAAGAAGGTGAGGGAGGAAGTCATGAGGACGTCTGAGGATGAAGAGCATCCCTGCCAGGGGGGACAGCAAATGCAAAGGCCCTGAGGCTAGACGGTTCCTGGTGTATTAAAGGTACTTCTGGGAGGCTGGAGCAGAAGCAGAGGGAGAATGGGTGGGAAGAAGTGAGGTGGGGTGAGAGGTAAGTCTCACTAACTCAGTCTAATAGCAGACACCCCATCTCCCACGTCCTCAGACCAAAACCCCAGAATCATCCCTGTCTCTCTTTTTTCACAGCAGATGCAACCTACTAGCCAGGCCTGTCAGCCCTTCTGTTTAGACCCTGAATTTCTCCACATCCCCCACAGTCATCATCCTCCAACATGATCCCAGCTCAAGACACCATCTGTATTTCCTTACAGCGGCTGCCCCCCAGGCCTCCAGTTGTCTGTCCTCAACCTCTGGTCTGTTTATCCCACAGCTGCCAGAGTCAAGCCATGTCTCTCCCTTTCCTAGAACCCCTCATGGCCCCCAGCTCACTCAGAGCAAAACCCCAACTCTTCCTGTGCCCCACAAGCCCTGCACCCTCTTCCCGTCCCCTCCCTGCCCTCTTCTCCCTCCCACTCACCGCTCACTCACTCACTCTGTCCCAGGCACACTGACCTCCTTGCTGCTCCTCAAACACACCAGGGACAGTCCTGCCTCAGGGCCTTTGCACTTGCTGTTTCCTCACCCTAGAACATTCTTCCCAGAATTTTAACATGGTTCCCCCTCTCTCTTTATTCAGGTCTTAGCTCACATGTCCCCTCTTCAGAAGCCCTCCCTGACAACCCCATTTAGTGTTGCTCCTCCTGGACACTCCCTATCACAGTCCCAACTTTTTCATTTTAGCATCTGTCACTCTGAAATTGCCTCATTTGTTTGCCATTGTTTATTATCTGAATTCCTCCACTGAAACATCAGCTCTCAGAGGCTGAGTCTGGGTTTTGTTCAGTGCCTGGTGCCACTGACACACCCCTCAACACCTACATGCCCCAGGTCGGCTACACCCTCCCAAGTGTTCTCAGCTCACATAGGTGAGCTCCTACAAGTATCTTCACTTGAGGGCATGTACTGAGGCCACCTACCCCTGGCCCCCATTGCCTTCATTCTTGGGGTTCGCCCACCTGCAGCCTCTCAGGCAAAAACATACATGCCTCTCACATGCACTTGCCCACACTCAGAACATGTCTCACGTGTCCACACATCACCCCCATATGCCCCAAGTTCCACTATGTCCAAAGCCAGACATCCTGGGTGGCCACACAGGGGTGCCCCGGGGTCTTCCTTGTCACGCACATTGCCTTGTTCACACATTCAGCAAGCACTCCTTTAGTTCCTGTTGTGTGCCGAGAGCTGTTCCAGGCAATGGGGACACAGCCATGACCAACACAGACAAAAAAAATCCCTGCCCTCATGGAGCCAACATTCAGGTGGGGAAAGCAGATGGTGGGTAGTTCAGAGGGTGATAAGTGTTTAGGAGAACACTCAAGTAAGGAAGGGGGTGGGAGTCCTGGGATGAGGGGCCATTTTACACAGACGGGTCAGGACTTACTAAGAAGATGACACTTGAGCAAAGACCTGAACAAAGAGAGAAGGGTAAGAGCATTCCAGGCAGAGGGAACAGCAAATGCGAAGACCCTGAGCTAGGACCTTGCTTGATGTGCCCAAGGAACACCAGAGAGGCCTGTAAGACTGGAACAGAGTGAGCAAGGGGGAGAGCAGAAGGAGGTGAGGGCGAGGAGGAAACGGGACAAAATGGGCAGGGCTTCATGGGCCTCAAGAGGACCTGGGTTTTACCCTGAATGAGGTGGGAACCCCAGAGGAGTCTGAGCTGGAGAAAGGCATGAGCACTCTCATACTTGCACACCAAGCAGGAGCTCTCCTTGCCCCCTCCTTGAAGACACCGGGTCCCCCACAACAGGGATGGACCACACCCCTTGGAGGCAGATTGTATATGTGCAACATCCCCTGCCTTCCAGGATCTCAACCTGGGGAAGCCCAGGTCTCCAAACAGACAAAATCAGCCTCCCCCTGCCCTCCTGCCCTCCTGCCCTCTCACCTCTCAGGACCAAGACCCTGAGTCTGGCAAGGCGCGAAGCAGGCACAAGAAGTCCCAGGAGGAGCTGAAGGTCCAGCAGAAGCCTCTGAGTGAGTATGGGGAGAGGCCGGTGGGGGAGCAGGAGGGAGGAGGCTTGGTAACCACCCCTGTCCCCCCAGAGCCTGGGACTAGAGCTGTGTGCTGAGTCCAGGAGCTCCAACTGTAAATATTTAGCATTTCTCGCATGAGAACTGAGCCAGAATTGCCAGATCCCCCTGCCCAGGCCACCAGAGCCTGATAACACAGGTCAGCGCTCCGGACGTTCCCCCCACAGCGGAGCACAGAGCGTGGGAGGCTGCAGGCCCCGGGAGACTAGTCTGTGTGTGTGTGTCTGCGGATTTGCCTGGCAGCGGCACATATAAAGACACAACTGGAAACAGCACAGATTTCCGCAGCAACTGTGTGTTCAAAATATGGCTACACACACACACACAACCGAGACTTAAATGAAAATACCCTGTGGGTGGAGTACATCTGTTCTGCGTGTCAGACACATACACACCCAGGCACACGGGGTCTCCCACTGGCAAGCACAGAGGTGCTAACTGGGTGTACAGTGAGCCCCTGGCACCCGCCCACCTGCCCACCACAGTGCACATGTTCCCATTGGTCTCCAACACACAGCGTCACATCCTCAGGCCAGATCATGCAGGGACAAAAACAGGCAGAAGTAACCATGCAGTCATTTCTCAGAGGTACAAAGAGACTCACGCAGAGGCCCCCAGAGCCTGGACTAGGGTCTCCCACCTGCACAAAGGCCTCACCGACCTGCAGACACACTCTCAGGGAGCAGTCTCTTCGCCCAGTTCCTACCGTAACCCGAGTGGACTCCCGGGCTGAAAGAGGAAATGGTCGTCCCAGATCTCAGAGAGGCTGCCAGGCTGGGCCCCAGGCCTGGGCTTGGTCCCCCCCCCCGACACTGGGCCCCTTGGCCCCCCACCCACAGCCCCCTCCAGCTTCCTCCATTGGCAGCAGAGAAGAAACCTCATAAGTCATAGAGAGGGACTGACAGAAGGGGGAGAGAGTCCAAGACACAGAGGAGGGGAGAGTCATGAGGGAGATGGACAGAGACAGGGGAAGTCTGGAAAAGGGATGAGAAGAGAGAAATGGGGATAGACACAGAGACAGGAGAGATCAAAACTTGAAGGCGAGAGACAACTGATGGCACAGACAAAGCTGGGGCAGAGGGAAACAGAGATAGGAAGAAGACAGGGATGGGGAGGGAAAGACAGAGGGGGTAAGAGGGGAAAGAATTGGGGAGGAGAACCAGGACAGGGGAAGCAAATGGGGGAGGGGAGACAGCTGAGGGAGGGGAAGCATATGGGGGAAGGAAACCAATGGGACAGGGAAAGAGACGTTGGGGGCGTCCCTTTCCCCCACCCCAAGGTTCTGGGGAAGAAGCCAGAGGCCTGAGGCCAAGACTGGGGCTTTGAGCGGAAACCGGGAGGAGGTGAGTTATTCACAAAGCGCCCGCCTTGCCCTAAGTTTCCAGAAGGTGATGTGGACTTTCCATCTCTCAGCCGCAGACAGGACCTCCAGGGAAGACAGCTGGCCCTCAGGAGCTGGGGGCCCACATACCTAACTGCCACGCTCTACCCATTCCTCTGGTTGTTCCCCAAGTGCCTGGGGCTGGTGTGCCAAGCATTGTGCATACATCATCTTTTTTAATTCGCGGGTCAGAGAAATGATTACCATCCTCACTTTAGGATACTTGTGGGAGCCTTGGGGTGGATAAAGTGGCTCTCAAATTCGCTCAGCTGGGGTAAACGGGCCGAGGTAGGATTCGAACCCACGGCTCATTTCTCCCGAAGCCCGAGCTGCCTGCCTGAGACGCTAGTCCCGCCCGGTTTCCGTAGAAACAAGCACCAGGTATCTCCATAGCAACCCCTCCGCGGATTCCTGCCTGCCGCTACCTGGTGCGCATGCCCATCTGGTGACGTCACCGCGCGTGCCGCCTCACGTGGTCACCTCGCCGGCGCCGGAAGTAAGCGGCGCGGCGACGGAAGCACAAGGCAGAAGGGTCCTGCTGGAGCAATCGGCGGCATGGGGCAGTCTGGGCGGGTGAGGCGCGGCGGCCCGGGGGGACGGGGCGGGCGGGGCTCGTGGGGTCCCCACGGCGGCTGTGGCGTTGACCGCTCGCCTTTCGCCCCCGCAGTCCCGGCACCAGAAGCGTGCGCGCGCCCAGGCGCAGCTCCGCAACCTCGAGGCCTACGCCGCGCAGCCGCACTCGTTCGTGTTCGCGCGGGGTCGCGCGGGTCGCGGCGTCCGGCAGCTCAGCCTGGACCTGCGTCGGGTCATGGAGCCCCTGACCGCCACCCGCCTGCAGGTCTGCACCACCCAGCCCGCCTCCATTAGCCATGGGCCCCGTCTTCGTGGCTCGGCTGGAGAAAGGGACCTTTATGGGGAGCATCGTCCCTACCTCTCAGGGATTTGTGGAGCAGCAGCGAGGGCTCGCGGATGAACGCAGTCAGCTGGGGGCTTGGCTGGATGCCTAAGGCTGGTGGTTAAGGAACTCGGGTTAGCAAAGCTAGGGTGGAAACGTGGCCTCGCTCAGAGGCCTGAAGGGAGAAAGTTAACGTCGCGGGGCCCAGTTGGCTCTTCCGCAGATGGGGCGATGCACAGTAAACACGGGACAAATTCAAGTCTGATTAGTTCTAGAGGTCAGGCGCCTTCCACTCCCCTCTCTTCTCTTTCTCGGGAAAATTAAATGCAAGAAAGGGCATAACAGCTTAGGTTATAGTCTTTGCTCAAGAAGAGATATTTATGATCCTTCCATTTTGTTTTTGCAATTCTCAGATACGAAAGAAAAACACTCTGAAGGATTGTGTGGCAGTGGCCGGGCCCCTTGGGGTCACACACTTCCTGATCTTGAGTAAAACCGAGACCAACATATACTTTGTGAGTTAATACCCACAGCCCTCCTCCCCTCTCTGCCCTCTGCTCCGCCAGCTCTCATGATGAACCCATACGCCTCTGAGTTGCCATGATTCTGGCTTCAAAGTAAACGCTCTGAAGAGATGGAGCAGAGGTTCTCACTCCCTCCTCCCTAGCTGGATGCCCGCCTCAACTCTCACCAATCCTTTTTTCTGTAGAAGCTGATGCGCCTCCCAGGAGGCCCCACCTTGACCTTCCAGATCAACAAGGTAAGGATTGGAGGTGGTAGGAGGGCCATGTGGGGTGGAGGATGGGTTGGGGGTGGTGCCAACCACATGTAGTACACACCCGTCACCCTGTCCTGCAGTACACGTTAGTGCGTGATGTCGTCTCCTCCTTGCGCCGACACCGCATGCACGAGCAGCAGTTTGCCCACCCGCCCCTCCTGGTGCTCAACAGTTTCGGGCCCCATGGCATGCACGTGAAGCTCATGGCCACCATGTTCCAGAACCTGTTCCCCTCCATCAATGTGCACAAGGTGAGCTGAGCCTGGTGTGGTGGCAGATAACGGGGGGATGGGGCACACAGTACAGTAGGTACCGCACATAGGCCCCTGGGTTGTTTGCTCGGTTTTCACCTCCCAGCACTGAGGCTGAGCGCTCCAGCCCCTGAGGGCCAATCTCACTCATGTGTTCTGTGACACTGGGGTAAGGGGCTCCCTTACGAGCTGTCTTATTCTCTGGAAGATGGAAAATGATGCTGATGGGTCCTTTATTTCTGGAGTGTGCATTGAGTGTTGGTCTAAGCAGCGTGGTAGGTGTTGTGAGTCCATTTTACAGATAAACAGGCCAACAGAGGTGAAGTCTAGTCTGAGGTTAGATATAGGGGGTAGAGTGAAATGCCTTTTTTTTTTTTTTAAGGTTTATTTATTTATTTGAGAGACAGAGTAGGAGCAGGGGGAAGGGCAGAGGCAGAGGGAGAAGGAGATTCCCCGTTGAGCCAGGAGCCCAGTGTGGGGACTCGATCCCAGGACCCTGAGATCATTACCTGCGCCGAAGGCAGACGCTTAACTGACTGAGCCTCCCAGTTGCCCCAGGACTGGATTTTTTTTTTTTTTTTAAGATTTTATTTATTTTTTAGAGAGTGAGCGAGAGGGAAACAGCATGAGAGGGGAGAGGGTCAGAGGGAGAAGCAGGCTCCCCGCTGAGCTGGGAGCCCGATGTGGGACTCGATCCCAGGACCCCGGGATCATGACCTGAGCCGAAGGCAGACGCTTAACCATCTGAGCCACCCAGGCGCCCCAGGACTGGATTTTTTAACTTGTCTAGTTCCAGAGCCTCAGCTCCTAATCCCTGGCAGCAGCAGGTCTCAAATGAGGCTGTTAGATCATCCGGGAGTAGGGTGTGGATAGCTTTACGTGGGCCTCAGAACGAGGATTTCAAGCCAGCACCCCAGCCAGTCCGTCAGGCCCCACAGCTGCTAGCACGGCTAGGAGCACCCCACACCCCTTGGCTGGGAGATTTCTGGAGCATGGCCATGGCTTCAGCACACATGGAATCCTGTGGGTGGTTCACATGGTTCAGTGCCCCCCGCCTCTCTCCTCCAGGTGAACCTGAACACCATCAAGCGCTGCCTTCTCATCAATTACAATCCCGACTCCCAGGAGCTAGATTTCCGTCATTAGTGAGTACTGGGCCGGCGGGGGGGGTGGCTTTCACATGCGGCTGATGACGGTGCTCCAGCTGAGGCTCTGTGATTGCTCAGTCTCAAAGTAAACGCTCTGACGCACTGTGGAAAGGGTAGGCGGGTAGAGCTGACTTCCAATCTCGACTCCTAATGCCCCTTCTCACACCGTGGCTCCTGCAGTAGCATCAAAGTCGTTCCTGTGGGCGCAAGTCGTGGGATGAAGAAGCTTCTACAGGAGAAGTTCCCCAACATGAGCCGTCTGCAGGACATCAGCGAGCTGTTGGCCACGTGAGGAGGGCACTGGGCGGGAGCTCACTGCAGTCCTGGGGACCCCAGAGCTGTTCCAGGAGCCTGCAATTCCCTGCTGACCTTGGTGTGTCCTCTGCACAGGGGCGCTGGGCTGTCAGAGAGCGAGGCGGAGCCGGATGGGGAGCACAACATTACAGAGCTGCCCCAGGCTGTGGCGGGCCGCGGCAACATGCGGGCCCAGCAGAGCGCCGTGCGGCTCACTGAGGTGAGGCCCAGCCCCAGAGCAGGCCCAGTGGCAGAGGTGACTTCCTCTGGCAGCCCCCAGCCGTGATGAAGAACTGACTCTTCCCCTTGTCTCTCCAGATTGGGCCTCGGCTGACGCTGCAGCTCATCAAAATCCAGGAGGGCGTGGGGGAGGGGAACGTGCTGTTCCACAGTTTTGGTGAGAACGGGGCTGGCGAGCCATGGGGCTGGGAGTCAGAGGCCCTCAGAGGTGGGTCATAGGAACACACTTGGATCGTGGTGACCTCTCTCTTCTGCTCAGTGCACAAGACAGAGGAGGAGCTGCAGGCCATCCTGGCAGCCAAGGAGGAGAAGCTGCGGCTCAAGGCCCAGAGGCAGGCCCGGCAGGCCCAGGATGTCCAGCGCAAGCGGGAGCAGCGGGAGGCCCACAAGTGTGTGGTAGTGGGCTGTGCTGGCGGGGCAGGGTCCCGGGTGCAGGCTCCCACCCTCACTGCCACCCCTTTCCAGGAAGAAGAGCCTGGCAGGCATGAAGCGGGCGCGGGCAGGGGCCAATGGGGATAGCGATGCTGAGGACCCCGGTGTCTCCCCAGAGACACAGCGGGCTGGCCAGCGGGAGGAAGAGGAGGACGAAGCCGAATATTTCCGCCAGGCAGTGGGAGAGGAGCCCGATGAGGGTACGTGGCAGGGGTTGGTGCAGCTGGACACCTTGGGCTTGTCCCTGTGCCCTGGTGGCCTGGACACCGTCTCTCTCCACAGACATGTTCCCGAAGGCAGCCAAACGAAGACGGCCTGCTGGGCCCCCAGGCAAGAAGCAGCAAGGAAGGGAGCGGAGGCCAGGTCAAGGCACCGACTACAGGCCTCCAAAGGCCAAGGGCAGGCCCCAGCGGGGCCAGGCCAAGCTGGGACGCAGAGGAGCAGCCTGGGACCGCAGGCGAGGCCAAGCACGGCCACCTAAGAAAGCGGTGTGAGGCCAAGCTGGAGCACCAGATGGATGCCCCAAATTGGGGCCCACAAGACTCTGCCTGGACCTCCAGGTGCAACCCTGGGTTTCCTTTCATAAAGGAGCCGTTTCCCCAACCTCCCACTGTGGTAAATGTGGTAAATGACTGATTTTCCGTAAGTCTGAGTCTGCATTTGCAATGGGCAGATCTGGAGTTCTGTGTATAAAGCCCAGAGAGGCTCGGGGCCGGGAGTCTCTGGGAATTGGACGGGATTCTGCCCCAAACCTGCGTCCATTTCCCCTGTGCTGAGCAGTGGGCGTGCGGGGCCCCTCCGCGCCACCCCCCACGGCCCCCAGCACGCCCCCCTCCACGGCCCCCAGCACACCTCCCCCCACGGCCCCCAGCACACCCCAGGTTTACTTGCAAGCCTGTAACTGGTCCGCTCTGGAGGGCAGGGTGTGAAGAGGAAGTGGTGGAAGCAGGACTGGTACTGGCTGTGGGCAGAGTTGCTGGTGCTGAGGGGAGGAGGGTGGAGCTGCGGGGAAGGGAGGGGCCAGCCAGCCACCACGCTGGCAACTCAGGGACAGGGGACTAGCACGGCGTGGGCAGTGGACCCAGAGGCAGGACATGAGGGCCATGGCCGCCACCACCTCAGGTGAGGAGCAGACGCCGCTGGGTTGGTTGAGCCAGAGGTCCTGGGGCCTGGCCCCTGCAGCTCAGCCCAGGACTGAGGGTGGGGGCGGCTGGCTCCTAGGAGGTGGAGGGAATGAGTTAATCACGTCTGGACAGGGACTTCCTCCCAGAGCAGAGGAGATGGGGAGGCAGAAGTGTGGCTGGGCAAGCAGCCTGGGGTGGGGGAGGGGCACATGCATCTTGCCCGGGCTCGGAGCCTGCTGCCCAGACCAGACCAGGCTGTTTACCCGCAGTTGAGGCGGAGTTGGTACATGGAAGGGAATCTATTCCAGTTCTCTGCTCTCCTCCACACTGCTGAGTCCCAGGCCTTGTTCTGGGCCCTGGGAAGCCAGCAGCAGGGCACTCCCTGCCCTCAGACGTTCTCCTTGGCGTTTTCCTTAACAGCGGTCAGATGGAAGTATGGGCTTTGCAGAAATTGGGGGCAGCGGGGTGCAGTCGCGATGTTAGAGGGGTTGGAACGGGCCTCTCGGGGCTAGAGACCAGGAGATGAGTGGGGGCTGGTGACTCCGGCAGAAAGAATCCATGCAAAGGCCCTGAGGTGGAATGTGCCTTAAGGAAGAGCCAGAAAGCCAGGGTGGGAAGGACTGTTGGGCGTGAGTCACTGAGAGCCCGAGGTGAGAGGGAGCGGTCGCTCCTGGGGCCCCTCAGTGGGAGAAGTGAGCACTGCCTTTTCCTGCCAGTGAGGGAGCCACGAGGACGCTGAGCGGAGGAAGGTGACCTGACTCATGTGTCCACAGGCACCCTACGGGAGGCTGTGGGGAGAACAGGTAGGGACGAGGTCAGGAACCGGGAGGCTGTGCCAGATTCTGAAGTCGGTAGCAGTGAGACTCACTGATCCATCCAGCCTTGGAGGGCCGTGGAGGGGTTGGGGCCCCCCCTTGGACTCCCCCCACCCGCCCCCGCCTGGTGGTTCCAGGTTACCACTGCTGGCTCCCGTGTGCTCTGTGAAGGCGGTGACCCCACTTCCTGAGGGTTCAGGGCCCAGAGCACACTTAGTCACCATCACGTGAAAGGACTCGGCTTCTGACCTTCCTGGGCCAATTCCCTCTGTAAAAAGTGTGGCAGGTGCCGCCTCCCAGGCATGCCAGGGACGGAGAAAGTGTGTCCCAGAAGGCTTCTGTGACCAGGCACAGGGCAGAGGCTCTGAGGGCGGCCAGAGCCTGACGAGGGACAGCGCTCCCTTGGTGACCCCATGTGCCCACAGGTGCTCTGTCCTGCCCAACCAACTTCTCGGCAGCCGTTGACCGCATTCTCAGTGGCTTCCAGGAAGGCTTTCTGTGGCCGCTGCTGGTGGTGGAGTTCCTGGTGGCCGTGGCCAGCAACGGCCTGGCCCTCTACCGCTTTGGCACGCGGGAGCAGCGCCCGTGGCACCCCACTGTGGTCTTCTCGGCCCAGCTGGCCCTCAGCGACCTGCTCCATGCCCTGACGCTGCTCCCGCTGGCCGCCTACTTCTACCCGCCCAAGAACTGGCAG
This sequence comes from Mirounga leonina, assembly GCF_011800145.1. Lineage (NCBI taxonomy): Eukaryota > Metazoa > Chordata > Mammalia > Carnivora > Phocidae > Mirounga > Mirounga leonina. The sequence goes on along the minus strand of NW_023270855.1, from coordinate 51,712,887 downwards.
TACGGGGAGCTGGCCTGCCGCCTGGAGCGCTTCCTCTTCACCTGCAACCTGCTGGGCAGCGTCCTCTTCCTCACCTGCATCAGCCTAAACCGCTACCTGGGCATCGTCCACCCCTTCTTCACCCGCAGCAGCTTGCGGCCCAAGCACGCCTGGGCCATCAGCGCCGCCGGCTGGGCCCTCGCAGCCCTGCTGGCCGCGCCGACGCTCAGCTTCTCCCGCCTGACGCGGCCGCCGGAGGAAGACGGCTGCACCGCGGCCAGGCCTCAGGCCTGCACCAGGTGCCTGGGGACAGCGGATGACGGCCACCTCGAGGCCTACGGAGCCTACAGCTCGGTGCTGGCAGCCGTGGGCTGCGGCCTGCCCCTGCTGCTCACCCTGGTGGCCTACGGTGCCCTCGGGCGGGCCGTGCTACGCAGCCACGGCATGACGGCAGCCGAGAAGCTGCGCGTGGCAGTGCTGGTGGCCAGTGGCCTGGCCCTCTACGCCAGTTCCTACGTGCCCTACCACGTCACACAGGTGCTCAACGTGTACGCCCGGCAGCGCTGGAGGGCCCGCTGCCCGGGCTTTGCCAACGAGACCGAGGCCACAGCAGCACTGGACCAGAGGACCTACGTGAGCCACCAGGTCACGCGGGGCCTCATGCCTGTGGCCATCTGCATCCACCCACTGCTCTACATGGCTGTGGCACCCAGCCTGGGCTGCTGCCACCAGAGCTGCCTCGGCTGCAGGGGGAGCCGCACCCTGGAGGGCGCTGGGAGCTCTGGCCAAGTCCTGCCCCTCAATGTCACAGCCACTCCCCAGACCTTGGGGCCCTAGTCCCCTGAGCCCACGACCTGACCTACTTTGCACCATCACCTCCTCACAAGGCGCTGAGACCAGCCGCAGAATGGGGGCCGAGCGCCCGGGAGACCCCTGGCCCTGGGCCACCAACAGGCCCCGAACCACCACTTCTTCCCCTAGAGAAAGACCCGCTGGGGGACCTGCGAGTGCCCAGGCCATAGTGGCAGGAATTTCTGCCTACAGCACTGATCCTGGGGAGGGCTGGCCCCGCTAGCCACAGAGCAGGTGACGTGTGTGAATAAACGAGACAGGCTGTAACGACTGGAGCCTTTTTATTGCCGAGAGCCCCCTGCTCTCAGGGACTACCTTCTATGGCCATGAGGTCTGGGGCCGGGGCCGAGCAGCTGCAGCAAAGGTGACAACTGGCTTAGTTGGTTGATGGCCTAGAGAGAGACAGACAGGGGGTGAGGACAGCCAAGTGTGAGGGCTCCAGGCCCCGAAGGGAATTCTGAGACCCCGTGCCACATAAACTGGGGCCTCCGCGATGGGGGGACAGGGCAGGCAGGGCACAGAGAGCCAGATGAGCAGTGAACCCCTCCTCGAGAAGAAGAAAACAGTAAATAACCTATGCCTCAGGACAGGCTTGGGGGCTATTAAACCCACGTGGGGCCCACAGTCAACCCGAGTGTTGGCTGTGAAAGGTGGGGGGCGGCAGAGGTCTTACTTGGCCCACTCGACGTTGAGGATGAGGTGGTCGTATCCAAAGCCGGACACCCCAGCAATGGCTCGTGCGGCATCCTCACGGCGGTGGAAGCTGATGAAGGCAAAGCCCTGGGGGAGGGGGGTGGAGTCAGGGGCCCTCAGGGCACAACCAGGACAGATGACCCCCTCCTCGACCCCCACGACCCCAGCCCACCTTGGACTGGCCGGTGGTCTTGTCCTTTGCCAAGTAGATGCGAGAGATGGAGCCAAAGGGCCGGAAGAGCTCCTGCAGGTCAGTCTCACGAGTGTCCTCTGACAGGTTGGTGACACGGATAGTAGCATTGTCGTCGGCTAGACAGGTGAGGGGCAGCAACTTGTAGAGAACGGCACTAACCAGGCCCTGAGGGGAGGCTGAGCACGGGACCGAGGAGCGCCGCCCGCCACTCACCTCTGCGGTTCGGCTGCATGGACTCCCCGCGGCGGCTGGCCCCGTCGCGCAGGCTCGGCGGCACGTACTTCCCCGTCTTGTTCTGCGCGGCCTGCACGGGCTCCAGCTCTGGAAGCCAAAGCACCTGGGTCAGGCCTCGCCCGGCACAGACGAGGAACAGACCCCCCGCCCCCCCGGGACGCCGGCAGCTCTGGCCCCAGCTACCAAGCCACAGGCCGCAGGGACATAAGGGTCACATCCCGGAAGTCAGAGGAAGAACCCACAGGGGTTGGTGCAATCCACGGGGACACGGGGCTGAGGTCTAGAAGAACGCTCAGCTTCCCAACACGCAGGAACATGGCAGGGACAGGTGCCAGGTGTGCCACGCGCCAAGTCACAGGTATAGAACTGTCCAGACTCAACCCACTATCCGCAAATCACACCAGAGGACGTGGACTGCGGCCACGCGTTGAGTCTGCACGCATGCGCACACATACCCCCCCCCCCAACAGGGCCATGGGCACATCCGTGGCAGAAACGACGCACTCAAGTCTGGTCACAGAGTCTGCAGCAGAATCACAGCCAGCAAGTCTCACGTGCACGCGGTGTAGACACACAGGCTTGCAGAGGAACGGTCCGCCAGCCCCCAGCAAGGAACGATGGGCGACGTTCCCGGCAGTCAAAGCACCAGCCCGGCTGGTCTCACGCTCTCACACAAACCAGGCCACAGCCACAGCCTTGCAGGGCTGGTGCCAACATAAGAGATGACAACTTCCCGACGGGGACAGCTCCAGTCACAGCAGGCGAACACCAAGGTCTCTCCCAGAGGTGCACACAACCCTCCCACCCCACGGCCTGCCAAGCCGCATCCCAGGCCCGGGCACCTCCGGGCAGCTTCTCCTTCTCGCCAGTGGACAGGCCCAGCTGCTCAGCCAACTCCTTCTGCATGGGCCCCAGCGTGTCCTTGTAGGGGCAGCGGGTGGTCCAGTGGTCGCCCTTGCAGATGCGGCAGGACACGATCTTCTGGCCCTTGAGCTTGTTCATCGGGTCCTCCTCTTCCTGGCAGTTCAGATCCTGGGTGGGAGGTCAGCGGAAGCTCAGAGCGAGGTTGCCACGCCCTGGCCACCACCATCATGGCCACCGGGCCTGCCCTGTTGCCCCACTCACCTCTTTGCTAGTGATGAACGTCATGGACACGTCGTCGCTGACCGTGGTGGTGGCCACGTTGGGCCCTGGTGGGTCAAACTCTGAGTTCCCAAACTTCTTCCAGTTCTGGGCTCAGGGCGGGATGGGGGACAGGTAAGGGCAAGTGGGACCCCCTCCACTGGCACCCCAGACCTACAGTAGCCCCCTTCAGGGTGCCTGGGCCTTGAACCATATTCTTCACCCTCCCGAAAAGCCCCCCATAGCAGTGACAGTGATAGTTCCTGTTCCCTAGTGGGTCCCACTCCTAGCATGTGTCAACTCCTAGCCTCATGCTGGCTTAGGAGGTGGAAATGGCTCTCAGCCCCAAGTTCCAAAAGAGAGAATGAAGGCCCAGGGGGAAATAGCCCCACAGTTAAAAATTCCTGGGGGACCCATGAAAGTAGCTGGGCCAGCTCCCACAAGGAAGTGATGCCCAGGGGTGCACAGGGGTCACCCAGACCGTGAGGGCCTCGAGCTAGTTAAACAACCTAGGCCTCAGCTTCCTCCCCTATAAAATGGGGACCACAAATGCTCGCCATCTCCCAGGACAGCTAGGGGGATCAGATGAGAGAACACTTCCTGCAAAGCACTTGGCACTGGGGTCTGGCACAGAGGAAGTGCACAGAAAACTGCCAAATGCATTTAAGGCTATCGCTTCTTCCTAAGCCCAGCCCAGTTAAATGGTAGCTGCTATGACCACCTGAGGGATGGAGGGCTTGGCTCTGTTCCTCCAGGTAAACAAGCTGAAAGGAGTTAAGAATCTAAGCCCACCCAGCTTCTGCACCCTGGACTTTTCAGGATCCCCAACAGAGCACAAAAACCCTTCAACCTAAGCTGTGCTCCCAACACAACAGGGACAAAGACTTAAACCCCGCTTCTAAAAATAAAGGTATCAGAAAAAAAGGATTCCTAAGTCCTCTGAGTCAGCCCTGAGACAGCTCCCAAGACAAGGGGAGAAGGATCTCACCTTCCTCCTTGCGACAGCCTTTGAGGCCTTCCGCGTCTCAATTCTGAAGGTGCGGACAATCTGTGGATGGGAGGGGAGAGGCTGGGCCTTCCTGTATCTCAAGGCTCCTGGGGCCAACCAACCCAACCCACATGCCATCCCCTCCCGGCCCAAGTGCCCCCAAGCACAAGGACACCCACCTCCTCCCCCAGCCTCACCTTGAACTTCTTGCCATCCTCATCTATCTTGTACTCTGTCACTGTCTTGATGTTTCCATTGATGACCTCCTTGGGAGGCGGCAGTGGAGCTGGAGGAAAGAAGAGGTGACGGAACTGAGCCCTGGGTAATGGGGACCAGGCGGGAGTGCCGCTGGGGAGAGGCAGCCCCGAACGGAGCAGAGGTCGTCACTCACCTCCCGGCAGTAACTCAGGTTCTGGGCTGGTGTCGCCAGTGGCCAGAGGGATCCCCTTGAGGAGCTCGCTGGTGACACATTTGTCTACGAGAGAGAGTGGGGGGAGGAGGGGGGAGCTGGAGGAGCGGGAGCTCCCAAGCTAAAATGAAGGGACCTTTGGGATGATGCCCACACCAGCGGCCGAGGGAGGCGGGACCAAGGGCTGGGGACTGGCGAAGAAGTGCCCTGGGACAGCCGTGCCAGGACGCGGGGCTGCAGTAAGCTCGAGCAGTGGCAAGGATGAAAGCGATGGGCAGCCCATAAAGTCACCCGGCGCCAGTATAAAGGCGGGAGGCAGGCTGTTACAACTTCCTCCCCGGAGCAACCGTGAGGACTGGGCGATGGCATGGGGGGAGGAGGGACCGGCCAGCGGAGATCTGGAATTGGCGATAGGCTAGCGCGCAGGGAGGATGGCGCCAGGCAGAGGGTGGCCGTGAAGGGGGATGCGGGATGGGACGGCCGTGCCAGGTTGGAGCAGGCGGCAGTGACCGGCCTGGGGACTGGCCGCGGTGACCTGGGACGCCCCGGTACACTCACCGTCCTCGCCCTCCTCCTCCACCTGGTCGGCCCAGCTGGGCTTCGAACTGCAAAGACAAGTTTGCAGAGGGGAAGCCTCGGTCAGCGAGGCCAAGCCCCCGCCGCCCCGACGCACCCAGGCCCCGTGATACCCCCCCGGGACCCCCAAACCGCCTCCCAGAGTTCGCTCCGCGACGCCCGACTCACTCAAAATCTCCAGTCGGCATTCCCAAGCCTTCTCCACGCAGCACGAGCCCGGGCCCGAGACTGGAAGTGGGGGGAGGAGAGACTTCCTGTGCCGCCGCCTAGAGCCGCCCGGCAGCAGCGCCCACAGCGCCCCCTGCGGACGGAGGTGGAGGTGCCGGCTGTGGGAGCTGCGGGGCGCTGGTACTCAGGCTGAGCGGAGCCGTATTCCGTTTACCTTTTAGAAAAATTAAAATGTACTAGTAACAGTAAAGCTCACTTATTGAGAGCTTGCTGTATGTCAGACGCTGTGAGGAGGAAATTATCATTTTCGTTTTGCAGCTGAAGAAATCAAGGTTGGTCCTCCTAGTCTGGGAAGAGTTTTCCTTTTTTTTTTTTTTTTAATCTTTTTAAAGATTTTATTTATTTGACAGAGAGAGAGAGAGAGAGAGCACAAGCAGGGGGAGCGGCAGGCAGAGGGAGAGGGAGGAACAGGCTCCCTGGAATCATGAGCTGAGCCCAAGACAGGCGCTTAACCGACTGAGCCACCCAGGCGCTCCTGGGAAGTGTTTTCCTGATTCAAATGATCAAGATGTCAAGTGACCCCTCAGCCTCCCTCCTTCCTTTCCTTTGTAATATTCTTGGCCCTCTGATATGCTCTTTTCCGCTTACTTGTTTATTGTCCAGCTCTCCGTTTAGAGTATATTCTCAGGGGGAACCACATGGCTCCCAAGCAGGCCAAAAATGAATTATTGGGTGGCAAAACACCTTGGATATTACAAAGACTTGTGGCCCTCCAAAATCAGCACTCCTAGACAAAATCTTATTCCTCAGTATTTAATTTCTATTGTTAGGGAGAAATTAAATGTAATCAGGTTGGAATTAAATTAAATTGGAAGCTAATCCCACTTTTCTCCTTTAGAGGGGCAATAATGTAAAAAGCTTGAGAAACCCCACATAGAAGGTCATCTGCAGAAAGCAGACATTTCCCCGCTTTGTTCGCCTCTTGGGTGCCTAGCACCCACGGGGAGGTCTGCCCATACTAAGTGCTCCATTAATGGGCATTTGGGGCAAAGTGGGAACTAGATCATAAAGGAGACTTTTAAACCAGACTAAGGAGTGTAGGTTCTTTGTCCTGTAGGCTGTGAGTACGGGTGAGGTCACAGACATGTTTTGAATGGTGACCCATTGTGACCATATTTTCTTGTGAGAAAGATTGTTCTGGAAGCCTGTAGAGGGTAGAGTGGTAAGAAATGAATTAGCAGGGGCGTCTGGGTGGCTCAGTCGGTTAAACAACTGCCTTCGGCTTGGGTCATGCTCCCAGGGTCCTGGGATCGAGCCCCGCATCGGGCTCCCTGCTTGGCGGGGAGCCTCCTTCTCCCTCTCCCTCTATCTGCCGCTCTGCCTACTTACGCTCTCTCTCTATCTCTGTTAAATAAATAAATAAATAAAAATCTTTAAAAAAAAAAATGAGTTAGCAGATGAGAAAGGAGGCTGGGAAAGTGAGCAAAGGAAAGTGTTTTGGCAATAAGAACAAAAGTATAAAGTTTGTACAAAGGGCCAATAAACATTTGGGCAAACTTACTCGAATTTACTCCAAGAAATGCAAAATCTTAGTAACGTAGCAGATGGGCAAAACTTTAAAAATTTGATGTTACCCAGTGGTAGCAAAGATGTAGAGAAAGAGACGCTTGAACACACATTAATGCATGAAATTATGCAGACTTTTTGGGTGGAAATTCGATGTTCACTAAAACTTAAAATAACATATGAATTTTGTTTTAGGGTGGCATAGTCATATGATTATATCAGTTTCAGGTGTACAACATAGTGATTCGACAATTCTATACATCATGCGGTGTTCACAAGAAGTGTAGTCACCACCTGCCACCATACAAAGTTATTACAATATATTTTTTTTAATTTTTTTTATTCTTATGTTAATCCCCATACATTACATCATTAGTTTTAGATGAAGTGTTCCATGATTCATTGTTTGTGCATAACACCCAGTGCTCCATGCAGAATGTGCCCTCCTCAATACCCACCACCAGGCTAACCCATCCTCCCACCCCCCTCCCCTCTAGAACCCTCAGTTTGTTTTTCAGAGTCCATCGTCTCTCATGGTTCATCTCCCCCTCCGATTTCCCCCCCTTCATTCTTCCCCTCCTGCTATCTTCTTCTTTTTTCTTAACATATATTGCATTGTTTGTTTCAGAGGTACAGATCTGAGATTCAACAGTCTTGCACAATTCACAGCGCTTACCATAGCACATACCCTCCCCAGTGTCTATCACCCAGCCACCCCATCCCTCCCACCCCACCCCCACTCCAGCAACCCTCAGTTTGTTTCCTGAGATTAAGAATTCCTCATATCAGTGAGGTCATATGATACATGTCTTTCTCTGTTTGACTTAGTTCGCTCAGCATAATACCCTCCAGTTCCTCCACGTCGTTACAAATGGCAAGATCTCATTCCTTTTGATGGCTGCATAATATTCCATTGTATATATATACCATATCTTCTTTATCCATTCATCTGTTGGACATCTTGGCTCTTTCCACAGTTTGGCTATACAATATATTTTTTTAAGATTTTATTTATTGGGCGCCTGGGTGGCTCAGTCGGTTAAGTGTCTGCCTTTGGCTCAGGTCATGATCCCAGGATTCTGCGATCGAGTCCTGCATCGGGCTCCCTGCTTAGCAAAGAGCCTGCTTCTCTCTCTACCTCTGCGCCCCGCCCCCCCACCCCGCTTGTTCTCTCTCTCTCGCAAAAATAAGTAAAATCTTTAAAAAAATTTTTTTTGATTTATTTATTTGACAGAGAGCACAAGCATGAATAAAATCTTTTTAAAAAATAACACATATAGGCCCCCCGCGGCGGGTCGCAGCAGCTCGGGCGGCGGGAGGAGCGGCAGCGGCCAGGCAGCCCAGCTTCGCGAAGGCTCTCGGTGCGCCACGGCCCACAGGCCCCTGGCACATGCCCGCCTCGCCGCCACGATGCCCAAGAGGAAGGTCAGCTCCGCCGAGGGGGCGGCGAAGGAGGAGCCCAAGAGGAGGTCGGCGAGGTTGTCAGCTAAACCCGCTCCTGCCAAAGTGAAAACGAAGCCAAACAAGGTGGCAGGAAATGATAAATCTTCAGACAAAAAAGTGCGAACAAAGGGGGAAAGGGGGAGCAAGGGAAAACAGGCTGAAGTGGCTAACCAAGAAATGAAAGAAGACTTACCTGCAGAAAACGGAGAAACTAAAAATGAGAGTCCAGCCTCCGATGAAGCAGGAGATAAAGAAGCCAAGTCTGATTAATACCATAAACCATGTCTTATCAGTGGTCCCTGTCACCCTTCTTGTACAATCCAGAGGAATATATATATATATATATATTTTTTTTTTAAAGATTTTATTTATTTATTTGACAGAGAGAGACACAGCGAGAGAGGGAACAGAAGCAGGGGGAGTGGGAGAGGGAGAAGCAGGCCTCCCGCGGAGCAGGGAGCCCGATGCGGGGCTCGATTCCAGGACCCTGGGATCATGACCTGAGCCGAAGGCAGACGCCCAACCATCTGAGCCACCCAGGCGTCCCCAGAGGAATATTTTTATCAACTATTTTGTAAATGCAAGTTTTTTAGTAGCTCTAGAAACATTTTTAAGAAGGAGGGAATCCACCTCATCCCATTTTTTAAGTGTAAATGCTTTTTTTTTTTTTTTAAGATTTTATTTATTTGACAGAGACACAGCGAGAGAGGGAACAGAAGCAGGGGGAGTGGGAGAGGGAGAAGCAGGCCTCCCACGAGCAGGGAGTCCAAGGCAGGACTCGATCCCAGGACCCTGGGATCATGACCTGAGCCAAAGGCAGACACTTAACGACTGAGCCACTCAGGCGCCCTGTAAATGCTTTTTTTTAAGAGGTGAAATCATTTGCTGGTTGTTTATTTTTTCGTACAACCAGGAAAGAGTGGGATATTGAATGTGGGAGGCTTTGATTGTCTTGGGTGTCAGCTCAACTTTCCATAGATGGGGTAGTTTTTATATCCTATAATACCAAGCATACTAAATGGCAATTTGGAGTCAGTTGTGCATTTCCTATGTCTTGAATATTTTAAATTACTTCTATTCCCATGTTATTTTTGGTAGAATTGTTTCCTAAAGAAAACCACTCCTAGATCTTGCTTGGCTCTCCCGGTCAGAATTCTTGTGCTCTCTGTAACATCTTGGTCATGGTAGTCCAGTTTTCCTAGTAACTCTGTTAATGTGCTGTACAAGATTGAGAATTTGAGTATGTAGTGTATATGATATTAAAGTGTGAATTAATGGGACTTAACAATGTAACAGTGTATCAGCACTTGAAGATCTTGGTACTTGATATACTGTTAAGGAAACTTTGCCTCCACATTTTAAGCTGGAAGGTCACTGGAATAACTTTTAGAAAAGAATCACAACTACATGTTTTTTTTAGATTTTCGGTACATACGTTAAGAATTGTGTACAAATTGGGGCGCCTGGGTGGCTCAGTTGGTTGAGCGACTGCCTTCGGCTCAGGTCATGATCCTGGAGTCCCGGGATCGAGTCCCGCATCGGGCTTCCTGCTCGGCAGGGAGTCTGCTTCATCCTCTGACCCTATCCCCTCTCAGGTGTTCTCTCTCTCTCATTCTCTCTCTCTCAAATAGGTAAAAATAAAAATTAAAAAATCTTAAAAAAAAAAAAGAATTGTGTACAAATTAAAATGTCTGTACTGATCCTCAAAACAACCAATAAAAACTCAATTAAGAAAAAAAAAGCACATATATGTAGATATATGCAAACTATTTTCTGAAAAGAAATACCAGACTGGGGGCACCGTGGGATCATGACCTGAGCCAAAGGCAGACACTTAACCAACTGAGCCACCCAGGCGCCCCAATTACGCACTTTATATATAAATCTGTAGTGTGTAATATGTGTGAGATGTAACATATAAATGTATTTTAGTGTGTTTTGCATATCCACTACCTCGCATTCCCTCTTCTAGGACTGGCCTAAGGAAATTCATGTCCAGGTGTATTAAATTGTAAAAAGTGTCCAGCACAGGGCGGCTTAAGGGATTGGAAAACTGGTAACAGTGCAACCATCCTGAACAAGGGATTAGCTAAATGTTGCCCCATCTGTGTGAGCACCACCCCTGGAGAGGAACTGCACGTTTGTGGATGCATAGAAAGACGTTAACTTCTAACGATGGATGTTTCTGGGCATTTCCATTTGGCTTCATCTTTACTTCCTTTTTGGCGTTTTTCTGTATGGAATACTTTTTCTTAAACATCAGGCACATATCACTTTTACAAAAAGTCAGGTATTTCCCAAGGAAAAATCAGAGGCCTCGAGGGAGCATAGGGACGTGGGGAGAACCTAGAGTCCAAGGGTGGATGGAACAAAAAAAAAAAGCCTCCGAGTCCCTGTCCTCCAGCTCTTCTTTGTAGCACCAACATTCTTCCCACCTCCGGAATTTCTACAGGACACCAGCCAGGACAAGAGCCAAACCAGCTGAGCCAAGCACATGAGGAAGGCCGTGAGGACATGCACCGTATGCTGTCCCCCCAGAAACTCTGGCAGCTCCAGGGCCATTCGTGAGACCTCACGATGTAGAATTCTACTTCTTGGTATTTTCCAGAAGAAACAAGTTTTCCTGTCCACCACAAGCCACGTGTTAGAATATGGACACAAATGGGGGGCGCCTGGGTGTCTCCGTTGTTAAGAATATGGACACAAATGGGGGGCGCCTGGGTGTCTCCGTTGTTAAGAATATGGACACAAATGTTCGTAGCAACTTCATTCACAGTGGCCCCAAACCGGAAAGAACTTGGCTTAGCATGCTAGGGCTGCTGTTAACGGTACCACAGATGGGGGGCTCAAGCCACAGGAATGAATTTTCTCACAGGCCCGGAGGCTGGAAGTCCGAGATCAAGGTGCTGAGCAGACTGGTTCCTTCTGAGGCCTCGCTCTTTGGCTTTGTAGACGGCCATCTTGTCCCTGCGTCTTCACGTGGTCCTTATAAGGACACAAGTCATATTGGATTAGGGTCCACCTTCATGACCTTATTTTAACCCAGTTATTTTTATAAAGGTCCGATCTCCAAATACACTCACATTCCGAGGTCCTTGGGGTTAGAGCTTAAACACGAATTTAAGGGGCACACAATTCAGGGGCGCCTGGGTGGCTCAGATGGTTAAGCGTCTGCCTTCGGCTCAGGTCATGATCCTGGAGTCCCAGCATCGAGTCCCGCATCGGGCTCCCTGCTCGGCAGGGAGTCTGCTTCTCCCTCTGACCCCCCTCCCTCTCCTGCTCTCTGTCTCTCATTCTCTCTCTCTCAAATAAAAAAAAAAAAAAAAAATCTTAAAAAAAAAAAAAAGGGGCACACAATTCAGCCCATGCCACAACTCAAAATCCATCAACAGATGAATGGATAGCCAAAGATAAACTGTGGTCCATCTCTACAGTGGAGAACAATATAGCAAAAAAGGAGCAATCTAACACACAGTAACACACATGGATGCATATCCCAGACACAAAAGAATTGATCCCAGGAGATGTCATTTGTGGGAAATTCTCAAACAGGCAAGACCAACCGATACTAACAGAAATCAGACCTGAGCTGATCTCTGAGGGTGGAGGGGTGCCAGGCATCCTTCCAGGGTGATGGGAATTTCCTATGTGTCCGTCTGGGTAGTGGGCGACACAGGCAGGTACACGTGTGAAAAGTAATCCAGCTGCACTCATATGAGATCGATACACCCTTTTTTTTTTTTTTAAGATTTTATTTATTTATTTGACAGAGAGAGACAAAGTGAGAGAAGGAACACAAGCAGGGGGAGTGGGAGAGGGAGAAGCAGGCTCCCCGTGGAGCAGGGAGCCCGATGCGGGACTCGATCCCAGGACCCTGAGATCATGACCTGAGCCAAAGGCAGACGCTTAACCACTGAGCCACCCAGGCGCCCCGATTGATACACCCTTTAATGAAACCTGGAGCGGAACAAAGCAAGGTTCAGCCCCTCCATCTCAATTCTCTTCGTAGCATTTCTCACCTTGTTCGTTGTGGATTTTGTCTGCCTGCTTTGGTCTCGAGGCAGGAAGGGGCAGTGTTGGTTTGTCATAGAGCCACATGCGCAGACTAAGCACTGGGTCTGGAAGAGTCAGTGCCTGGTCAGTGGTTGTAGGACGCTGTCTACCTAAGTTTTCTATTCCTAGTCACAGATGACTGCGTGTGAATGTGGACAAAACCGACAGATGATGCCAGGGTTCTGGGATGATTGTACTTTTTCTATAGCTTGTCTTTCTTCAAAAACCCCAAACATGCTTGAGAGAGAAAAGCAGGTTGCAGATAGATATGTGCAGTGAGATAGCACTTACCCAATATTTTTATTTTTATTTTATTTTTTTTAAAGATTTTATTTATTTATTTGACAGAGAGAGACACAGCGAGAGAGGGAACACAAGCAGGGGGAGTGGGAGAGGGAGAAGCAGGCTCTCCACTGAGCAGGGAGCCAGATGCGGGGCTCGATCCCAGGACCCTGGGATCATGACCTGAGCCGAAGGCAGACGCTTAACGACTGAGCCACCCAGGCACCCCCCCAATATTTTTAAAGACCTAGAGAATGCTAGGTTTAAGGACTCGGGGATGTGGGAGCAATGGAAGAACTTGGACAGGAAGAAGACACGGCAGACAACGCTCTCATATGGTTATGTCTGGAGAAGTAGCAGATGGGGGTCTGGGAGGCACACAAAAGGATTATAGCTGGGCCTTGAATGTTTAGGCCATTAAATAACCTGCTGCTGTGGGAAACAGTAGGGCAGTTCCTAAAAAAAAAACCAAAACCTCCACACAGAATTACCACGTGATCCAGCAAACCCACTTCCAGGTACATCTTCAAAGGAATTGAAGCAGGGACACCCAGATATTTGTACTCATGCTCAAAGTAGCATGGATCACACTGGCAACAAAGTTGAAGCAACCCCAGTGTCTGCTGACAGAAGAATGGGTACACAAACTGTGGTCCATCCATCCAATGGACTGTTATTCGGCCTTAAAAAGGAAGGACATTCTGGGGCGTCTGGGTGGCTCAGTCGCTAAGTCCTGCCTTCGGCTCAGGTCAGGATCCCAGGGTCCTGGGATCGAGCCTCGCATCGGGCTCCCTGCTCTGCCGGGAGCCTGCTTCTCCCTCTCCCACTCCCCCTGCTTGTGTCCCTTCTCTCGCTGTGTCTCTCTCTGTCGAATAAATGAATAAAATCTTTAAGAAAAAAAAAAAAGGAAGGACATTCTGACACCTGCTAAGACACGGACGAACCTTAAGGACACTGTGTTCAGTGAACTAAGCCAGTGACAAAAGGACAAATACTGCATGATTCCACTCATAGGAGCTCCCTAGAGTCAAATTCACGGAGACAGGAAGCAAATGTAGGATGCCAGGGGTGGGGGAAGGGGTGGGGAGTCGGTGTTTCATGGGGCAGAGGTTCAGTGTGGGAAGACGAGAAAGTTCTGGAGACAGACGGTGGGGACGGCTGCACGACAGTGGAAATGTGTTTAATGCTACGGAACTGGACACTGAAAAATGGTTAAAATGGTAATTTATATGTATTTTAGCACGATCAAGAAATTAAAAACACATGGACATACTCACACCTGAAGCAGACAATGAGCTACCACTTCACGCCCATTAGGATGGCTGTTTAATTAATGAACAGAAAAGTAAGTGTTGGTAAGGATGTGGAGCAACCGGAACCCTTGTGCTTTGCTGATGGTGCAGCCATTGTGGAAAAGAGTTTGAGACTTTCTCAAACAGTGAAACATAGGAATTGCCTGATGGTCCAGCAATTCCACTCCTAGGTATGTACTCAAAATAGCTCAGAGAAGGGACTCAGCTGACTCCTACACCAGTGCTCACGGTAACATTGCTCACAAGAGCTGCTGGAAAGAACCCACGGGTTCCCTGACAGACAGATGAACATGTGGTGTGTCAGACAATGGAATGTTACTCAGCCTAAAAGATAATGAAGTTCTGACACCTGCCACAACATGGATGAACGTCAAAAATACGCTAAGTGAGGGGCGCCTGGGCGGCTCAGCTGGTTAAAGGTCCGGCTCTTGATTTCAGCTCAGGTCATGATTTCAGGGTCCTGGAATCGAGCCCCGAGTCGGGCTCCTGGCTCAGCGGGGAGCCTGCTTGAGATTCTCTCTCTCCTTCTCCTTCTGCCCCTCCCCCCGCTCTAATAAAATAAATTTAACATTTAAATTTAGGATTTAATAAAATCTTAAAAAAAAAAAAACATGCTCAGTGAAAGAAGCCAGATACAAAAGGCCGAATATATGATTCCACTTGTAGGAGGTGCCCAGAGTAGGCAAACTCAGACAGAAAGGAGGCGGGGAGGGGGGATAAGGAGTTAGGGTTTATTTTTATTAAATTTTTTAAAGATTTCATTTATTTATTTGACAGAGAGAGACAGCTAGAGAGAGAACACAGCAGGGGGAGAGGGAGAGGGAGAAAGCAGGCTCACCGCCGAGCAGGGAGCCCGACGTGGGCTCGATCCCAGGACCCTGGGACCATGACCTGAGCCGAAGGCAGAGGCTTAATGACTGAGCCACCCAGGCGCCCCAGGAGTTAGTGTTTAATGACTCTGTTTGGGATAAAAATGTTCTGGAAAGTGCAGTGAGAGTGGTACCATGATGTGAATGCAATTGAATGGCATTGAATTATACACTTAAAATGGTTTAATGCTTTATAAAAAATATGCAAACAAACAAAAACCTAAGAAAACCCCCAAACCCAGCCATGATTCTTGACTGAGTAAATTAGATTAGGGGTTACAAAATGATCATCAAAATCTATTCTTTCACCTGATTTACTAACTGCCATTCTGTTGGAGACAGAGCTTTCTCATCAGCGGGCACCATCTGCTTCTCATTAAATAGTTCTTGCCAGAAAGACCTGGTTTCCCCCCCTTTTAATGATTTCAAAGTACAGCATCGTGTTTAACAGTCACCTCAAATGGTAACGAGGCTTTGAGCCATCCGTGGATTTCATCGATTCGATCTACTACAATCACTGTTCTTGTCAATTCTCCAACTCCAGTAGGTTTTTCTTCCCGGGAAAAGGCTGAGTTGAGCTCTGATGGAAGAAGATACCCTGTTAGGGAGCCAGAGAGGCAGAAGCTGCTGGAAGCCACGTCCCCTCCCTTAGCACCAGGGAGCGCCCCCGTGGTCCACAGCCTGGCTCAGACCGGTGCTCTTGGGGTACATGGAGGCAGATGTACCTGACAGGCAGCCACTCATCTGGGCCACCCCCGAGGAACAGGCCACTGCCCAGCTCAGACCCCATGCTCCAGCCACAGCACAAAACAGTTTCTACTCCTCACGCTAGAGTGAATCTTCGAATTGTTCTTGGTAGCGAGGTATCACAAAAATAAGGGAATTCAGCAGGTTGGCTAGGTTAAAAAACAAAACAAAAAACAAAGAACAGCAAAACCACATAGTACACAAAGTCAATAATCAATACAAGTCAATCTTTCTGTAGTGGCAAAGGGCCGCTGCTTAGAAAGTAACATCCTTCCCCTCCCCACCCCCCAGTGAAACCCAAAAAAGAAATCCCATTTACGTTGGTGATGGAAGGATTAAATACCTAGGAATCAAGTTAAGAAATCTGCAGTATCAGGGAGGCTGGGTGGCTCAGTTGGTTAAGTGCCCGGCTCTTGATTTCGGCTCAGGTCATGAGCTGGGGTCCTGGGATCGAGCCCCATCTCCGGCTCCGCACTCAGCACAGAGCAGGCTTGGGATTCTTTCCCTCTTCCTCTCCCTCCCCCTCTGCCCCTCCTACTACACTCTCGCACTCTCTCTCTCAAATAAAATCTTAAAAAAAAACACAAAAACCTGCAGTATCTATATGAAGACTGAAATGTTGAGGGACAAAAATATCTGTGACCAGGGCAGACCCTATTCTTAGAAAGGCAGGCTTGTCATTAAATCAGTTTTCCCCTGAAGTTGTAAGTTTAATGCAATCACTATGAAAATACCCACTAGGTTTTTAGAAGATATGCCAAATTTAAAGTTTGACCCAGCCATTCAACTACTAGAAAGGTACCGTGGATGTGGATTCAGACATATGAACAAATGTACTTATCACCATTTGACCAACTGCCCATTGAGGGACAGTAATTTTCAAATACAGAAGAGTAAAAAAATAAAAAATAAAGTTTTTAAGTAAACTGTTTACTAAGCTATTTTTATTTTTTTTAAGATTTTATTTATTTATTTGACAGAGAGAGACACAGCAAGAGAGGGGACACAAGCAGAGGGAGTGGGAGAGGAAGAAGCAGCCTTCCCGCGGAGGCAGGGAGCCCAGTGCGGGGCTCGATCCCGGGACCCCGGGATCATGACCTGAGCCGAAGGCAGAGGCTTAATGACTGAGCCACCCAGGCGCCCCTACTAAGCTATTTTTAAGTAATCTCTACACCCAACATGGGGCTCAAACTCACAACCCCAAGATCGAGAGTTGCACACTCCACTGACTGAGCCAGCCAGGCACCCTAACAAACAGTTTAAAATAAAGGCATTCCTTCTACTTAGTAATAAGTAGGGACAAATTGGTGACAGACACTGGCATTCTAGGTGAATCCCCAAAACATCACACTGAGTGAAAGGAACCAGATGCAAGAGCCCACACTGAACTAAATAGCTCTAAGTCCTCCACAGAGACCCAATTGGACCAGGGGTTGCCTGATGGCAGGGGAAGGGGGGTGAGGAGGTGGGGAGGGACACAAGGGGATTCTGGAGTGATGGAGATGTTCTACAGCTTAAGGATGTGGGTTCATTTGGGATGGCTGGGTGGCTCAGTCGGTTAAGCGTCTGCCTTCAGCTCAGGTCATGATCCCAGGGTCCTGGGATCGAGCCCCGTATCGGGCTCCCTGCTCAGTGAGGAGCCTGCTTCTCCCTCTGTCTGCCACTCCCCCTGCTTGTGCTCGCTCTGACAAATAAAATCTTAAAAAAAAAAAAAAGGGATGTGGGTTCATTTATCAAAATACAAGCTGTATGTTCAGGACTGGTTTCCTATCAGACCTCGACAGAAACAAAACAGAACCAAACCAGGGGCCCAGCAAGACATTCGCAGGTAGGATAGCTTTTGAGGTGTAGTTTTAATCAATGCCACTCTTTGTAGCAGGGAAAAACCAAATACACATGCTGTACTTGGGCAGAGGAGGTCTTCAGGAGGTAAGGACTCTGTTGTCTTGGTCAAGGGGTTTAGAAATGGGGAAAAGATTTAACACACTTCTGGGGCGCCTGGGTGGCTCTGTTGGTTAAGTGACTGCCTTCGGCTCAAGTCATGATCCCAGGGTCCTGGGATCGAGCCCCGCATCAGGTTCCCTGCCTGGCTGGAAGCCTGCTTCTCCCTCTCCCACTCCCCCTGCTTGTGTTCCCTCTCACGCTGTCTCTCACTCTCTCTCTCATAATTAAATAAATAAAATCTTTAAAAAAAAAGATTTAACATACTTCTCACTCTACTCACAATAGACTCTTTTTTTTTTAAGAGGGGGGCAGAGGGAGAATCTTGAAACAGACTCCCCACTGAGTGCGGAGCCAGAAGGGGGGCTTAATCCCAGGACCCTGAGATCATGACCTGAGCCAAAATCAAGAGTCAGATGCTTAACCAACAGAGCCACCCAGGCGCCCCTTCACAATACACTTTCTAAATGAATTTTTAGCTTAAAAAAAAAAGGACGGGGGGCAAACAGAAGGTATAACTGGGAAATAAAATCTTATGGGAGAACTTTACCAGGCACCACATCAAGCTGTTGTGTTCCCCAGGTACATTTGTTACCCGGTCAATAAATAAGTTGAGGTGTTTATTTTCATCCTTACAGAAGCAATGTTAAAAAGGAGGGGTCATAGAAATACGGAAGAAAGCGCTAGTTTTGGATCTGGGGGGTAGGGAGGACCTTTACACTTAGGTTCAGAATAACAGAAAAGTAGACAAATGTAAATCTAACCCCTAAAAATAAGAGTCCTATATGGCAAAGATAGGATGACTCAAGATCCAAGTAACAGGCAAGGGGGAAAATCTAATGCCCAAACAGCAACCAGCAAGGATCAAGTCCCGCAGCATCAGAGACAAGGAACAACTTCCAGGGGCCATCGGACACCTGAAGACGTTCCATCGCTCCTTAAAATGCTCACAAGGGTCTCTCTAGGCCATTGATGAGGATTAAAACAGCAAAAGCCAGGGTACACTAAAGGAAAGTTATACTGTTGGTGGGAGCAGCGTTAAGACCCCTAACGGGGTTGGTCGGTCAATGTTCTGAAGTAGAAACAGAAAACATTTACACTCAATGATCCAGGAGCCCCCAAGTATTTCCCTGAAGGAGATGGAAACCCGTGCACAACAATGTTCAGTGCGGCGCTCTTTGAAACAGGAGGGAAACGTCTAGCCCCTTAGTAGGAAACTAGTTTTAAGTTTTACGTTTGAACTAGGTTTAGTCCTCCACTCTTATCACTAAGACCTGAGGGGAAAGCGACAGCCGAAGGGCCACCAAGGGCGTCGTTTCCCGGTATAGGTGGTAGGACGGGTGTTCCTCATCCCACCAGTGGTCCTCTGTCGTGGGTGCCGGTGACTAACACTTCTTTGTCTGCTTCTGCTTTGTTGGCGTTTTACAGCAAGTCCTTTACCAAAGATAAACCAAGGAAAAGGTTTGTCTTAGAATTCAGGACTGAATTAGGCTGAACGCCCAGGAAGCCTACCTAAAAGATCTAGTTTGTCTGTGGGTACCAGGCCATGGCTCCGAGCGACTCCTCTCTTTCTCCACCATCCACTACACAGGGCTTCTACCCTCATGGTCACAAGATGGCTGCTGTACCACCAGGCATCCCCGTCCATTCTAGAGCAAAGAAGGGCTACACTGGGGAAGGCCAACGAAGACTGCTCCTTTAAAAGGTTTTCCTGGAAGCCACACTAACGAATTCCACTTGCGTCTCCTTGGACAGACCTGTCGCAAGTTAACCCCCACCCCAAGCATGTACATGGCACACTTCGAGTGATCTAACTTCAGACCGACACCTCCGAGGAGCCCACGCTCATCCAGACCCAGCTGAGAGTCAGCTGGAAGCTCCTCAGAAATCACAAGCCACCAGCCAGGGTGATTTATAGGAGAGATTTATTTGAAGAAATATTACAACATATAAAAACTACATAAAGTCTTAATTTCCACTCATACAGTGGTAGATTTGATATAACGCATAATAAAAAACTTTTAAAATCCAGAATGCACAAAGTACTGCACAGTTTGATCACTAAGTCATTAGTTGATAAGCAAACCTCACAGAACAGCTTCATGTCAGCCAAGGCCACAAACACCGTGAACGACACATTTGAACTGACAGATTGACATGTTAAAAATACAACATCAGTGCATGGTGGGGATCCCTGGTGCCAGAAACAAGGCGACGGGAGGGCAAAACTAGTCCTTAGTAGTTTCCTCCTCCTTGATTTTCACTAAAGAGAAATAAAAGGTAAAGTCACTGCAGAGCACACATACGACGTTACACTAAGGAACAGACAAGCGTAACAAACAGGCTAAAATCAAGGGCCGTGTTAACAGCCAGGTGTCGATGTTAATGGCCCATCAAACAAGCACCTGCAGCAGCTCGGGATGAACGTCCAGTGAGACTGCTCCCAGGTGTTCCCCAGAGATTCCCCGGCTGCCCTGGCTAGCGTCTGAGGAAAGGGCCCTGAGCCAACCGCACGCCCACTGCCCCCACCGTACCTGAGGCACTCTCTCGAGCTTTGGCCAACATACAGCGCTTGATCTCCAAGCCAATGGCTTTGGCCAGGGGCGGCGGCACAGCGTTCCCCACCTGCAGGAGGGAAGGAGGGAGACGCCTGGTGTGGCACGGCTGGGGTCAGCACCAGCCTCTTCTCAGAACGATGATGAGGGCACAAAGGCCCAGGTCTCCTGCTCACATGGGCCTGCAAAGCCCTGCCACCAAGATGGCTCTGGGACCCTCCAACCAGCCCATCTTCACACCCCAAACCCCGTGTCAAGACCCACCCACAGAAGAACGGCCTTTAAAGGGCTTTAGAAAAGCTCAGATCCAGACATGGATGTCACCATGCTTCACTTCCGGCTAAGAGGGGTTGTTTCTAGAGAACAGGACTTCGGGGCAGGGGGAGGCAGGAGGTTTCTGCTATAAGCCCAGGCACTGTTGGCTTTGTGAGCCACGTGCAGGCATTACTTAGACGGAAATACATCCCCCCCTCCCCAGTCGGAAATACATTTAAGAAACAGCCAACTCAACACCCAAGGGATTGTTGGTTCATTCCCACCCTTCGCAACTGTGAGTTTTCACCGATGCACATTTACTCTGCTCCTTCACTGAAATTCAGTGCCCTGGAACTTTCCTTTGGGCTAAACCTGCCTCAGAGCTGTAAACAGCAACCGATGTGCTTAACGACAGCCTGACTTGCGAGCACCCTGGGCCCTAGGGACAGGGTCCCTCCTTCCTGCGGATACTGAGGCCGATCGGCCAACAAACTCCGGGTGCTCAGCGTCCCCTCAGAAGTGACCATGTGAGTCCTGCTTCTCCCTGGTCAGACAGAGCGGCCCCTCTCCCATCAGGGCCACTCTGTGTCAGACCCCATTCGGCCCCTCCTCGAGGACAGAGAAAAAGCAGGCCGGGCCCCGCTCCCCACTGACCTGTCGGTGCTTATCTAGGATGTTGCCAAACAGCCGGTAGGTGTCCGGGAAGCCCTGGGAGCGGGCGCACTCCCGCACACTCACGACGCGGTGCTGCTCAGGGTGCAGGACGCGGCCCTGGGGGCGAAAGGGGAGGTGGGGAAGGGGAACGAAACTGGGCCCACCTGCCCTTTGGGGCAGGAGGAGGGAAGCTGCCCCACAGGAAACTCCAGCCTAGGCCTCGATGGCTGAGTCGGTCTCCGTCAACACAGAGGCAGGATGTGGTGAGGCGTGCTAGCCTGTCATGGGCCGGCCCCACCTGCCGAGCCCATGCCTCGGTCCCCTCCCAGGCAGGACCCCAGTCCTCAGACCGACCTGCTTGCCCATGGGCTCAGGGTTGGTGACGGTGGTGCTGAAGAAGCCATCCCACTCCAGCCGTCCGTAGAGGCCGGCCCAGTGGTTGTGCCTGTTTCCAGTGTGGGGCAAGCACCAGGGGATGAGCGTGTTGAACTGTCTAGCCGCAGAGTCACAGGCTTTGCCCGCTAGAAGAGAGGGCTGCGATGAGACTGTGGTTATGGAACGGGAGGGACAGAGCAGCCAACAGTCCCCAGCCGCAGACAAAGCTTTTACGACTTCATGCGCTCAGCATCTATTTACAGCAGGGCCATCCAGGTTCGGCGTGTCTGTGCCTTGCCCGGGGCCTCAGGTCCGTGAGCGGCAGCCCCCAGTATCTCCTGCTGGGAGCCCCCCGTACCGCTGCGGGTGATCAGAAGATGAGGGGGCTGGGGCGGGTGGTTCAAGGTAAACCCAAGGGAAGCCCCACCCAGGGCACCGGCAGGGTCCCCACCTTCCACACAGGAGCAGACCCCGCGGAGGGCCCCAGTGCTGCTGCAGCCGTTCTTCTTATCATGGTACGTGTAGCGCAGCTTCCTGGCCATGGTGCCATCGGAGAGTCGCACCTCGATATTCGGCAGGTCGCGCCAGTCTGAGCCGGGGGCCAGAGGGATGTGCCGCATGCGGGCGGCCACCAATGCACTCATGTCCTGAAAATGCACAGCAGGGCCCACTGTCCGTCACTTCAATCAGGGAGCATTTAAGCACCCATGGTAGGCTGGGCACCACCATTCTCGGCACCGGAAACAGGAACCCCCAAGGGGTTTGTATCCCATTGTGGGAGACAAAACAGTAGCCCAAATCGACAACCTGGGGACTGCACGTGCCATGAAGGTAGCAGAGCAGGGACACGGAACAGCATGTGGGAGAGTGGGTGAAGGGCAAGCCGAGAGGGCTTCTCGGAGGTGGTGACAGGTGAGCAGAGCCCAGCAGGACCAGAGAACCAGCTAGAGGAAGAGCTGGGTTTGGTGCATCTGGGAGAACACACAGAACGCGGGCGGAAGAGACGAGGTCGGTCAGAGGGGCAGTGGCCAGACACCTGCTCAGGAAGAGCAGCAGCTCGGACGCTCTGTGACCATGTGCCGCTGCAGGGGGCATGAATGGGAGGCAAGAAGAGCAGGAAGCAAGGAGGTGAGGGCGGGAGCCAGCTGAGAGGATGCTGACTTAGGCTGAGCTGGACGGGGCCAGGCTCGGATCCTGCCTCCCACCCCGAGCCCTGGCTGGGCTCCAACACATGTTCCATTCTCACGAGGCCACTGGTCCGACCAGGCTGGCCCTGCTCGAAGGCACTGTTACCTTGCAGATGTGGTCCCTGAGGATGGGCTGGTACTGTGAGCCCCGGAGCTGCCTCTGGAACCAGGACTGAGGCTCCCCGTTGTACAAGATCTCCAGTGCCGAGGCTCCATTCCGGACCTCAGGGAGGTCAGACATGGTGTCCCGCACGGTGATGGTTCGGAACGGGCCCGAGCTTAACCTGCAACAACACAGCAGACTGCTGACAACTCTGGGGACCCAGGCCACGACTGTCCCTCGTGCTACAGGTGCCACATCCTGACGGCTGGCACGGCCCCCTCCAGGGAGGACAACTAGCTCAGAAGTCAAAGGGCCGCCCAGGCTCATGAGGGCGGCATCCTTCTTAGACCCCGTGTACAAAGAAGACAAGCTGCGCTACGGGCTCTGCTCACGGCCACGACCGGGTCCAGCTGCTGCCCTGCGTGCAGCCCTCACCTAGAGGTCAGAGCACGACCAGAGGAGGTAAAGCGCTTGTGCGGCAGGCCCGCACCACGCTGCCTGCTCTGACACGTTCTGCTCAGCTCTGGCCTCTCGAGAGGCCCACCAGCACCACACCTCCCAGGCAACACAGCAGGGCAAGGGGGGGCTCCCACCTGGTGATGTTGCTGACGAACTTCTTGTCGTCCACCACGACACTCAGCTGGCAGGCCCGCGGCGCGAACACGTGCAGTGGCTCCGGGAACAGGGGAAGCTTCTCTCCGGGAGCTGCGGCCAGGATGATGGCCCGCCTCCGCGTCTGGGCCACGCCGTACTGACCAGCCTGTGGAGCGCGCCAGGCACGCACAGTCAGGTGGGCACCTCCAGCTAGCCCCTAACTAACTCAGCAGGTTTACTCCTAACAGAAGTGGGACCAGATGAAAGACAAAGGATCCCACACGATGGCCACTAGTCCCTGGAGAAGGTGGGAGTAAACCATGCTGGCAATTCCAGCCAGCTCTTTCGAGAGCTCTACGTGGGATCCTGTGATCTCAGTGCTCGGGGAGAAGAGCGGGCAGAGAGCCAAGGAGCCCTGCCGCCTACCCAGCAGCAAGTGGTCACAAGCGCTGCCAACAAGGTTTGATGGGTGAGCCCAAGACCCAAGGAGGCTGGACCTGGGTGGGGGGGGGGGGGCAGCCCAGCACCTCGCTCACGCAGACACGACCTCACTACCTTCCAGCAAGACTTTCCTCCCATTTTTGAGCATTGCTTCAGCTTTCGTTATGCCATTAGTTACTAAACAGGTATACACAGACTAGCTGCTTTGCAGATCAAGCCTAGTTCCCGCTGATCACCCAAAGTCTCTGTCCGTGCAGACAGAGCTACCAGTCACTCCCTGGAGTACGATCTTCCACCTTCTCCTGAGGTTCCTACCTGGGTACATTCACCCGAGAGATATTTTTGCTAACCGGTAACGGTTTAGTCTGTGCATCCTTCTGCACTTTTTTTTTTTTTAAATATTATTTATTTACTTGACAGAGAGAGAGAGAGAGCGAGAGCAGGAACACAAGCAGGGGGAGTGGGAGAGGGAGAAGCAGGCTTCCCGCCAAGCAGGGAGCCCGATGCGGGGCTCGATCCCAGGACCCTGGGATCACGACCTGAGCCGAAGGCAGACGCCCAACGACTGAGCCACCCAGGCGCCCCATCCTTCTGCACCTCTGGCTTCACCTACCCCCCATGGGGATCTATCTGCTACCTAGAGCTCCGCAGTTGACCACCAGCCTTCCCTCTCAAGAGAAAGGGGGTGGAAACACACGGCCCTCCTCAGGCACCAGAGGATGCGACTCTCAGAACCATAAGAGGTAGGCGGACTTACTGGCGCACCGGGTCTGTGCTCCCAGACCTGGATGCTGCCAGCTTTGCAGAGGCGGGTGCAGGCCCCAGCTGCCACCTCCCCCACACTCACTGGCACATGTCACTGTAGTACAGGCCTGTCCCGTTCCACTCTATTTTCAGTTAGAAACCATGTGCCACAGTCCAGGGACCACCGAGCCCCTCCCTGCCCACAGCCGTCTGCCCACCTGCAACACGCCAAAGGTGCACTGATAGCCCATGCGGACGAGGCAGCGGAGAGTGAGCTTCAGGACCATGGAGCGCTTGAAGGAAACGAAATTCCGGACGTTCTCCAACAGGAAGTAGCGGGGCCGGTAGTAGTCACAGTAGCTGTGGGAGGTGGCAGAGACTACGAGGGTCATCCGCACGCACCAAACGAAGACCTACTCTACCAGAGGCTACACCCGAAGGCTCGAAGTTTGCTCGCTGGGAAGCTACACTCGCTGACTCTCTGAGTCTCTCTGCCAAAAGCCAGCTGTGAACTCCCCGGAGGCAAGGGCTGGGCGCCTCACCTGCACACACGGCCTCCAGCAGACACACCAGCTAACCCAGCGACCCTGCGCCACCAGCACACGTGCCGTCGCGGTGCCAGGGCGGGCTGTCTAGCCACCCTCAGGCAGCCCTGGGCGTGGGGCTTCTACTCCGTTTACCTGAGAAAGGAAACCACCAGGGAGTTCTTGAACTTGGAGTAGGTACGAGAGTTGAAGCGGTTCATGCCACTGAACCCTTGGCAAGGCGGCCCACCGCACAGCATCTCCACGTCTCCCTTCTGAGGCAGCTTTTGACCCCGGGAGTTGGTCGCCTCCCCGGCCATGACCAGCTTCAGCAGCACGTTGCAGTCCTCCGTGAACACCGTGGACCCAGGATTGTTCAGCCGAAATGCCTGGGCCGCAGGGTCCCACATCTCGATGGCCCACAGTGTTTCCGAGATGCCTGGGACATACAAGGACAAATGTGTGCCAAGAACCCCCTTGAATCACACTCGAGGCAGAACTGTGATCGGAGCCAGAAACGTCTTCCAGGTAGAACCTGCCTGATCCAGTTCTACTAGCCTTTTTTTTTTTTTTAAAGATTTTATTTATTTGACAGAGAGAGACACAGCGAGAGACGGAACACAGGCAGGGGGAGTGGGAGAGGGAGAAGCAGGCTTCCCGCAGAGCACGGAGCCCGAAGCGGGGCTCGATCCCACAACCCTGGGATCATGACCTGAGCTGAAGGCAGATGCTTAACGACTGAGCCACCCAGGCGCCCCCAGTTTTACTAGTTATGCAGAGAAACCCTCATGGTATTTACCTGCTTGGTGGAATCCTTCCGACAACCCCCCACAGCCAGAAAACACATCCAAGGTCCGCAGCTTAGGCAGTTTAATTTCTGTCTCTGGTTCACTCGGCTCACACGTTTGAGACTTTGCCCTGCCCTTCCCTGGAAGAGACAGGCCACAAGTTAGGTCAGAGCCCTAACCTGTTCTCCTTAAACCCTCATTTTGAATTCACAGCAGAGAATGATGTAACATCAGAAGCTGTGTTTTCATACCAAATGATTCATCAGTCCCCAAATTATGTAAGACAGACTTGAAGAGAACGGTGCAGAATAATGACATACCTTTACCCTTCCCTTTCCCTTTGTTTCCAGGGCTACGGGCATGGTTTGGAGGATCTTCAAAGGTTTTGTTCTTGGCATTATAGGCCTAAGAAGGAAAAACCACAACAGTCTGGCAGGGAAACACACTGGTCCCTTTTCTAACAAAGACACTTTAAGTTAATCTGATAAAGATCCACTTAATTTCTCCCTAATTATGGCCATAAGCAATTAGCCATCAATAAGAATACTTTGATTTTATTATGTTGGAAACGGGGAGGGGATGGGGGAGTTCTATGATACAATTATTTTGTGGCCAACTCTGGAATTCCTGCTATTCTAAGTACCTGGACTACTCATTCTAAAAATAGACAAAGTGATAATTGGGCCATCCACAGTGCAACATGAGGGAAACACAGGCGTGTATCAACTTCAGATGACCTAACACAGGAAGAGCCACGCTCAAACAATTTAAAAGCTATTAACTTAATTGACAGACTCCCAGATCCTTTCTCAGTCACCATTGCTCAGCCGTATAGACCTCACCTGGCCACAGACTCTGGGTGAAGGGACTGAGAGGCAGGGCTGAGTCCGCCAGGGATAGGGGCACCTTTCTGTAACTCACATTAAAACATTAATAGGGCTAGCAGAGGCCTCCTAGTAGTCTCCAAATAAACTGTAGGTGCATAAGGACTCTCAAATGTTAACTTCTGGCTTAAGAAAGTGTTAAGTTCCAGAAGAACTTGAATACCGCAGATTCATACTCTGGGTATTTCCACTACTTTCTTGGAGGCTGGAACTTTGACCTGAAGCCCCTCCCTCCGATAAGTGCAGGGTACCACCTCAAGGAAGTAGAAGCGGTCTGGCCCCCCCGCAGAGAAGTCCTGGAGGCACCCAGGCAGGTCCTCCCCATACTCCACAGTACAGCGGCCCTGCACGGCCTTGAAGTCCACCACCACCTCCTCATCGCTCCAGTAAAGCAGGTTGATGTCTGAATGGTAACTTGCTGGGGTAGACTTGTGGGTGTTCTCTGGCCTGAAAATGGAAGCGTCTTGGTTAGCAATTCTCTTTTGCTGTTAACTAACAAAAGAATTAAACGGCACCACATTTCTAGGGGTGCTCAGAAAACCAACGGGTAAAGACCACAACCCCATTAGGTCAACTTGATTTCTATCCCCCTTCACTGACACGACCAACAGAGTGACTCCTTGCCATGAACTCAGCGTGGGATT
The DNA here is from genome assembly GCF_011800145.1 of Mirounga leonina. Classification (NCBI taxonomy): domain Eukaryota; kingdom Metazoa; phylum Chordata; class Mammalia; order Carnivora; family Phocidae; genus Mirounga; species Mirounga leonina. The sequence goes on along the minus strand of NW_023270855.1, from coordinate 51,685,711 downwards.
TGCTGTCTCCTTCACCACAAAGGACAGCTGCCTGTTGCCCGTTAAGCATCTAGAGCTTCCTTCTCTTGCCTATACTAGCCAGACTTCTCATTTCTTTTCTGCTAATACAAATGATTATTACAAAGAGTTTAAAAAGTCTTTGATATACATTATTTAAGTGAAACAACCTTACACCCATTTCTGATTATTTTCCGGTTAGCTCCCAACCACTAGGAGTTACTAGGATCCCAGAAGCAGACTGATTGAAGCCAAGAACTTGGGAAAAGGACAGACAGAGGGGAACCCCAGAAACAGGAAAGGACACCTGGGAAGAACAGCAGGAGAGAATGGGAAGGGTCGGGGAGAGGGGGCAGAACTCAGACAATCCTAAATAGATGGCAGAGCCCAGGACATTCCACCCGACTTTGTCACACACTTGACTTCTGTGTAAGGATTTCTCTGGGGGAGAGAACTCTGTCGCTTTAAAATAAAAGTCTAGGGGCACCTGGGTGGCTCAGTTGGTTAAGCAGCTGCCTTCGGCTCAGGTCATGATCCCAGGGTCCTGGGACTGAACCCCACACTGGGCTCCCTGCTTGGTGGGGTCTGCTTCTCCCTCTCCCTCTGCCCCTGCTCACTCGTTCTCTCAAATAAATAAAATCTTTAAAACAATAAAAAAAGTAAAATAAAACAAAGGTCTAAAGCAAGGCTATGAAATATAATTAAGTCACTGTCAGCACCCACCAGATAATGAGAAACACTTAGAAAAACAGCTATCTCTACCAAAGTCTTAAAGTATCACTGTTACAACCCCATTTCAGACTTCTAAAAGAGCGTGGCCTCCTGGAAGAGCAGAGGCCTTCACCGACCTGTAGAATTTGTTGACTCTGATCTTGATGTCAGTCTCGTTGGGCCTGCCATTGCTCTTCTTGATACAGAAGATTTCTTTTATTCGGCCAATTCGATATGGCTCAGGGGCATCCAGGTTACTGCCTTTGATGTAATCAGAGTACTTCCGGTAGTGTTCTGGATATAAATCTTCGTCCACAGGCTCCTTCCGTGGGCGTTTCACGGGGCTGGACAGCTTGATACTGCAGAGAAGCAAGCATTACGCATAACCGAACATGAAACCATAAAAAGCAATTACCTCAGCCTGCCTTACCAGCCAGGAACTACTACTTAATTCGAACACCTTATAAACTAATGCAGCTAAGTGCCCCAAGATTTACAGAGAAATATGAAATCTCACCCATAGTTTAAAATGAGCATTCTCAGGGCACCTGGGTGGCTCAGTGGGTTAAGCATCTGCCTTTAGCTCAGGTCATGATCCCGGGGTCCTGGGACTAAACCCCACATCAGGTTTCCTGCTCAGCGGGGAGTCTGCTTCTCCCTCTCCGCCCACCTCCCCTGCCGCACCACCCACTCGTGTGGGCTCTCAAATAAAATCTTTAAAAAAAAAACGAGCCTTCTCCATCTGTGCACTGCTGGCTGACACTGCTTGAATCTGCCCAGCTCCCGGCCACATGGCAGGACTGCACTTCCTGGCCTGTGACTCATTCTGCTCAATGAGTGTGAGAAAGGACACACAAGCACTTCCAGGCGGGAACGCTAAATTGCCAGGAGAGCCTCCAGGACGCTTTCCCTTGGCTCAGACTGGCAGCTCCGAGAAGGCAGTGGTTCCATCAGCTCAGTTCCGAGTGACCCAACCTGTCAGGTGCCCTGTTGAACCATGACGGACACACAGTAAAGGCAAGAAGGCAACCTCCCCATTTGTGGGCTTGTTCCCAAGGCACAACCTGTGCTCTCCTGACAGGTGCTGACCTGGAGGTGATGCTGCAAAAGGCACGGGGTGGAGACTCGTGGTCTGGGCAAGCCGAATTTGGCCTGCCTACTGAGGTACAGCTGGTCACTTTCAAGGCTGTCCTGAGGAGGGCAGCTGCCATGCTTTCCCACCACGCCCCCTTAGTCTGACAGGTTCCAGAGGGGGCCCCGAGCACGGCGTGGACGCTTGTGTCGTGCAGCGAGCACCTGGGCACACAGCACCTTGGGCACCCTCTCCAACGCACCAAGGACAGCAGGGCTAAAGGGGGCTACATGCACAACTGCCCGAGGCCAGAAGTCCCCTGCCCTCTGTTCTGTAATTCACAGTAACTGAACGGAGGGTGGGGACTGGGTTCTAACTGGGACTTTAGGAAAATGCTACTGCAAGTCGGAAAACAGAGAAGTTCGGAAAGTGCTGGTTGTAAACGCAACCCCACGCTAGTTCTTAGAACAAAGACTCGATCAAGTGTGGAAATTCCTCGGCTTTATTTGTCCCTGAAGAGCCCCAACCCTCTGATATGCAAAGAGTCTCGATACTTCTAGGTAAATGGGATTGCAACTCCCGTTCATTCAGTCTTTACTCTAGGCCAGGCACTGGGCTAAGTGCTTTCCGTTCAACTCACTTCATCCTAAGAGCCGGGCAGGCGACACCGTCCTCCCGTGGAACAGTCAGGGACTGAGAGGAGAAGGTCTCCGCCCCAAAGCCTCACGGCTGGGCAGGGCCCCACCATGGGTACTAGCGCCCCCTTAGCCGGTGCATCCTTGGGCTGCCTTCAGGCTTACAGCTTCACTCTGCAGTGACCTAGCCGCATTCTACACGGGAGAGCTGGCCGTCGATGATCACCAGGTACTACGGTGACAGTTCAGGCAGCAGCTAGTCCTTGGGGTCCAGGGTGGGGGACATCACAAAGCCAACCCTGTACTGGTCCAGAGCTTATGGCCCTGACAGGGCAGAGCAGGCACTCACTTGAACGTGAAGGCCTCGGGGAGGAGGTACACGCCATCACCCACTCGATACTGGATGCCGTTCTTGGTGGCCGAGCTGTAGAGAACCCGGGTGTCCAGGTCCTCAAGCTGTTCCAGGACCCTGGGAATTTCTTTTTGCCTCATTTCAGCCAGACGGGCACAGCTTACACAGAACCTGAAGGAGTGAAGGACAAAAACAAAAGGCCCTGAGCTGGTTGGTAGCGGCTGCAGCAACAACAACCAGTGGCCTAATCCAAAGACTGATGACCAACAGAAAATATTTGTAGATACTTGAAGGAAGCAGCTTTCCTGTAGTTTACACTTTGGAAAACACTTACTTGGGACCAAAGATATAACACAAGAAAATGACAAGTCAACTCCACTTTCGAGTATTTGATATAAAAACCCTAAGATGGGGCGCCTGGGTGGCTCAGTCATTAAGCGTCTGCCTTCGGCTCGGGTCCTGACCGAGCCCCGCGTCGGGCTCCCCGCTCAGCGGGAAGCCTGCTTCTCCCTCTCCCACCCCCCTGCTTGTGTTCCCTCTCTCACTTGTCTCTCTCTCTGTCAGATAAATAAAATCTTCAAAAAAAAAATTAAAAAAAAATAATAAAAACCCTAAGACAAAACAAAACAAAACCCCTAAGACAAACAGAATGTAGAACACGATAACGAATACACCACAAGCAAAAATGCAGAGTGGCTCAGTCAGAACTCCATGTTGAAGGAGTCTCCTACCATTCTCTCTATAGGCTGAAAAGCTAGCTGGTAAAATTCATTATTTCTCATCAATAAGCCCATAAAGGGCTTATATAGACATGGCCTTCACTGGAGATCAAGTCAAAAGGCAGCAGCAGGCCGACGGGAGAAACCCCAGAAGCACGTAAGGCAGCCTCCCAGCCTTCACCCCATCAGCCTCGCTGCGGCTGGAGGGGCGCCAGTGCCATGCTGAGTCCAAACGGCGAGGTACAGAGGTTACAAGGGAAGGCACGGGGCACTGAACACCTAGAGAAAATTTTATAAAGCCTCCCTAAGAGCAGTCACTCACCAGTTAGAATAAAGCAGCATCAGAGGTATCACTTATGAAAGAAAACCTCTAAGAAACACAAAGAAACATGAAAGGTCTGTAGCACAAAGGCCGAGAAGCACACAAAAACACACATTCTGCTGCCGGATGGGAGAGCTTCTCACGAAGGTAACTCCGCGCCCGGGCCGTCCATACACTTAAAGCAACCGTGACCAAGTCGGGCTGGTGTTTGATGAGCGGGGGAGAAAAACCCGGCCAGACAGCAGCACATGAGAGTCAGTGGCCGGCCCGCACTCACTTGTACTTGTTCTCCTCTGTTGGCTGGGTTTTCGGAGGGGACTCAAATCTCGCGTAGTCTTGATCATACCACAGCTGGTAGAAGTAGGTCTTTCCGTCATCCTCCGTTATCAGAGCCTCAGGATCCATGCCTCCCTGTGAGCACAAAGACCCGGTGTCAGCCATGACCCCACGCAGGGAGGGAAGTGCACGCGAGGGGCGCTGGGCACTCACCTCCAAGGCCCAGTTCTCCGACGGAGCTTTATAGACGACCTTCACCTTGCTGTGGATGTACGAAAGCTGCATGTCCTCACATTCATCCACCAGGAAGAGCTCCAAGGGGTCCGACGTGGCTCCGAGGACTGTGTCTGTCCCGGCGCAGAACCAGTGGGCATGAAACATCTGCCCATTGCTGCTGTCCTCCCACAGCGCAGTGACCCTGGAGTCCGAAGAAAGTCACTCACCTGACTGGCAAATCTGGACTGAATCTACTTAGGGCAACTTGTGTTTTCTTTTTGCAATTAGCCTAGCAAAGAGCCGCTGCTGCGCTCCATACATAAGCATCTCCTAGCTGTCTAAGAGAATGTGTGCTGAAGTCAAGCAAAGGAAAAGGTACAAACCTTGCTAAATATAGCGGTTTTGAGGAGTCATCTGGAATAACAGAGACACAGTCCCCCACTTCCAGGGTTTCTGAGTCGATGCAAACCTTCTTAAAGTAATTCTTCTTCCCATCAGTCTGAAAACAAGAGCTTCATTTCAGGTGAGGATGGGTTTGAAGGTCCAGTCTCTGCTTCACCTACCTGTTCCTATTACTTTGCATAAAAGCCTAATTCCTAATAATTTTGTTAAATCACGAGCCTCTACCAACCTGGCTACTACAGAAAACATCTACCTCCCTTTGCTGGAAATCTGCATGAAGAGCACTCACATTCCCTCTTCGTCAGCCCTGCCCTTCAGTGTCAGCAGCAAAGCAGATTCCAGCATTTGATTTTAACTAGCACCGGTCCCAACTCCTCGCACCAAGGTCCTAAGGCCACATCCCAGCCCCAACTCCTGTCAGCCACGAGGACCTACTTCTCCCACCAGGAAAGCTAGTTTCCCCCTGAGGGCCTCTGCCCCGCCTCTCCCCCACATCTTTGTGAGGCTGGTTCCTCACCAACCTTCTGAGTCTCAGCTCAGAGGCTGCCTCCTCGGGAAGCCCCCAAGGGCCCAACCTCCCTCCAGCCCTGCACCCGCTGGACAGTCCATGTGCCTATTCTCCTGTCCTAGAGGATCAGCACCACAGCACAGAGGCTTAGCCACGTCCAGGCCTACAGCAGCATCTGGCAGGGGTAGGCCTCACGCTACAGAGTGGATCTTCGGCTTACAGATATCAAGGAAGCAGTGCTAAAGGAAAGGAAAGCTCTCCAGCTTTGGTAAAGGTTGTGCCTTAGATAGACAACAGACAATCACAGAACGACAGGGAGGCAATCTGCTAGTGTCGCAAAAACCCCCACGCCCAGGCCAGAGTGGGGGCAGTGATGGCTCTCTTTGAAACAAGCTTTGAAGGAGAACCAGCCTGACACCCCCAGGACAGTGTCAAATGCCCACTTTGGAATGTTAGGAGTCTTTGGGCACACAACAAAAACAAACAAACAACAAAAAAAAACATTTCTGGTGCATGGCCAAGGGCCTTGGCCTCTCCCATGGGCCCTGCTCTTCTCATAGGCAAATGAGCAGGTTTCTCCGCTCCAGGGCTCAGGCTGCTGAAGCGGTTTGGCAGTTATACAGAGGGGACAACTCTTTTCTCAGAGGTGTGACAATAAGAAGAGAAGCTTCTCCAGAATTACCTTAACAGCGTCTCCAACCCAAGAGATCCGATTCTTGTTCTGTTTCTTTTTCTTCCCCTGATGCATTTTTTTGGGTGATGGCATCTCCGGAATATTGTCATCGACTTCTTCATCGTCATCTGCCTCCTTCATGGCCATGTTGGGGCATCTATAAAGTCACGTGTTATAAGCAAATCCCCTTTCATAATAAAGTAAAACCTACTGGGGATGTTTTAGTCAGATAACGGGGACAGGCCGGTGACAACGCTAGACAAGGGAAGGCTGCCTGCTCTGGATAGCTCAGCCCACCTGTCCTGTGCAAAGCTCATCTGCCACCAGCTGGCATTGTCCTCTGCTACAAGGACGGCATCAGCCAAACCTACCTCCTCTCTTGGCAAGCCTGTTTGCTCCGTCCGCTACCACCAAACTTAACCATATCTTTACAGGCTTTACATTGTCCACATTCGGGCTGTTGACAAACCTAAAAAGTTTTAAGAAGTGAATGAAACGGCCATTAGTAACCATTGGTAACCATTTTTTCGGTGAATTACAATTTAAAAAAAATTGTATTTAGCCTCATTAGGTGAAGTATGAGAAGTAAGTTCAGAACAAGATCCCATTCACACCCTCCAGGTTAGCAAATTTAAAAAGCAGGGCATGGGTTGGGACGAGTGCAGAGAAATGAGAGCTTGCAAAGCTCAAAGGATAAGCCAGCACCACCACTTTGGAGTTTTCTAGACCAAAGTTAAACCTATAAAGCGCACCCCAGCAATTCTGCTTTTACGTAGAGACGGTCACAAGAAACCTCATTCAAGGACACTGCCACAGCATTAAACAGGGATAAGCTGGGATATTCATATAATGAAACACTATTAAATAATCAAAGTGAGTCGGGTGCCTGGGTGGCTCAGTTGGTTGGGCGACTGTCTTCGGCTCTGGTCATGATCCTGGAGTCCTGGGATCGAGTCCTGCATCGGACTCCCTGCTCGGCGGGGAGTCTGCTTCTCCCTCTGACCCTCCCCCCTCTCATGTGCTCTCTCTCAAATAAATAAATAAAATCTTTAAAAAAAAAAAAATTGGGGGCACCTGGGTGGCTTATTCGTTAAGCGACTGCCTTCAGCTCAGGTCATGATCCTGGAGTCCCGGGATCGAGTCCCACATCGGGCTCCTTGCTCAGCGGGGAGTCTGCTTCTCCCTCTGACCCTCCACCCTCTCATGCTGTCTCGCTCTCATTCTCTTTCTCAAATAAATAAATAAAATCTTTAAAAAAAAAAAAAATTGGGGGCACCTGGGTGGCTTATTCGTTAAGCGACTGCCTTCGGCTCAGGTCATGATCCTGGAGTCCCGGGATCGAGTCCCACATCGGGCTCCCTGCTCAGCGGGGAGTCTGCTTCTCCCTCTGGCCCTCTGCCCTCTCATGCTCTCTCGCTCTCATTCTCTCTCTCAAATAAATAAAATCTTAAAAAAAAAAAAATTGGGGGCGCCTGGGTGGCTCAGTTGGTTAAGCTACTGCCTTCGGTTCAGGTCATGATCCTGGAGTCCCTGGATCGAGTCCCGCATCAGGCTCCCTGCTCAGCGGGGAGTCTGCTTCTCCCTCTGACCCTCCGCCCTCTCATGCTCTCTCGCTCTCATTCTCTCTCAAATAAATAAATAAAATCTTTAAAAAAAAAAATTGGGGGCGCCTGGGTGGCTTACTCGTTAAGCGTCTGCCTTCAGCCCAGGTCATGGTCCCAGGGTCCCGGGATCGAGTCCCGCATCGGGCTCCCTGCTCAGCGGGGAGTCTCCTTCTCCCTCTGACCCTCCCCCCTCTCATGTGCTCTCTCTCATTCTCTCTCTCAAATAAATAAAATCTTAAAAAAAAAAAATTGGGGGCGCCTGGGCGGCTTATTCGTGAAGCGACTGCCTTCAGCTCAGGTCATGGTCCTGGAGTCCCAGGATCAAGTCCCACATCGGGCTCCCTGCTCAGCGGGAAGTCTGCTTCTCCCTCTGACCCTCCGCCCTCTCATGCTCTCTCACTCTCATTCTCTCTCTCAAATAAATAAATAAAATCTTTAAAAAAAAAAAAATCAAAGTGAGTCAACTAGATCTAACTGCATCAACACATAACAGGTGGAAATACCAGTTGTGTGTACTTAAGAAGCTCTGAAAACTGCATATACATGTGTTAAATGAAAAGAATAAAACCAAAAGAATGTTGAGAACATGTGAATTCCTGTTAATGAAACAAAAGAAAAACACAGTCCAGCAGGCAGTGTGAACACAGGTTCTAAAGGCAGCTGTGGTATTTTTGCATCTGAGTTTTTGTCCAAAATAAGCCAAGTACAGGCGGACCTCAGTTCCAGGCCACCACAGTAACATGAGCCGAATGAAGTTTCTGGTTTCCCAGTGCAGATGAAAAGTTATGTTTACACTACACTATAGTCTGTTAAATGTGTTATTAAATAGCTTTAGGTCTTAAAAAAAAAAAGGATATTCTTTAAAAATTATTTATTGCTAAATATATGCTAACCATCATCTGAACTTTCAGCAAACTATAGTCACTGGTCACAGATCACCATACATATGATGAATAAGTTTGAAATACTGCAAGAATTACCAAAATGTGACAGACTCAGAGTGAGAAAATGCTGTTGGAAAAATGGCACCAATAGACTTGCTCAACGCAGGGTTGCCACAGAATTTCGATTTTTAAGAAACCAAACCCCCAAAACCCAAAATTACACACAAAAAACCCCCAAAAAATGCAGTATCTGTGAAGTACAGTAAGACAAGGTATGCCTGTAGTAGATACCAAAATATCTCCGCTCTAGGTGACTGGAGAAATTAATCCCCCTAATCCTGAGTGAAGTAAACATAAGAATTCAGAGGAAGAGAGGGCTTTTAAAAGGCCTCAAATCTATTTTGGATAGAGTCCCCACTTTCCTGGGAGACAAGAAGGCTCCGGGGAGGATGTCCTCCCCGCCAGAAGTGGCAGCAGCACCTCTGAGGGGTAATGCCTTCCTCTGCACTCACCCAGGCTGCTAGACACAGTGCGATCGGGACAGAGCAACGCCACCCGGGAGGCCAGCCTCTTTAGTGACAGCAGCATTAACAGCCAGGTGCCCAAGCACACCTCTTTGCACAGCTGTCCGGTCAATCTGTCTGTCCCATGAGGCATGCAATCCCCCCCAGGTAACTTTGTTTTCGGGGTGACATTTGAGCAGGGAGAGTCTCAAGCCAGAAGAAAGAAGTTCTTCAGATTACACAGGGAGCCCAGGCCAAGTGAGATTACCTCACAGACGCCACACCGCCGGCGTTTGAAGGCATTCTCCTTGTCTTCTTTGTCATCTTTCTCGATTTGCTCTGCGAAGAAAGTGTCAAAGATCTGGTAGACCAGCTTGGTAGTGGTGGCTTTAGTGGGGCCTTTGTCCTTCTCTTTGGCAGAATGCCCGATGGTCCGACGTCTTTCAGCTCGCCTGGGACAGAAGTTTCCATCGTGTCAGTGGGCTGGGGAGGAGCGCCCATGACACTACCTTCTCTGGTCTCATGTCTTCAGTTTTATTCCTGCCGCATCCTTACCTTTTTCCTAGGGTGACCCCAGCCAACTTGATCAGGTCTCTCATGCAAGGGGTCAGAAAGATGGGCTGCTCATCACTGTCCCCAGCCTCATCATAACTTTCTACTTGTTCTACCACAAACTGGGCATGTCGAAGGAGAGAATCCTCTGTGAATCGATTCAGGTTGAGCACAGAAGGAGGAACAGTGGTCTTTAAGAAAAACATCAGAAGTTTCTCTTAGGCTTAAGCAAAACTGTTCTAATAAAACTGAAAAATGGTTTCTCATTGAGATGTGAGTTTTCTAGCAACATCTATGCAGCACGTAAATAGGCATGAATCCCAGGTCACAAAGACCCTGAACCTCTCACCTCAATCTTATTGATCAAGTCTTCATAGGTTGAGTCTGGGTTGCTCTGCAGGAACTCAACCACGATCTTACTTATGTAGATCTTCTCCTGCATCACGCTAAACAGTGGTGCATACTCTGGGTTGGGATCCATCAGAATATATTCGGCAAAAGCTGAAGTAAACAAATTTTAAGAAGTGGTTTGAATCTAATGGCAACTATGATGGCCAAAGGGCAGGGATGAGTCTATGAAGACCATGGAATAGTCTAAGTCGTTCCATACGCAAAAGTCAACAAAATGCGAAGTACATTCAGAGTGAACTCGTTCAGAAGTGGTCTAAGACAGCTAGAGAACGGGGGTGCCTGGCTGGCTCACTCAGTAGAGCATACAACTCGATCTCAGGGTTATGAGTTCAAGCCCCACGTTGGGTGTAGAGATTTCTTAAATAATATCTTAGAGACAGCTAGAGAATAGGAGACTGGCCAAGTGGCCTTATTTTGGCTCATCTTTCTTTTTGGAATTCAGTCTGGGTTTGAGCTATAACAATAGGACCTGCTCTCTCTTCTAATTGGAGGGTCAGTTCCAGAGCCAGCTGTAACTCCTAGAAAAGTCATCCTATTGGAACCCGACCTAGTTCCCACACAGTCACAAGTTAGTCACGTGCTGTTCATGTGAGCCTGAGGCATCCCACCAGAGCCCAACCAAGCCCCAGGGAGGACAGGAATGAAGGTCCCCTCAGATCCCATTATAGTCCCCGACTGGCCACATACTTACAAGTGCTGAAGCCAATGAGCGCCTTTTCACCTCCATCAAAGCCAGTGATCCACCATTCGTTTATAGGGCCAAGATTTTTGCCATTCACACCACCTAAGAGAAGAAAAAGAAAGTTTCCTGAAAAGAAATGAACTAAGAGCTAGGACTCCCATCAAACCCCAGAAGGGTCAGTGGCACTGAGTGCCCCCGAGCTGACAGCTCTCATCAGCCAAAGCGGGCAGCCCGCAGAGCCAGCGAGTGTGCTAACAGCTGTCCACAGCACGTCTTAAGTCCCAACCTGAAGAAGAGTAGTTGCAGCTGAGTACTGCTTTGGAGGTGAGCTTTGTTTTTAAGATCTCTGTCCCACACAGAACCTGGAGCGTCCCACTTACCTTCAAGAGATGGGTCATCATCATATATTGGCTTTGCATAACCGGAGAAGAAGAGTTCAACGTTCTTCTCAATGAGGCCGGTGTCGATCGGGCACAGGTGACCACGCTTACAGTACACGCTAGACAGGCAACAGAGAGCCGTTACCAGCCGACCGCTGAAGGCAGTAGTGGTGCAGAGTTCCGTTCAGACACAAGGTGACGGGCCCAGGTGCAAGTCCTAGACTCCTACCCTTCCGGTTGCCGGAACACTAGATCAGCACAGTGTCCCCACCCCAACGGTTCTACCCGACTCTCCCACCTGTGCATCAAGAGGACCTTGGTGTCTGCAGACCTAGATGTCTACAAGGGTGACACCAGGAGAGTGGTGAGTCTTACAGCGGGAGGACAGGAAACCTCATAAGGGAGCAGTCACTACATCTTCCCTCAGCGTATCGCCAACAGAGAAACACTGGCTTCTCAGACCTGTTCCACCCAGAGTCGTGCAACCATCGCCTCCATCTAGCTCCAAAACGTTTTCACTGCCCCAGAGAAAAACCCCTCTGGTAAGCAGACACTGCTGCCTAGTCTGTCCCTGCCCCTGGCAACTCCCCACTCTTGTTTCTCTGCATTTACCTATTCACGCTATTTCATACATGGTTACGTGTTACAGGAGTTTCACCTCAAAAAAAAAAAAAAAAAAGGCATAATAAAGCATACTATATAATAACATGAAAGTAGTACAAAGAGGGGTGCCTGGGTGGCTCAGTTGTTGGGCGTCTGCCTCTCCCTCTCCCACTCCCCCTGCTTGTGTTCCCTCTCTCACTGTGTCTCTCTCTGTCAAATAAATAAAATCTTTAAAAAAAAAGGGGGGGGGCGCCTGGGTGGCTCAGACGGTTGGGCGTCTGCCTTCGGCTCAGGTCGTGATCCCAGGGTCCTGGGGTCAAGCCCCGCATCGGGCTCCCTGCTCCGCGGGAAGCCTGCTTCTCCCTCTCTCAATCCCCCTGCTTGTGTTCCCTCTCTCGCTGTGTCTCTCTCTGTCAAATAAATAAATAAAATCTTTAAAGAAAAAAAAAAAAAGAAAGTAGTACAAAGATATGGGAAGGACAGACTTCTGCCTCATTCAGAGGGTTAAATCTCAAGCTTGAAGGCATCCACAGTCCTACCACCCAAATGCCAAACTTCAGAAGAACATGAAATCAGAGAGAGTGTGTGTGTGGGCGGGGGGGGAGGGTCCTTTCTGTTCAGGCCAGCCTCAAAGACTACTTTCTGCACCAGAGGTACCATCTCATCCCTCCAAGGCCCAGGCAGGCCACACAAAATCTGCAGCTCTCGAGAACACCACCCTCCACCATGATCCCATAGCCTAGGCCCTTAGAAACCAGAAATCCTCATCCTGAAATCTCACAGAACTTAATGAAAACATGAACATCTTGAGTTAAACTCCCCTACTACGTGCCAGTCATGATAGACATGGGTCATACTCTGCCCTCAGGACTTAAGCCCAGTGGGCTACATGGACACTTATCAGGGGAAAACAGGATACTGTGGACCTACAGAAGAGGAAGAAATAGTGCCCAGCCCGACAAGCTGTCCATAGGCCCTCTTGGTAGGCGTGATATCAGGGAGAAGTTCTAAGTTCCAGGCAGGGGCAGGACTCACTAGTTCATAGTATGGACCCTGCCCTGGACTTGTTTCCGCTTGCCACTTTCAGCCCAAGTACCAGAGAGGTCGGCAGAGTCCCTAAATAACTCAGGCAGTCTGGCTCCAATGGCCCGAGGCTAAGAAGCACATTATCCCTGGGAAGTGTGTATTTAGTGCCACCACCCCACCGTACAGGAAGGAGTCTACAGCAGATCCCTCTCAAGGAGGGAGCCAAGAGACCCCAAGCTCTGACGTTCCTGACTACAGCAGCCCTGGCTCCAGCTCCTGATCCTCTCCTGAGCGTCGGTCCTGGGAGACACAACAGGGAGACATGAGCATATCAGTGATATCAGCTGTATCAACACAGCATGTTTCACCGGCAGAGCTGAGGGCCAGGCCTTGAGGATCACTGGTAGGTGGACAGCATCCTGACACAGATCAGGATCCTGATCATGTTGGAAAGGAAGATACAGCCAACCACCGACCACAGGAAGCATGAAATGTGCTGCAGAAGAAACCTACTGGGGATCTTGTCTGAGGGCAAGAGAACCCCTAACCTGCTATGGGGCAGGGGTGTCATGGAAGTGATGCCCACCTGCGGCTAACAGGTGTGATGGAGGCAATCCACCCCCACCATTCTCCATAGGAAGGGGAAAAGCACCTGCCAAGGCCTGAAAGAAACTGGGCTAGTCCTGGATTCAAGCCATTTCCCACAAAGTGAAGCCTCAGAGTAACTGCAGCCCCAGCGAGAAGGAGCTGAATGGAACAGAGGGTGCTGAAGAACATGGAGACTCTGCGTACTCAAAGGTTTGTTTGAACCTTGCCAAAGGCACAGTCCAGATGCCAAGACCTTCACTCAGAAAGCTCAGGGGTCAGGGGTGCCTGGGTGGCTCAGTCGTTGAGCGTCTGCCTTCGGCTCAGGTCATGATCCCAGGGTCCTGGGATTGAGCCCCGCATTGGGCTCCCTGCTCCGCGGGAGGCCTGCTTCTCCCTCTCCCACTCCCCCTGCTTGTGTTCCCTCTCTCACTATCTCTCTCTCTGTCAAATAAATAAATAAAATCTTAAAAAAAAAAAAAAAAAAAGAAAGCTCAGGGTCATTGCCACAGCCTGCAAAGCCCTGCAGGATCTAGCCCCCTCCCTGACCCCCTGCTCCCTCAACTCCAACCATAGCAGCCTCATCACTGAGTCTTCCAGAGCCAACAGGAGTCCACCTCGGAGTCTCTGTACCTGCTGTTCCCTCCACCTGGTGGGGGAGGGGGGGCGGGCGCGGGGACGTCTTTCCCTAGCTATCCCCTTAGCTTGTTCTTTATGTCACTAAGGGCTCTGCTCGTTACATACCCGCCATTCCAAAAACATTCTTTCTCCCACCCCCTCTCTGCTCACCATGCTTTTCACATCTGTCGTAGCTGTTACTACCTGACAGGCATAACTGTTTCTGCCTCCATGAAAGCAGGGACCTGCTGTGCTCCATCCCTAACACCTAGATCAGTACCTAGCACATGTCTGGCCCTCATTTGAATGAGCTTCAGGCTATGTATAGACTGAAGATTAAACACATGTAGTTTTGACAAACCACACAGCAAATTCTACTATTCCTACTATCTTTGTGGTTCTTATCCATGAAGTGTTAGCAACTTAAGAAATGTTACAGGTAGGTGCTAAAGAACTTCACTAGGATGGGGGAAGGGGAAAAAACAAACGAAAACAAAACAAACAACTTCACTAGGATCTTAAGAATTTCAGCATCTTCAGGGAAGTGCTGTATTACAAAAGAGCAGAAGCATATCCATTACCTGAAGCAGGTCAATTTGTGTTGGGGAAGAGCCTCATAACTCTCAAAGCCAGACTCGTTGGCATCGAAGATGGAGAGTTTCTCACTTGTCAACAACTGTGGCTCATCCACCTGAGAGACATCGGACCATTAGGCAGCAGCAGAGACAGGGACTGGAAGGCTGGGAGCAGAGCCGAACTTACTGCGTCAGGAGGATGCTGTTCATACTTTAGTTCGGCATCATCCAGGTACTGTCCACACTGCACACACCTCAGAGGATTGGTCTGGGGGCATGAACACAAGCAGCGCTCAGAGGGCCAGCTCTGGGCAACCCCACTGGTGCTGTACCACTGGGTTTACCCCCAGCTATAGGTTTACCTTGGAGGACACTACTGTTTTGTTTCGAGCCATTTTTTTCTCAGTTCTGAGAATAAAGCACAAGACGGTTTGGTTTTTTTAATCCTATCAGAACATGTAAGAATCTACCAAAGCTACACCTTATCTACCAACACAGATGAGCATCAGCTGCTGCCTCAGGGGCAAGGGGCTGGGTCCACTCCCCACCCTTACCACACAGAGGGCACCTGCCTCACGCAGAATTGGAATGTTTTGATCCTGAGCTCACAGACCCAATCAGATACAAAGCTAAGCTAAGGCTGCTCTAAATTCACTAAAAACCTCTTTTTCTTTCTAGAACAAGAATTTTAATGTGACCTGCTTTTACCAAGACAAAAATAAGTTCTTACGGTTCTTTGGATGTAGTTTTGCGTCTCTTCTCTTCCTAAACAGAGAGAATGAAAGAGGAGTGAAGAGTACAAAAGTATTTTATATCTTAATAATGCTTC
Organism: Mirounga leonina; assembly: GCF_011800145.1. NCBI lineage: Eukaryota > Metazoa > Chordata > Mammalia > Carnivora > Phocidae > Mirounga > Mirounga leonina. Next base: position 51,670,576 of record NW_023270855.1, on the reverse strand, counting down.
GGAATTTTATATACATGGTTATCACAAAACCTAGTCAGAGGCAGGGAAGAAGGCAGTCAAAGGACCCAGTGAGACCCCAGCCATCTGCGGTGTATAAAGTCTTATATTCAAAATTCCTATAATGAAAGCCTTCCTTAACAGACTCCTAACAGAGACCGTTTTGTTTTGTTTTTTATTTTAAAGATTTGACAGAGAGTACAAGTGAGCACTCAAAAGCAAGGGGAGCAAGGGAGGAAGAAGCAGGCTCCCCGCAGAGCAGGGAGCCCAATGTGGGGCTCGATCCCAGGACCCTGAGATCACAACCCGAGCCAAAGGCAGTTGGTTAAGCATCTACCTTTGGCTCAGGTCATGATCTCAGGGTCCTGGGATCGAGCTCCATGTTGGGCTCCCTGCTCAGCAGGAAGTCTGCTTCTCCCTTTCCCTCTGCCCCTCCCCCCAGCTTGTGCTCGCTCTCTCAAAATCTTTTTCAAAAAAAAAAATTAAAATTAAAATGCTTAGCTTTCTTGTACAAGCAGTACCTCATAAGTCAACAACTGATGAGGGGTGCTATGAAATGAATTAAGTCTCCCCAAATTTCAAGCTGAAGCCCTAACCCAGAATGTGGCTGTATTTGGAGAGGAGGCTTTTAAAGGAGGTGACTGAGGTTAAAAGGGTGGTCATAAGGGTGGGCCTTAATCCAATAGGACTGTGTTCTTATAAGAGACACCAGGCGCACACTCCCCCTCCACGCTCGCACAGGGAAGAGCCTGTGAGGACATGGTGAGAAGGCAGCCATCAGCAAGCCAGGAAGAAAGGCCTCACCAGAAACTAACCCTGCTGGCACTTTCATCTTGGACTTTGAGTCTCCAGAACTATGAAAATAAACATCTGTTGTTTAAACCACCCGGACTATGGTATTATATTAGTCTGTTTGGGCCACCATAAAGAAAGGGGAAACTTCTTTCTAGAATTATTTTGGGTAAATGAAGGAATGAGAGAACTGGACTATCACCACTTTGCAACTCCCAGTGATACAGACTTAAGCAATAACTGCTAAAAACCTCGAATGAAAAGCTGAGAGGGACTTTATAAAGGATGGATTGGGCGACCACACCGGCCCAGTGATCAGTCTTAAAACCATAAATAGACAACCGTGCCCTCTGGTATGATGCAACAGGAAGCACCTGGCAACACCTCAGCAGTCCACTGGAAACAGAGGACCGGCTTCTGGGTAAGCCCCCAGACCTAACCATCAGTCTGTAGGAGACAGGGCTGGAGGGAGATGCTTAACAAAAGAGGGGTGCGAACAACAAAAAAAACAAAACCCAGAAACTGTACAGGTAAGCCAGTTCCCTCCATAAACTACAAGGGGAAGGGGCACAGCTCTGGATGAGACAGGACAAATACCAACCAAATTCACTGTACTGACCTCGTTTGAGTCCTGATTCAGTCTCCACTGTCTTTTATAGGCAGGGAAATTTGAACAGACTAGACCTGGACATTGTGTTAATGGTGGTCTTGTGGTGATATTTAAGAACAGTCCTTTCCTCTTACAGGTAGTTCTTCTGTAAATATTTCAGTAATACATCTGGAATTTGTTCAGCATCATCCAGGGGCGAGGGAGGCTGGGAGATTGGGGAGGAACGGACTGAAACACTGGACTATGAGCTGAGAGCTGTTGCAGGTGGATGAGAACACAAGGGGTTGCTACCTTATTCTGCCTACTTTGGGGTATGCGTGAATGCTTCCATAATAAAAAGTTACCTTCAAAAAAAAAAAAATCACTTTGGGATGTAGGAAATACAGCAGGATTGAAAAATAAGAGCTTACCTTTTCATCCTCATCTTTTTCGTCGGAAACTTGTGGTTTTACTCTTTCAGGTTCTTTCTCTTCAGGTCTCCGTTTGGCAGCTCTATTAGGTAAATAAATATATGCCAAATATTTGCTCAGAATAACCATATTGCCAACTCATATCGAAAATAACAAATATGGGGAACCTGGGTGGCTTAGTCAGTTAAGCGTCTGCCTTCAGCTCAGATCAAGATCCCAGGGTCCTGGGATCAAGCCCCACATCAGGCTCCTTGCTTAGTGGGGAGCCTGCTTCTCCCTCTGCCCTCCCGCCCCACTCGTGTTCTCTCTCTCTCTCTCTCTCTCATTCTCTCTAATAAAATCTTAAAACAAAAACAAAAAAACCCCACAGATTAATGCCTCCCTATTGAAAAGCAAAATATTCAGAATATCTGGGCAACAGATTCTTTCTTCCCATTCAATAAAGAAAGCCCCTTGTGATGGTGGCCCTAAAAGGAGCATCGATAAGTTGTAACCCCAAGAGAAGGCCCCCAGAAGCCCCCTGTGACCCCTCCGATGCAGGCCACATGAGAAACGCTGGAAGCTAAGAGACACATGAGATTGTGCAGGGGATGGGACGGCTACCCAAGTGGCAGAGGGTAAGGAGTAAGGATGAGGCCCAGTTTAATTTCTTATCCAACCCTGCCCGAAAGGATCCAATCTTCCAAGAATATCAGCAGCTCCCTGTAAACCTCTACATCATCACAGATCTCTAGAACAATAATTTCAATAATGAAAATTTCACAAAGCACAGCACAAAGGCACAAGCATTTCAACCACTTACAGATCTTTGGGTTGACTTCTGGGTCTCTTTTCATCCTAAGAGGGTGAAGCAGGGGAGGAGAGAGAAAGAGGGGAAAAGTTAGTTTCTGAGAAAAGAGCAAGACCAAACTGAAAGTATCAGTTAACGATCGAAGCGCTGTGGAACTGGAGAACAGGAAAAGTCCGCGCGGATCTACAGACTAGTGATGAGACTTCCAATTTTTAACTCCATTCCCTACCCCCTCCAAACAAGAGTTGACCAAGAGTTGGCAAATGGTTTCTATCAAGACTCAGAAAACAAACATTTTCGATTTTGTAAGCCCCACGGTCTGTGTTGCAACTACTCAACCCCGTCATTATAGCATAAAAGCAACCAGAGACAATACAGAAGTGAAAAGGCACGGCTGTGTTCCAACAGAACTTTATAAAAAGGAGCAGAGGGCCAGCTTTGGGCCATCATTAGCCAACCCAGTCCCAGGAAAGCTCATCGTAAAAGGGAATATTACAGCCATTTAGCTTTTGTTGGCCAGAACGCCGGCAGTTCCAGCTCTCATCTGGTCAGAAGTGAAGAGGTCATACAGACAGGCATCAGGACAGCAGGAAAAAAAACAAGGACAAAACTTGGCAATCCAATATGGGGGGGAAAAATCAATTAAAAGAATTCCCAACAGTCACCAACTCCTTGTTATATACAATCTAGCACCTTCTGAACTTACATACATACAAAAAAAAAAAAACAAAAAAAAAACAACCCTCTGAAATTTATTGAGCTCATTTTCATAGAGTAACAAGTCTATTAGTGGATTTATTAAAATAGAAAAGCTAACAATATTAGAAAGGGTCAAATGTGGGACCCCTCCATCCCTTTCTACCGTGAAGCAAAAGCTCCTGCCAGTTTCTGTCTGCGGGGGATGAGTGCTCTGACACCATCACTAAGGTCTCTCTAGAGGGCCTGGAAAGGGATACCGGGCAAGCACCTTTAGTAAGATAACCAGTATCTGGACAGAAAAGGTGAGAGACAAGAAGACGGCAGAGCGAGCTGGAGGTGACACCAAAAGGGTCAAATGCCACAGAATGAGAATGGATGCCTATTGCCAACCAGGCCGGAAGTAAGGAAGTTCATGACCCAGCAAGTCTGTGACCTCGGTCTCCACTGTCTAGATCTCAACAGACAAAAAAAACCCACAGAGACAATCCTGGGATTATCCCAGTTCAGCTTCTCTTGGAAGGAACCACACTGCCTGAAGAGCAGCCCCAACGGCGTGAATACCCGCCCCCGGAGCTCAGGTAGTAGGACCGCCATTCTGTATTTTTATGAAGGCCCAGCCCTGCTGCATGTATAATGCTTTGGAGTTTATGACATTTCACTTAGCTGAAATGGGGGTCTGTGTTGCAACTACTCAAGAGGCTGGCAGGATGGAGAGACCTAGACTCAACTCAGGAAGCCAGTTAAGCAGCACAGGTATGGCTGATGTGTCTTAGGGGACACAGATCAAGCCTTCTCATGGAGGCTTCTTACGCATACCTTCGTCAAGGCACACACAGGCCCTATCCACTGTGATGGATAAACAACTAAACGTTCACTGACATGCAGCGATAATCACCAACCCCCACGAGGGGGATTAGGTAACTTTCCCAGAGTTGCCTGAGGGGAGGTAGGGCGGGATTTGAACCCAGAGCCCTGCCCCATGCCATGTGTCTCAACCACAGGGGAACAGAAGCAAAGTGACATTTAAGAAACCAAGATTCAGTCTTTACCTTCTCCTCTTCTTCATCCATTTCAGCCTGCATTCCAGTTCTTCCTTCTCTGTCTGGCTCCTCCTTAGACTTCGGTTTAGGTGTTCTGTCACACAAAACAAAATACACACACCCCAATCAGCTCAGAGAGCCTGACGCCATGGCAAGCAGCCCCACTGAGGACTACAGTCTCCTCCCAGGACTTAGAGCTTTCCCAGCTGAAGGGCATGTCTTCCCTGCAGGAAACCCGGAAGGCACTTATTACTTCAGAACTTAGGATCTTTAGAAATGCCATCAATGTTTCATATAGATGCTGCTGACACACACCAGTAGCTTAAAACAAAAACAAACAACCCCCCCCCCCCGCCCCGCCACACACACACTAGGACTCCACTGATTTCCTGTAACCTGATGGGAACATGCCTGCAGTGGAAGTGGCCCTGAGGTCACCCCGTAGAGGTTCACAAGAGCTGGTCTGATGTGCAATCTGCCCCAGCAACCATGGAAAGCCACTCTCCACATAGTATCTTGGCCACAGGGCCCTGCCACTCCATTTGGATGTTCTGCCCAGCCCGAGACAAAGGCCCAGTCTCAACATTCACTTCAGCCAGGTGGAGGTCAACAGAGGCTTGAAGTGCTTTTCACCTCTGCCCTCACACTCGGCCACTGCCACAAAAGCACACCCAGGCTGGCCACGTCATGAAGAAGAGGCAGATCCTCCCCGTCATCCCCACCAAACCTGGCCAAGATCAGCTGACAGTCATCAAGATGTAGACTCCTAAGCTAAATAAATGCTATCTCTTAAGCCACTGGGCTTTAGCGACAGTCTGTTACACAGTGTCTTCACAGCTGTGGGTAAGGAACAGTGCCGCTCCTTCAATGCCCTTTACCGCCACCTGACAAACCACTTGCTGTATGACCACCACAGAGGAAGAGCCTGGGGTCAAGATCAGCTGAGGTCAACTGAGCCCTGCTTTCACTGTGGTGGTCTGACCTTCCACAAGCAGAACCATCTCCACACATGTATAACTTACACACCTAATGCCCTGTCCACTCAGCTCTCTACCAGAGCACTTATTTTGGCAATTAAGTTCACAGTAGAAAGTACAAAGGCATGTTAACTATACTTACGGTTCTTTGGTTTGACTTCTGAGCCTCTTTTCTTCCTGGGGGAGGAGGGGAGAGGAAAAAAAACTAGTTGATTTTTCTTCACTTAGACCTGATTTTTTTTTTTTTTTAAGATTTTATTTGAGAGAGAGAGCGCGTGCACATACAAGCAAGCAGGGGAGAAGCGGAGGGAAAGGGAGATAATCTCCAGCAGACTCCGTGCTGAGTGCAGAGCCCGACACGGGGGCTCGATCCTAGAACCCGGAGATCATGACCTGAGCTCAATCCAAGAGTCGGATGCTTAACTGACTGAGCCACCCAGACGTCCCTCCCTGATCTTTTTGTAAGTGTTCTGTGGAAATAAAACCTAAACTGATCCTATAGCTAGCTGGTGCGAGTAAAGACAATCTTCAAGACAGCAAGTTTATTTCTGGTGGGGTAAGCAGGCAGGAGTCGCAGGATCTAAGAGTTCTATAATCCAAGTGTTTTACCCCCAAACCCTTCTATCACCCGTCATTAGGAAGTGTGGACAACCTCACAGACAACTGGCTATCAAAACCAGGGGCCTATAATAATGGCAGGAAGCAGGATGGCCCACTCTGAACAAGTGCTCTAGCTCAAACACTGACAGCACACCGTTTGGAACCTGAGCTTAAAGAGCTAAACACATCTCTCTGGAAAACATCGAGTTGTATCCAGCCTCAAACCCCACATTTTGTGAAGAGACCACAGGAGTTGATAATGTGGAGAAGAAACACATCACAGACCATTCTCTACAAGAAGAGATACTGGGAGGAACGCCTGGGTGGCTCAGTCGGTTAAGCGGCTGCCTTCGGCCCGGGTCATGATCCCAGGGTCCTGGAATCAAGTCCCACATCAGGCTCCTTGCTCAGCAGGGAACCTGCTTCTCCCTCTCTCTCCCTCTGCTTGTGCTCTCTCTGTCAAATAAATAAAATCTTTAAAAAAAGAAGAGATACTGGGAGTCTGACCACAGACAAGGCATTTCAGTCCCGCCCAAAGCTCCTTTGGAGGGTGGTCAAGCAAGCCCCCTAGAACTGCCTGCGCTCAAATGAGTTGCTGTGTGCTAACTAACTGCTGTCTGATTTTAACAAGTATCAGGGTAGGCAAGGTGATCAATTAAAGGCTAGCTTTAAGGACCAAATGGCTCAAGAATTACCATACATCGTAGCTGCTCCTCCACTAGAGCGATAACACACGCCCATCCTTTAAGAGGTTCCCAATAACAGCAGTAACCCTCCAAGTTTGTAAGAAACTTCCAGTTGATGCCTTAACAGGACAAAGAACAGGATCTGATATTGCTCCATCACCTGTGACCGCTCAGTGTTAGCAGTCTGTCATACAGGGAGTACTGTCTAATGGTAAGGCTTCCAGTATCAAACCCCCATTCCCTCTCCTCTCCCCACCCTGAGGGGGTTCAGGTGGCACATCTCTGTTTCACAGAACCTTAAACTCTGATTTTACAAAGAAACTGGAGGTCTGGGGAAGACCTGGGGGGAATCTGGGCTGACCTCAGTTAAGAATACAACTTAGGGGTGCCTGGTAGCTCAGTAGTTTAGGTGTCTGCCTTCGGCTCAGGTCCTGGGATCAAGCCCCACGTCAGACTCCCTGCTCAGCTCAAGAGGGGAGCCTGCTTCTCCCTCTCCTTCTGCCACTCCTCCTGCTTCTGCTCTCTCGCACATTCTCTCAAATAAATAAAAAAGAATACAACTTGAAGAGGGGCTCAGGTGGCTCAGTCATTTGAATGTCCAACTCAGTTTTGGTTCAGGTCATGATCTCAGGGTCCTGAGTTCAATCCCCACATCAGGCTCCATGCTCACCACGGAACCTGCCTGAGAGATGCTCCCTCTCCCTCTCCCTCTGCCCTTCTCCCAACTCATCTCTCTAAAATCTTAAGGAAACACACACACACACACAAACACACACGCGTGCGCACGCACACACAACCTTGTATCTGGATGCTGCTATAGGATTTTAGCACCACACGTGTTTGAAAATTAGATTTCCACAAAGACTTGACGAGCAAAGGAGGCAGATGGGCAAGGGCATGGACCAAAGTTCTGCAACTGATGAACTAGCACAAGGTCCAGCTGACCGCCAAGCCTAACACTGGTGTGCTCATCACCACAGCCACATAACCCCTCTTCCAGGTAGAGAACCACAGAAAAAGGGAGTTTGAAAAGCATTTTGGCTAAAGTTAAGGTCATTTTGATTAGAGAAAGTCATTTTGTTCCTACAGGCTCCCCACTTCCCGTGACCCCCTTCCTAAAACCAAATGGGGACTCAAAGATTAAAAAGTACAATCGACAAACTTGGATGTGACCAGGCTTTACTTTTTCATCTCTTTCTTCCTCTTCTTCCATGTGTGTTCCAGGTCTTACTCTTTCCGGTTCTTCTGCAGGGAGCGGTCTAGCAACTCTGTCAAGCAAAGCAGCACACACCCCAAGGGTGACTCTCCCAAACTCCTCCCCTGCAAGCAGTTTTCATACGGTCCTTCTCTTCCTACCCAAGAAAGCAATCTTTATCTCAGAACCTCAAAGGGCACATACTTCTTTAATATTTAATAGGACCTTTAAATCTGGTTCTGCCCTCAGTTCTTTCTTTGCAATGAGAATTCTACATGAATTGAAGGTTAATAATCTGACCCCAAATTCAGCATTCTTAAGCTATCTACGGTCGCCATGGCAACTCACAATAAAGCTCCTTAAAACTCTTCAGAAAAGTCGTTTCAGTAATGAAGACTGCACATTGTACAGAAAAGATGTATTAATTATTCTTACTGTTCTCTGGATGTAACTCTCCGTCTCTTCTCCTCCTGTGTGGAGAGCAAGGGAAGAAGACACGAATATTCATTTCAAAGAAGATCAAATGAAAAGCATGGGTGAGACAGTATTCAATACATTTGATACAGTTAAACATGGCAGAGGATCTGGGTTTGGGGGGAAAGAGCTGGGCAACCATCAGTCTGGTAGTGATGCCCCCCCCCCGCCTCAAAAGAGAGGCGAGGCCCAGGAGTTGGCCCAGCACATGTCCATGTACCAGCTTGTCTAGTGATGCTACGTAAACGAATCAAAGATCCTCCACCTTCCGTCAGGAATTCTTTAGCATTAGAAAAAAATGAAATAGTAATCTGAGATTCACATCAGCAAGTAAGAATGACAACCTCAACTGGACACCGGCTCTTTTCGGATGAATACCCTAGCGCGCCATTTTCCTAAATTCACACTATTTGCCATCTCCAGGATATCTATATATATTTAAAAGGGATAAAAATATTGTGATGATAAAATAGATCTGCACCTTGTTGGAGGTGGAGGTTACAACAATAATCCGCACATGCGAGTATATACACATATATGTGAAAACTGGTAAGGTCTAGATTGTACCAATGTCAGTTCCTGGTTTTGCTGTCGTATTAGTTATAGGAGAGATTACCATCAGAGAAAGTTGGGTAAGTTACACAGAACCTCACTGTATTCTATCATGTGAAACACATCTGAAAGAAGTCTGTATATGTATCTATGGAAAATTCTGCCTCCAGGCTACCTTCAGACTTGAGCTACATCCGCTCCTCCGCTCCTCCTGAGTCTCCAGCCTGTTGGCCTGTCCTGCATGTTTCACAATTGCCAGCCTTAAACCCATGAGCCAATTACTTAAGATTAATCCTATATATATATACAGTATATATATATACAGTCTATTGGTTGTTTCTCTAGCGAACACAGATATAGATTTTTATACTAGTATACTAATACATTCTCTCTCTCAAACAACATGGAAGAAACTAATAAATCCTACCCCACCAAATATCCTTCTGCACCACTTAGAAGTTTTACTAGGGGCACCTGGGTGGCTCAGTCGTTAAGCGTCTGCCTTTGGCTCAGGTCATGATCCCAGGGTCCTGGGATCGAGCCCCCGCATCAGGCTCCCTGCTCAGCGGGAAGCCTGCTTCTTCCTCTCCCGCTCCCTCTGCTTGTGTTCCCTCTCTCACTGTGTCTCTGTCAAATAAATAAATAAAATCTTAAAAAAAAAAAAAAAAGTTTTACTAAATGCATATAATACCTGTTTTTAAAACATAGTAAATTTTCAAAACTAAGTTGACTAAAGTAAGATTATCTCTGTATGATGACTTATGTGACTAATACCATCTGATACCACTGGTTTGGTATATAAAGTCTTACTCTGGACTATTGGAACAGACACTGTTTTTACAAGTGTTCATCCACAAAGCCCCAAGGCCTTGCACAAACTCAGAAACTGAAATATACATTTGAGAAGCCAGATAAAAAGGCCCAAAAGGTTAGGGTGCAAGAAACCACTCTAAGACAGATGCATGTGGGAAAGAGCTACTGATATTACAAGAGCTAGCCTGCTTCTGCCTGTAATGCTTTTTCCTAGGAGAGAAGAGGCTTGTCCACTGAACAAGTGGTTCCCTCTGTGCCTCAGTTTCCCACTTGAGAGTGGGTAACCCAACTAAACGATAAATATCTGAATAAAGGTTATAAAGAGTAACATCAAGTTTTTTAAAACAGAATCAGTGTGTCTTACAACAGGATGTCAAGCCTACCTCAATGCTAGGGATAGCCCAGTGACACCTGAATGACCCCACAGTGCGGTGCTTCTCACCCAGTGCAATTTTACCCCTCTCCCCAATCTGGCAGTGACCAATAATGCTTGTGGTGGTCACAACTGAGAGGGGAGGGGGGGATTACTACTGGCATCTAATGAGTAGAAGTCAGGACGCTGCTGTGTTCTACAACCCACTGGGACGCCCCCACACGCAGCAAAGGATTATCTGGCCCCAAAAGTCAATAATGGCATGGTTGAGAAACTGAGTCTTAAGGAGGAGTATCTGTAGTTTGCTCTATCAGTAGCAATAAGGCATTTACTACCTACACATAAACCTACAGACTTCCCCTCAATTTACATAGCTAATCCCACAGCAAAATCAAAATGAAAACTAATGTGTGACCACCTGGTATTATCTAGGTTTGGCCCTCAAGTCACAAGGGAAAGTACCATCAGAGATAACATTTTCTGTGTCAAAGACCCTCAATAAGCCACTGGTTTCCCAACCTAAGTGGTCTAAGCAGATTATACCACATATAAGGAACTGTCTAATGCTCTGTTAGACAAGTTAGATGTGGAAAGGGAGCTTAGGCAAGCAGAAGCAAAGGCTTTAAACATGTCACATCTGGTTGCCAATCTTGTCCACTAGAGAAGTAGGAAGGTAGAGGAGGGAACAGACTGAAGTTACAGGGCTGCCTTGTGAGTAGCAGGGGGGCCTGTGGAGCCCTCGGGCCTAAAAGTGACATACTTCATACTGCCCAGGTCCAGGGACATGTCCTAACACCTTGGTCACTTCAAGTCCATTTAGATAGTACTGACTTTGCACTTGGCCTATCAGCAAACATACCAAAAGAAGGCAGAATGAAGACCCTGAAAATGCCAGCCCTACCTGGTCTTTTTCTTCTTCAGGAGACTCATCCGATTTCGTTTTTTCCTGCTCTTCCTCAGGTTTCCGTTTGGCAGGGCTGTCAGAAACAGGAAAGCCAACTGTGAGCTCAGCCAGACGCTAGACCTCCAACAGGCATGAGAGGATTTGTATTCCTCCCTACCAAAGGCCGCCTCTTTAGGACAGATTCAGGTCATGGGTACCTTATTCCCTCCAAGGAAATGCCCTCACTGCCAGGATATTGAAAGAGGCTTCAAGTTTAATGTTTGAGTGACAGGTTAGAATAGGCCATTTTGCAAACCTAAGAAATCATGGATCTAGATGTCGATCAACAGCTGCTGGCCTCACAGAAGAGACCTCACATGCCTCTAGATGGAAAGACACGGCACCATCTATGAAAAAGTCTCAAAAAATAATAAAGCTGGAACCTGATCAAGCTTCTAGACTTAACTAACCAGTTTATAAGAAACACAAGACAAGGAAGACATTAACCACCACAAGGATGCAGTCAGCTAGACCTAGAAACTCTATTGGACAAATGAACTAATTTCTTCAAATAAATGGCAAGAAAAGAAAGGAATCTGTAACTTGAAAGGCTTAAAACAAATCAAGTAAACACAATTTGCCACACACAAGGAAACAGACACTGGCTATGTATTTGATAGTAAGGAATTATTATCCTTTATAAAGTACAAAAATATTAGAGTTAAGTTTTGTCTTTTTATTTTATTTTTATTTTTTTTTAAGATTTTATTTATTCATTTGACAGAGAGAGACACAGCGAGAGAGGGAACACAAGCAGGGTGAGTGGGAGAGGGAGAAGCAGGCTCCCCGCAGAGCAGGAAGCCTGATGCGGGGCTCGATCCCAGCACCCTGGGATCATGACCTGAGCCGAAGGCAGACGCTTAACGACTGAGCCACCCAGGCGCCCCATGTTTTGTCTTTTTAAAAGAGACTGCTAAATGTTAACATTTTATTCATATTTTGCTAGAATTGCTAAAAAAAGAGAGAGAGAGACCGATTTTATCATCTAGAAATATACTGAAGGGGGCGCCTGGGTGGCTCAGTCGTTAAGCGTCTGCCTTCGGCTCAGGTCATAATCCCAGGGTCCTGGGATCGAGTCCCACATCGGGCTCCCTGCTCGGCAGGAAGCCTGCTTCTCGCTCTCCCACTCCCCCTGCTTGTGTTCCTGCTCTCACTATCTCTCTCTCTGTCAAATAAATAAATAAAATCTTTAAAAAAAAAAAAAAAAAGAAAAGAAATATACTGAAGGGGCGCCTGGGTGGCTCAGTTGGCTAAGCGTCTGCCTTAAGCTCGGGTCATGATCCCAGGGTCCTGGGATCGAGCCCCGCATTGGGATCCCTACTCAGCCAGGAGCCTGCTTCTCCTTCTCCCTCTGCCCCTCTCCCCGCATCAGGCTCCCTGCTCAGCAGGGGAGTCTGCTTCTCCCTCTCCCTGCTTGTACTCTCTCTCTGCCAAATAAATCTTAAAAAAAAAAAAAAGGAAATATACAAAATGACATGTCTGGGAGGGGTTTCAAAATAATCCAGTTGGGAGAGAGTTTATGGGGGTACAGATGAAAAGATGGCCAGCTGATAACTGTTGACACTGGGTGACAGGTACCTGCGGGGGGGCAGGGGGGAGGTTCATTTTACTATCATGGCTAGTTTTGTATATATTTGAACGTTCCCAGAAGAATAAGAATACAGGTGTTGAGAAATGCTCTTCATTGGTGTTTAATGAAGAAAACTGCAAGATGAAAACCTATGCAATGTGGAACTCAAAATTGCTAAGTTATACCCTATTAATTCCATTCCTGTTTACCAAAAACAGTTTGCCCTGAGAAAAGATGGCTGTCAATTCATTATATACTGACCCCCTTGAGAAATGAGATAGGATGGTGGTCTGCCTGGTAGTTTGCCTTGTAATCCTGGGGCTAGAAGAAGCTTCAGCTGTTTAAAGAAAAAAAAAAAGCCACTATGAATAAAAGAGTTCACAAAGTGTAGTTCTTAAACATTACCAAGCTAGTGCAGAGAATCAGGTTCTGAAGATTAAGTACCTTCTCTTCTTGTTCGAACCAACAAGAGTCTTGATAAAGGTAGCAATTAGCACCTGCCAATTTGCAGAGCCATGTCATTGGAGCTCTTATTTGAGGGGCCAAAGCCTGAACCAGAGAAGGAGACAACCTCCTCTTATATCATCAAAAGATGAAGTGTCCAAGAACTGGACCTGCGCTCAAGTCCCACACTCTTATGTGTTTTAAAAATTCCAGAAGAGTTACTTTGACTACAAAGGAGTCTATACATTTAGCTTATATAGGCATATAACTTAGAAATAGTATTAATACCTCCTCTTACCTTATACATCATCAATTTAAGCTGTTTTGGGATCTCCTACTCTATACTTGGTCAAAGAACAAATCTGAAGAAGTATCTACAGCTAAGCTAGTTAGGAAGTATTCATGAGAAACAAACCAGGAGGTACTACCCCAGGGGGACCTATGGCTCCCAGTCTGGTACCATGTCACAAGACAGCTAATCTCCCCCAAGATTAAATAAGTGGTCTTACACTTGGTCTCTCCATCAGACTTGCTCCTCCTGGGGATGGAGATTTTGGAAACGGGTCTGGGGGATTTGTTTTCCTCTGCCATTCCCGCTCTGCGGTCCTCACCGCTTGTCTGGCTGCCGTTTCCTAGACATCCATTCACTTCCCGACTGAAGGCATGCGCTCCGTTCTCCAAGGATAAATCTTTATTTAAAAGGGATTTGACTTTAGCCAGGTAGCCCTCCTATAGCAGGAAAGGATAATTTAAGTAGCAGTGAATGTAAACAAGCGGCAGTAAGAGAATAAGGAAACACGCACGTCCTTTATAACTACTGGGTAAAAAGGAGAGCTGGGGATGATTCTGCCTCCCTGGTCACACGGGTTACACGGGAGGAGACGTTTTCTAGATGCCAGGATGCTGAGAACTGACTTACCTCTGATAATTCCTCTTTATGTAATTTGGTTTCCAAGTCACATAACTGATTCTTTATTTCTGTTTGCAGAAATTCATGCAGGAGATTCAGTTTCTCCTTCACACATTCCTAAGGGAAGAATATAGGTTTAGATGTCCCCAGACTCCCACATCACTAATGGACTAATACACAGAAAATTAAGCTGCCTGGCCATGAAATACCAACTGAATGGCAGGCAATGCTGACTCAGCCTGAAAAACTGAATATTCACAAGACACGTTTGTGATGTTTCCCTTAAGATCACATCACACCATCTCCAGGGTGGTGAAATATGGGAAGATTAGGAGGTGGGATAGAGACACATAACGGTGTATTAGAAAAAAACTGCCTTTGAGAAGGGTGACCAGGACAAGTTACAATTAAGAATTGATGGTGTGGAACCTAGACTGGGAAACTTATCAATGAGTTACCAAGAGATTAGCAGCACGTTAACACAGAACATTAAGAATAATATCTAAGTTATCCTCAAAACTATGGAAAAAAGCTGGGGTGCCTGAGTAGTTCAGTCGGTTGAATGTCCAACTCTTGGTTTCAGCAAAGGTCATGATTTCCTCGGTCGTGTGATCAAGCCCCATGTCAGGCTCTGCGCTAAGCAGGGCATCTGCTTGAAGATTCCTCTGCACCCCCCCCCCACTTGCACACATGCACACTCTCTAAAATCTTATTAAAAAAAAAAAACCTATGGAAAAAAGCTGATTCCACTTAAACTTTTTATGAACCACAAAGTATCTGTCAAATAGTAACATTTGGCAATAAAATTTAAGGTGGAGATTACCTTTTCTGTTAGGCTATCTCTTTCCAAATCTTTGAGCCTGTGGGAAGAAAACAGGAGAAAGAAAGGCAATTATGCAACTGTTTACTCTAAGACTAAAAAAACAAACAAAAAAAACAAAAACTGTGGTTTTAAGATTTTATTTATTTGTCAGAGAGAGAGCGCGCGAGCGAGCGAGTGCACAAGCAGAGAGACTGGCAGGCAGAAGGAGAAGCAGGCTCCCCGCTGAGCAAGAAGCCTGATGTGGGACTTGATCCCAGGACCCTGGGATCATGACCTGAGCCAAAGGCAGCCACTTAACTGACTGAGCCACCCCGGTGTCCCTAAAACCACAGTTTTAAAGAACTTTGGAAATAAATTTGACATGTAGGAGTGTTAGGGAATAGACAAACAAACAAGAAAACACCACGGTGGTTTTCTCCTACCCCTGAGCTAGAAATCCTACTATAATGCCTGTAGTAGTCACTAAGAAGTCATTTGCAATCTGAATGAGGTCTTCCCCCCTCACCCACCACCCTTTAGGGTGCAGTTTTTCTGATAGTGAGAGAACAGAGGAGCTCTATAACAGTATTATTTGCAAAGGAACTAGGAAAATGGAGGCAGGCCATATAGTTGGGGTCCACCTGTTAAATGACTTACAGGTGGTCTTCCCCCAGTTGGTCTGGCAAGACCCCATGAAAGGGCACAGCACAGCGTGGCCAGTGTTAGAAGGAATGGGCCAGGGTCATAAGATGCAGTGGGGAACAGCCAGCTAACATTCCCAAAGGCTAGGGTGCGGGGTAGCAGCATTCTAATGAGGAACATAAGAAAGGGAAGTAGGGGCGCCTGAGTGGCTCAGTCACTTAAGCATCCTGCTCTCGGTCTCAGCTCAGGTCTTGATCTTAGGGTCGTGTGTTCAAGTCCCACACTGCGCTTCACGCTGGGCATGGAGCCTACTTAAAAAAACACAACAACAAAAGGGAAGTAAAGGCATCTGGTGCAGCAGGGAGTACCCACACTCAGGGTTGACAGATGAAGTGAGAAGAGTTATTGGCTGGCACCTCACCAGAGAGCTCTTCCTTTGGAATGTTTAGACCTAATCCTTCAGGAGTGCAGAACTGTCATGAGTTTGGCTGGAAAAGCACAGCCTGATATGATCATTGAAGATTAGTGTCTTGCCTTTTTTGGGGGGGGGGTGGGGAGAATCAAGGAACAAGAGCAGAAGACACCGAGGAAAGGGAGATGAGTGGACAAGCTGTGGTTCCTAGGCTGGGTGCCAACTGTGGACAGTGCAGGGAGAACAAGTCTAACCAGCTGGGTTAGCATCGGTCACTGGAGAAGAAGTGCCCTGGGCAGGGACTGGGCCTCTACCGTCTCTGAAGCCTCGCACCCAGCATCCATACAGACAACGTACTCCGTTATCACTAGCCAAAAGGGTAAGAACAGAGCTCTCCCAGGCTGGTTTTTCCAAAGAGCAAGTGTGAGCAGCAAAACCAGGAATGCAAGCAATAGGCTTTGCTGGACTAATGTCACAGAGGCTGCTCTGAGTGCATGTGGGCCCTGCCTCTAGCTTTGATCCCCACATCTGTAGGTACCTATTGTACGCCAAGCCCTATTCTAGGCAACGAGCTGGGTAATGGGATGCAGGGACCGCCAGGCAGGGACCTTCTGACCTGGGTGGTCAGGAAAGGTCTTTCTATAGAAGACTCTGACTGCAGACACAGTGGTAGTATATACTATATATTATACACACACAGAGTACATGTAACGCCTTCAAAGTCATTCTACCCTCGAAGTAACTCAGGTCCGGGAGAGCCAGATGAGAATAGCTGCAGAACTCTGTATGCACAGCCAGACACACACACATGCTGCTCCAGGAGCCTCACATCGGACTTCTCAGTCACTCTACTTACAAAACCATGGCAAAAACACGGCCCCTTGATCCTGAGGTTACCTCAGGTGTTAAGGACAATGCTCAGCTGACTATGAAGCCCATCAAAGTACCCTTTTCACAATGCTGACAACTACATCTGGGCACAAATTCTGTCAACCCCTTCCATGAATTGGGATTATTTAGTCTGGCAGAGAGGAACAAAATAAACTCTTCAGAATACCTAAAATATCTTGCCCTGTGAAGATGGACTGTAACCTGCCTGGCCCCAGAGAGGAAGGTCGGAGCCCAGGGCAGGCACTGAGGAGCCAGAAGTGTGACAGGGAGGAGGCTGGTCAGTGCACTTCCCAAGAGTCCATCCCTTCCCCGGTAAAACTGAGGATGATACCACCTCACATCTGCTTTACATTCAGAGCCAGGAGGATTAGAAACAGACATGAAGGACCAGGCAGGGCACTCAGAACAACAGCCATGTTATAACGAGATAAAACCTTAGCTCCCATCCGGCCCAAGATCCCACGATTCATTTCTAGTTGCTTCCCTCAAACAGTCTTATAAGGGAAATAAAGCATAACTGAAGGAATAAAGCAAATACAGTTCAAACCTGAGGGCTTCTGAAGAGCAAGGGTATAAAAAGCATCAGGAAGGACTAGCCCAGAGGAGTAGAGAGCTCAGTGGGAATGGAGCAGGGGAGCTGCCGAAAACAGGAGCAGTCCAGTGGGGAGCTGGCTCAGTACACCCAAGAAACCCACACAAGTCAGGCTGGGTGCCAGTCTGAGGGAGGTCAATAACTTCAGGCTAAAAAATTGATCTTGTTCCATAGTTAAACCACTGAAGGAATCATGGCGGGGCGGGGGGAGGGGGGAAGGGGGGCCGCGGGGAGGAGGTAACCAAGACATCAGAGCCATGTTTTAGGAAAATTAATCTGGCAAAAATACATTATGTCGATTAGACAGGAAGAGATTACAAGATGTTAAATCACTCTTTAACACCCTAAACTAGAAATGCTGGTCTGTAATATGATTTAGCAGGAATGGAAACCACGCTAGAGAAGTTACAAAACTTCATTAACTCTGCCTCTTGTAACTGGCTGCACGGCAGATGGGGTAGGGCTATCTGAGAGGGTATCTGTGGTAGGCAGGATAATGAGCCCTTCCCAAAAAGAGATGTCCATGCCCTAATCCCCCAGAACCTGTGAATATGTTGCCTTACTGGTAAAAGAGACTCTGCAGATGTGATTAAGGTTATAGCCCTTGAGATGGGCAGATTATCCTGGATTAGCCAGGTGGGCCCAATCTAATCACTTAAATCCTTAAAAGCAGAAAAACTTCCCAGCTGCATTTCAAGAGATGTGACTAAAGAAGGGTGAGAGAGAGAGATGGGACATGAGAACTAGCTTTACTGACTTTAAATATGGAGGCAGTGGGCCGTGAGCCAAAGGATACATCATCTCCAGAAGCTGGGCATGGTTAGAGCCAGCAAGAGAAGAGAGACCTCAGTCTTACAACCACAAGGAACTGAATTCTGCCAACAATTTTAAAGAGTGAAGAAACATTCTCCCCTAGAGCCTCCAGAAAGGAATGCAGCCTGCTAACACTATTTCATCTAGCGAGACCCATACCAGATTTCTGACCTACAGAATTGTTAAAACAGATTTAGGTTCTATTTAAACCACTAAGATAATTTGTTATGGATGCAATTAAAAACTAATGCAGTATCCGAAATCCAGAACATTTTTGTAGGGAAAAAGTAAACAGGCCATGAGTGTGAAGAGTGACATTTCAGTGAACAGTAGCTCAGTGGCACTAGATGGCTATTCAGCAGCTAGAAACTAAAACTGGCTCTCCTGAGAGACATCAAAACTGGAGTTAGTCCTGTCCAGGTGATAGGCCCAACTGCTGCAAGTCCTAGGACTAGAAGAGATAAGGGTCCAGGAATGAAAGAAAATGATTGAGGGGGAGTGAGGGGAATATCAGGGAAGAGAGAGGCTCCCTGGTAGTAAACACCATCACAGAAGCCAAGGATAAAAAGGATTAAAAAGCTAGATACTGAGAGATGAAAGAGGCTAGAACACCACCTCAATCCTAGAGAAGAATGCCTGATCAAGAGTAGGACTGGATACCGGGCACAAAAGCGAAGGTGGCAGCAGAAGGAACAAGT
Source organism: Mirounga leonina (assembly GCF_011800145.1). Classification (NCBI taxonomy): domain Eukaryota; kingdom Metazoa; phylum Chordata; class Mammalia; order Carnivora; family Phocidae; genus Mirounga; species Mirounga leonina. Next base: position 51,651,851 of record NW_023270855.1, on the reverse strand, counting down.
CCAGACCGTTCTACAAGAAGCCAAAGATGAAGGTTGGAATGATAAGCAGGAATATACATCATCTCTACATGGCATACACTGCTCTATTAACACCTGCCTCAGTAGCAGATCTGCACGTTGCTACTCTAAATTATGCTCCCCTAATGGAAATGAAATATACAGCTGACCATGTGATAAGTAGCACAGGTTTTCTTGCAGGGGCTGCTCTACCACATTCACACGTATCAGCTTAATTGGTCTTCATAACGCCCAAGCGGAATGGGCAACACCATTCCATTTTACAGATAAAACACCAAGAGTTGGGGCGCCTGGGTGGCTCAGTCAGTCAAGCGTCTGCCTTCGGCTCAGGTCATGATCCCAGGGTCCTAGGATTGAATCCACATCGGGCTCCTTGTTCAGCAGGGAGTCTGCTTCTCCCTCTGCACCCCCCCTTGTGCGTGCTCTCGAGGCTCTCTCTCAAAAATAAATTAAAAAAAAAAAAGGAAAGAAAAAAGAAACCACCATGAAGTTAAACAACTTAGCCCTACAGCTATGGTAGGAAGGAATTTGAACCCCAGTAGTCTGCACCTCTAGAATACTCCTGCAGGGGAGAAACAGAAGAGTCAGTTTTGCCCTCTTCAATACCCAATCAGTTAGAGCCATGGAACTAGAGCTAAGAACCTGAAACCCAGTTTAATCACAAAACAGCTAGCAGTTAAAAAAGCTGTCACAGGGTGCCTGGGTGGCTCAGTTGGTTAAGCGACTGCCTTCGGCTCAGGTCATGATCCTGGAGTCCTGGGATCGAGTCCCACATCGGGCTCCCTGCTCAGCGGGGGGTCTGCTTCCCCCCTCTGCCCTCTTCCCTCTGTCTCTCATTCTCTCTCTCTCAAATAAATAAATAAATAAATCTTTAAAAAAAAAAAGCTGTCACAATTACTTAGGCTAATCAGAGTTGTACAAAGGAGGCTGCTACAATCTGTGTTTGAATCCAGGTTTCATTAAAGGGGAAAGTCTGGCATGCGTGCCTCTCAGAGTCTACTCTAACCAAGCTACAGATACAGCAAATAAGGCAAACAAATCACCATCAACTCCAGGGTTGCAAAGGCAACATGCAGGGTGCTCGAGCAGAATTCAACACCCTTCCTGTTATGGGGAAAAGGGATGGTCTTTCTAAGCACAGTTTTTTTTTTTTTTTTTTTTTAAGGTTTATTTATTTATCTGAGAGAGTGAGAGAGAGAGAGAGTGTACATGAGAGGGGGGAGGGTTAGAGGGAGAAGCAGGCTCCTCGCTGAGCAGGGAGCCCAATGCGGGACTCGATCCAGGGACTCCAGGATCATGACCTGAGCTGAAGGCAGTCGCTTGACCAACTGAGCCACCCAGGCGCCCTCTGAGCACAGTCTTAAGGATAAATGGATAGTAGTCAACTTAGGGAAGGGGTAGATAGAACTCAGCGTCACATTGGCCGCTCTGCATGGTCTCAGGCCCTGAGAACCTAAGGTTTGTTATGGCTTGTGAGAAGAGCGCAGGATGAATCAGGCAAGTGGACAGGGATTCTGGACTTCAGGACCAGTGCACCCGGCAGCGTGTGGGGCAAGGAAACCATCAGATCCAACTTTTGTAAGAGGATCACAGTTTCCACTTATAGAAAAGACCCGAGTAGCAACAGGAAGACCAGTGAGGGACTTATCGCTTTGTACAAATGGTGGCTTGGACAAAGTAAGAAATATAAGTGGAAAAATGTAGCTTGTCCTGAAAGGCCTAATTTTTAGATTTGGGGCATATTATACTTCAAAAGCAAAGTTAAAGACTTAAAAACCCAAACACTGAAAATACTTTCTGGTATTACTACATATCTAATGGAACTACGTGTTTAAAAAAAAGCTGACATATATAGACAAGTTAGCAAAAGTGACAGAAATCCATGAGGACCAGGCCTAGTTTTGTTCCTAGAGTATTCTACTGGACTTAAGTACCTCTTGTGTTATAAGTTATACTCCTCTAATTTTCATAGATCAAGAAGTTATACCTCTATTTACAAATCTAAGTTTAAGGGAGTGTTGAATGCCATGTTTATGTATCTTGTACACTGAAATTCAAAATATAAGAAAAGATGTTGAAAGTCCCATAAGCAGACAATTTCAATGTCTGCCCCATGGTCTAAATCAGAAACCCAAAACTGTGTACCTACAGTAGGCAATTCTAGTTCAAAGTAATATGGAACCTAGGGTTAATGGTGGATGAACTCACCCAAGAGCAGCCAAACACTTGCACTGGCCCAAGAAAACCCCTAAGCCAGTGGCCTGTTCAAAAACCCTAGTTGGAAGGAAAGGTTTTGGCAAGAAGCAGACATGAGCAGGAATCCTTGCTTCCTCATAGCGAACTCCTACAGCATCCACTCTTAAGAACTCTTGAGGATTAAATGAGAAAATGTCAAGTGTTTCATACGATTAGTGACTGATTGGCAGAACTGAGGAAAGCTAGATTAGCCAATAACAATGCTAACACGTGGGCCTTTATGTGCTAGGCATATTCTCATTTCATCCAGTGTCAGTTTAAAGCCCATGTTAACGTAGTCCACAGCTACAGCTTGTTTATGACACTTGCCCAAGGTCAAACAAGCCAGTGGAGATGAGCGTTCTCACCATCAGAGTAAAGAAGGATGGGCTCAAACATCTCTGTTGGGTCTAACATCACCAAGCCAGGGACTTCCGTAATTTCATCTCAAGTCCTATCCTGGGAGGATACAGACAGGGATTCTTCAGCAGGACACACCCCCTCTGTGATTAAGAAGTGGTCTGAACCTGCTTAAGGTTCAGGTAGGGAGCCCCAAATACCCCCCCCCATACACACACACACACACACACTCCCAACTCCAAAAGCCCAAAAGACTAGCCTGGCACAACCAAAGGAAACAAGCACAGGGAAATAGGGAAATGGCAAAACCAGCTCACAAATCCAGCTGAGGCGTTCACGCCTGGTCAAGGCTCCAGTGACTAGAGTTCCAAGGAGTGCCGATTTTCAGGAGTGAAATTGGTGCCCTTCACAAATAGGGGCCCAGTATCCTTGCCCACGACCCACCTGCACAGAATTGCTACAGCCAGTCCCGACACTATCTGCTGTGCAACACGCGCGCACACACACAACCCGCGGCCACTTGTGTCACTCGCGCGCGCGCGCCCACACACACACACACACACACACACACACACACACACGGAACTGCAGCCAGTTCTCCCTAGCAAGGCTTCCTTGACGCCCGTGGCTCACAGGCACAGATTTACTGGAAAGGACCACTCAGCCTTCATGCTGCCCGAGCCCCGGTCCTGCGCGGCATGGTGAGAGGTCCTTCCAGAATGCGACTTCCCCAGCAGTCCGAGATGAAGGAAGCCCCCCAGGGAAGACGGGGGTCGCAAACCTGAGCCGGCCGCGCCCGGGCCCCGAGCGGCGACGTCTGTCTCTGGAGGCCGCCATCGGGATGCGCTGCTGGGGGTGCCAAGGGGGGCCCCCAAAATAACCCCAGGGACCGGACCAGCCCGACCCCCCAAGCAGGCCGGGCACCGGAAGTGGAGGCCGAAGTGCCCGGGCCGAGGGGTGTCCTGAGGCCGCGGGCTGCCCACTTCCTGCGCGACCAGACTGGCGGCAGGAGCCAGGCCTGTGGCTCCTCCAGGCAGGGGATCCCCGAGGAGAACCCAAAGCTCGCTCTACTTCGAGATCAGAAGTGACCCCAAGTTTCTAGTCACCAGGGAACTGTGAGGGGCCTCGGCCCATTTTGGCGCCAAACGGCCAGGGGTGCGCGCGACCGGAAGTGCCACCCCCGCGCCAACCGCCGCCGCGCCGTCCCGCGCATGCGCGTCCGTCTGTCAGCAGCAGCCACCGGCTACCAAGAGGGGAAGCAACCCCCCCACCCCCAACGCCGTGCCACTTCCCCACCCCACCCCACCCCACCCCACCCCATCCCCCGGCCCGAGTTCACAGACTCCCGCAGCACCTACCGCCTACGGACATCATCGGGCAGGGAGATGGCTCGGGAGGCCAGCGTGGGCACCCGGGCCGGGGCAGTGCGGGCAGGCATTTTGGAAACTGCAGCAGAGACGGCGGCGCCGGCGGCAGAGGCAGCCCTGGCTTTTCGCGCGGAAACCGATGGGGAGGGGCGGCGAGCTGAGGCGGCCTGTACCATCTCGGCCCCGACGTGGGGGAAGGCGGGACGTACCATGGGGAGAGAGGCCATACCATGTGCAGGCAGATAGAGTGGAGCAAGTCGAGCACAGGGGCCGCGCAGGCGCGAGATGGGCGCACACCCCCGCGTGGAGCTGTGGGCTCGTCCAAGCTCCGCTGTTTGCTGGGAGCCTTGCCTGAGAGGTTCATTCATTCATTCTTCGGAGCATGCTGGACATAAAACAAGGAGCATCCCCACAGGGCTCCAGCTTGTGGGCTCTTGGGATTGTAACTGAGGACTTGAACTCCATCTATATGCTCATTATAGTGACCTTGGATAGGTCATTTGGACCCAGCCTCCGTTTCATCTTTAAAAAGCTGAAAAATCGCAGAAAATCTTGAGGACACACAAACTATGCAGCTAGCATCCAGGATCTCCCAGTGTGGTGAGGCCCAGGCCACTTCCACAGCCTGTGTGTTTAAAAAAGCACCAGAGCTTAGAGAAAGGATAGTCTCTTCAAACGGTGTTGGGAAAATTGGGTATCCACATGCAAACAAGTAAAGTTGGATCCTTACCTTACACCATATAAAAATTAACTCAAAATAGGGGCGCCTGGGTGGCTCAGTCGGTTAAGCGTCTGCCTTCGGCTCAGGTCATGATCCCAGGGTCCTGGGATCGAGCCCCGCATCGAGCCCCGCATCGGGCACCCTGTTCCGCGGGAAGCCTGCTTCCCCCTCTCCCACTCCCCCTGCTTGTGTTCCCTCTCTCACTGTCTCTCTCTGTCAAATAAATTTTAAAAATCTTAAAAAAAAAATTAACTCAAAATAGATAAAAGACCTAAACGTACTCTTGAAACGATAGAACTCTAAGAAAAAGCGGGGAGGGGGGGGGAGGAACAGCTTCACAACATTGGATTTAGCAAGAATTTATTGAATAGGACATGAAAGCACAGGCAATAGAAGCTAAAATAGACAGATGGGACTATATCACACTTAATCTATGCACAGCAAAGGAGTCAACAAAGTGAAAAGACAACCTATAGAATGGGGGAAAAATTGCAGACCATATTATCTGATAAGATGTTAATATCCAGAATAAAGTGCTACAACTCAACAAAGACGACAACCTGATTTTAAAGATGGGCAAAAGATTTGAATAAACCATTCCCTAAAAATACACAAATGGCTAACAGGCATATGAAAAGACACCCAGTATCACTAATCAGGGAAATGCAAATCAAAACCACAACGATGGGGCGCCTGGGTGGTTCAGTCCTTTAGGAGGCTTGGGTCATGATCCCAGGGTCCTGGGATCGAGCCCTGCATCGGCATCAGGCTCCCTGCTCAGCAGGGAGCCTGCTTCTCCCTCTCCCTCTCCCTCTCCCTCTGCCTGCCGCTCTGCCTGCTTGTGCTCTCCCTCTATCTCTCTGTCAAATAAATAAATAAAATCTTAAAAAAAAAACAACCCACCACAATGATAGGTCACCTCATGCCCATTAGAATAGCCATAATCAAAAAATTATTATATATATATAACAATCAAAAACAAATAAGTGTTGGCAGGAATGTGGAAATTAGGATCCATGTGTACTATCAGGGGGGATGTAAAATAGTGCAGCCACCATGGAAAAGAATGGAGGTTCAACAAAAGATTTAAAAATGGAAACTGGGGGGCGCCTGGGTGGCTCAGTCATTAAGCGTCTGCCGTTGGCTCAGGTCATGATCCCAGGGTGCTGGGATCGAGTCCCATATCGGGCTCCCTGCTCGGCGGGAAGCCCGCTTCTCCCTCTCCCGCTCCCCCTGCTTGTGTTCCTGCTCTCGCTGTCTCTCTCTGTGAAATAAATAAATAAAATCTTTAAAAAAAAATAAAAATAAAAATGGAAACTGGGTGGCTCAGGTCATGATCCCAGGGTCCTGGGATCAAGCCCTGCATCAGGCTCCCTGCTCAGCAAGTAGTCTGCTTCTCCCTCTTCGCCATGCTCCTCTCTTGCTCGCTCTCAAATAAATAAAATCGTTAAAAACAAAAAAATAAAAATGGAATTACCATATGATCCAGCAATCCCACTTCGGAAGGGTATATATTCAAAAGAATCAAAAGCAGGATCTCGAAAAGATATTTGTACACCCTTTTTCATTGCAGCATTATTCACAGTAGTCAAGAGGTGGAAGCAACCCAAATGCCCTTGGAAAGACAAAGGGTAAAGAAAATGTGGTCTAGGGGCACCTGGGTGGCTCAGTTGTTGGGCGTCTGACTTCGGTCAGGTCATGATCCCAGGGTCCTGGGACTGAGCCCCGCCTTGGGCTCCCTGCTCATTGGGGAGCCTGCTTCTCCCTCTCCCACTCCCCCTGCTTGTGTTCCTGCTCTCGCTGTCTCTCTCTGTCAAATAAAAAAATCTTAAAAAAAAAAAAAAAGAAAGAAAATGTGGTCTATACAATGGATTATTCAGCCTTTAAAAAGGAAATCCTGCCCTTTGTGTCAACCTGCAAGAACCCTGAGGTCATTTTAGTAAGTGAAGTAAGCCAGTCCCAAAAAGACAAATACTGCATAATTCCACTTACTTGAGGTATCTAAAGTAGTCAAAGTCTCAAAGAAAAAGAACAAGAGCCTGGCTGGCTCAGTCAGTAGAGCAGATGGCTCTTGATCTTGGGTGAGTTCAAGCCCCACATTGGATGGAGAGATTGCTTTAAAAATTAATAATAAATAAGATAAAAATAGACACTAGAGCTGCAGAAAAGAAAAAGAACCATGGTGGGGACTAGGGGCTAGTGAGAGGGGGAAAAGGAAAGTAGTTCAGTGGAAACAAATTCAGTTTTACAAGATGAAAAAGTTTCAGAGATCTGCAGCACAACAGTGGGAATGCAGTTAACACTACTGTATACGCAAAAATAGTTAAAACAGTAAATGTTAGGTTTTTTTTACAATAAAAAAATAAGCCATTAATAGAGGGCTGAGTTAAAAAATTTATCTGCCGCAACAACAAAAAAAACAACCGGAGCAGAGTTACAAATTATGGTACACTTTTACATTTTCGTATTACAGATTTTATAAGTCAATTTGTTAACACACACACATAAACTAGGTTCCCCCAACAGCTGGTGGGGAGAGGTCAGCCTGGCCAGAAGTGGACCTCAGACTGTTTGCAATAGGTTACCCATACATGGCAGGATCCAGGAAAACTGAAATATCAATAAGACCAAAATTAATAGCTAGTGGTATTTTTAGCAGCACTTACGTACTATACTATTCTCTTTAGAGGACTTCTTTTAATCCTGGGATATTAGTCACAAAGGAGTCCGGCTCAGAGGCTGCTTACCCAAGATCATGGACTAAGTAAGCAGCAGGGACCACGAATCCAAGGGTCTTTAGCTCCAGAGCCTGAATGCACAACAGTGATCCCCAACTAGTTGGTCAGTTGTCAGGCACTCTGGAGGCCCAGGGGCAGTGCTGGGGGAAGTAGATTAAAGAGTAAGAGCAGAAAGGGGGTGGTAGATAGAAGACCGTGTCACCAAAGGGAGGCTTAGGCCCCGTAGACTGGCCAGAAGCCAGTGTCTGGGCCCCTAACACCTTAAGACTCGGGGTACTCACAGGACAGGGGAGAGAGGAGATAGACTATAATTTTTTTCAGGGGACTCAGCTTTGTCAGGGGCCTCAGCTTACAGGAGAGCAATTGCATTTAATGGAGGTTCCATCTCAGGTGATTCTCTTTGTAATCCCTTTACTGAGGGATGATTCAGCTGGTTTCGCAATGGGGCAAGGGCTCAGGGACATAAAGATTTGCCCAAGGAATACTGATGGCTCCTGAGCACCTCCAGAGTGACAGGTTAGACCACTGGAGACCCCTCCCCCACTTAAAAATGGGTTCATCCCTTGAGAGAAATGAACGGAACTTCCAGAAGAAACCAGGTTCAGCTCTTGCTGGCATTAACCCTGCCTCCACCTCTCAGTCTCCAAAGTATTGTTCATAAACACCTCAAGAGAAAGACTTATCAGGCCTGAACTCCCTGCTTTCGAGGCCACATTCCAGCCTTCAGCTGAAGGGCCACACTCCAGAAGCCAGGAGAGGCTGCGTGTTGGCCCAGCCAAGGTCAGGGCAGCCCAAAGCACCAGGGCTAGTGGAGAGATAGCCACGTGTCTTGAGCCACTCAGTCAGAAGGCCAGAGTTAAGTCACCCCACATGCTAAGGAATTAGTCATGACCACTGAGCTCTCTCTTGGTGCCAGGCCCAGCAAAAGCCCCAGGCGGTGGCAGCAACACTCCAGGCTTCAAAAGGGACACTTTGCCACTCACCCCAGACAAGGGCCAGGCAGAAAGACCAACAGGGTAGGCCTCTCAAGCGCGCACGCACTCTCTCTCTCTCTCTCTGGGCTCAAGTGGCCAGAAATTGCATCTGGGAAAAACAACCTGGAGTGCGCTAGGCAGACCCACTTGCTTCTTGCAGGGCCCTTGAACAGACAAATTGCTTTCTGTTTGGGATCACAGGAGGCTTGCTACCAAGCCCAGCAGGTTTTTCCTTCAAACAGCCCTGGATCTGCGCCTCCAAGCACACCACCCCAACCTAGATCATCCTCACCTCTCTCCCAGATGACCTGCCCCGCCCCCTTCCTGGGCTGCCATTCAGGCCTCTCCCCACATATTCGGCTATTGAATCCCATGGCAGTGGGAGGGATTTTTCTTAGAATCCATCTAATCAGGTCACCTCCTCCCTAACCCATTGAATGGGCCAGAATAGCTTCTCAGTGCTCTTAGAGTAAACCCAACCCTTATGCACTTAGCCCCACCCACATCAGCTGTTGCCATCACTCCTTTGCTCACCCCAGTTGAGCCACATCCTGGTCATTCCCGGTCCTCTCCTGCCGAAAGCCTGTGGTAGCCAGCCTCCAAGAGGGCCCCCAACATTCTTTACCTTTTGGTATTCATCCCCTTGTGGGAGCCTCTCCTACTTGGAACCAGGGCCAAAGGAATATGGTAGAAGTGAAAGTGTGGGACTTCTGAAGCTAGATCGTAAGACATCGCAGCGCCACCTTGTTTTTGTGGGGGAAGCCAACAGCCATGTTGTGGGATGCTCAAGCAGCCCTGTGGTGAGGCCCAGGACAAGAGGAACTAAGCTGCCAGCCATGTGAGGGAGCCACTTTGGAGATGGCTCTTCCAGCCCCAACTAAGCTTTCTGACAACTGTTGCTCTAGCCAGTACCTGACCGTAACGTAGGAGAGAACCTCAAGCTGGAACTGCTCACTTGCTCACTTTGCTGCTCAATTCCCAACTCACAGCAACCATGAGGGGTAATACATGAAAGTTGTTCTGAGCCACCACACTTTGGGGCTTTTTATTATAGAATCATAGGTAGTTGTTGCAAGGTTTCTGCATTTGCACTTGCCTTCGCCTGGAAAGCCCTGCTGCTTCACACACCCATTTCTCCTGCTTGGAAAAATCTTTAATCCATTCTTTCTATTTTGACTTAACCATCACCTCCTTCAAGGAGCCTTTCCTGACCTCCCCAGCCCAACGGGTGTCTAGTAGGCTCTTAGAATCCTAGTTCTTTCTTTTAGAGCCGTTACTTCAGCTGGTGATCACATAGTTTGGGATGATGGTTTAGGTCAGTCATAGCTCCGTATGCCCAACACCTAGCAAAGTACCTAGGATATAGTTGGCACACAATAAAGACTCATGGAGGGACACCTGGCTGGCTCAGTCAGTAGTGCATTTGACTCGATCTGGGGTAAGTTCAAGCCCATGTTGGGCATAGATTACTTTTTAAAAGGGGGGGCATGTCTGGGTGGCTCAGTCAGTTGAGTATCTGACTTCGGCTCAGGTCATGGTCTCAGGGTCCTGGGATTGAGCCCTGTGTCTGGATCCGACTCAGAGGAGAGTCTGCTTGTCCCTCTCCCCCTCCCCCCCAACTCATGCTCTCACCCTAATAATAAAAATAAAATCTTAAGATGACAACGACAACGACTCCTCATGGAACCCTGCGTAGGTGAGGGTGTGTTGCCTGTTCCTTCCCCCTCCCAATATTAAACAGTCTACAAACATTCATCAAAATGACAAATGCGCACACACTTATTCAGCTATTCTACTTCCAGGAATTTCTCATAAGATTCAGTCATACACATGTGCAAAATGAGAAGTGGATCAGCTATTCACTAAGCTTTGTCTGTAGCAAAAGACTGGAAAGAACCTAGTTCTCCATCAGTGAGATTTAGCTAAAGTGTATTCCATTCACATAGTGACAGATCTCACAGTAAAAAAAAAAAAAAAAAAACAAAAGGATATTTTTCCAAATGATACCTTAGAGGTTTATTTTTATTTTTTTAAAGATTTTATTTGTCAGAGAGAGAGAGTGCACACACAAGCAGGAGGAGTGGCATGCAGGGAGAGAAGCACGCTCCCTGCTGAGCAAGGAGCCCCATGTGGTACTCAGTCCCAGGGTTCTGGGATCATGACCTGAGCCAAAGGCAGATGCTTAACCAACTGAGCCACCCAGGCGTCCCAGAGGCTTATTGTTAATTGCTAGTAGGAAACAAAGCAAGACGTAGAACAGAATGCATAGTACGATACTGCTTATGTGGGGGGAAAAAAGAGGGGAGGAGAATTCTGGGTATTTACTTGTTTATACACAAAGCCTTGGGAAAGAAACAAGAAATGGTTAACTTCCTGGAGATAAGGAATGTTAACTAGCAGGGTAGGAGCTTTGGGCAGGAAGAGGAGTTTTTCTGAAGATTTTTTTTTGCCTTTTTGGAATGCTGGTGCATGTGGTTATTTATGTCAAACAAAAACAACTGGCAGAGCAGCAAAGAAAGCCTGTTTTTTTTCAATAAATGATGAGGGCCTATTGTATGGCTATATGGAAGAAGGTAAACCTTGATCCCTACCTCACACCATATTCAAAACTCAATTCCAGATGTCTTCCACATTTAAAGGTGAAAGCAAAGTCAAGAAAGCTTTTAAAATATACAACATCTTTGTGACTTTAGGATAGCAATTGTTTCTTTAACGAGACCTAAAGCACATTAATCATAAAGGAAAATGTTAAGCTATATTAAGAGGGTTTTTTGTTCATCAAAAGATACCACTAGGGGCGCCTGGGTGGCTCAGTTGTTAAGAGTCTGCCTTCAGCTCTGGTCATGATCTCAGGTTCCTGGGATCGAGCCCCGCATCAGGCTCCCTGCTCCGCGGGAAGCCTGCTTCTCCCTCTCCCATTCCCCCTGCTTGTGTTCCCTCTCTCGCTCTCTCTGTCAAATAAATAAAATCTTAAAAAAAAAAAAAAAAAAGATACCACTAAAAGACAAGCCATAGATATAAGTCCACTGACCAAGGACTCATATCTACAATACACATTGAATGCCTTCAAGTTAATAGAGAATTATCTGTCTCTTTAAGTGGACAAGAGTTGAACAGGTACTTCACAAAAGAGGATATCCAAATGGCCAAGACTCATATGAAAAGCTGCTCAACATTAGTCATCAGGGAAATGCAAAGTGAAACCTCAGTGCAATATCAGCTTATACGCGCACACACACACACACACAACCCAGGATGGCTAACATGAAAAAAAGAGAAATTTACAAGTGTTTAAAAAAAAAAAAAAAAGAAAAGAGAACAAAAAAAATTTGCAAGCGTTAGCAAGACCAGAACCCTCCTGGAAAAGTCCAAAATGGTATGGCCATTTTGAAAAATGATTTGACAATGTCTGCTAAAGCTAAATGTATCCCTGCCCTATGACCCAGTAATTCTACTCCTGGAATGAGTGCCTCTATCCACCAAACGACATGTACAAAAATATTCATAGCAGTTTTGTTCACAATAGCCAAAAACTGAAGACCATGCAACGTCTAACAACAATAAAACAAACAATTATGTATTCATACAATGGAATACTAACCGAGGGGTCCCAAACTTTTTCTGGGAAGAGTCAGGTAATAAATATTTCAGGACCTGTGGGACATATTCTCTGTCACAACAATTCTGTGCAGTTGTAGAGTGAAAATAGCCATAGATAATTATGTAACTGAGCAGGCACAGCTATGTTCCAATAAAACTTTATTAGTGGACACTGAAATTTGAATCATCTCAAACTATTTTCACATGTCCCAAAATGTTGTTCCTCCCTCCCAAAACAATTAAGAATTGTAAAAACCTTTCTCAGCTTATAGTTCCTACAAAAGTAGGGTGTGAGCTGAATTTAGCCTGCAAACTATAGTTTACAGAACCCTGCTATTCAGTATTGAGAATAAGCACTCTATGTTGGCTAATTGAATTTAAATTTTAAAAAAAAGCACTCTAGGGCGCCTGGGTGGCTCAGTTGGTTGAGCGACTGCCTTCGGCTCAGGTCATGATCCTGGAGTCCCTGGATCGAGTCCCGCATCGGGCTCCCTGCTCAGCAGGGAGTCTGCTTCTCCCTCTGACCCTCCTCCCTCTCGTGCTCTCTCTCATTCTCTCTCTCGCAAATAAAAAAAAAAAAGCACTCTATAATTGCATGCAAAAATACAGACAAATCTCAAAAACATTATGCCATGTGAGAGAAGCCAGGCAGGGGCGCCTGGGTGGCTCAGTCGTTAAGCGTCTGCCTTCGGCTCAGGTCATGATCCCAGGGTCCTGGGATCGAGCCCCGCATTGGGCTCCCTGCTCGGCGGGAAGCCTGCTTCTCCCTCTCCCACTCCCTCTGCTTGTGCTCCCTCTCTCGCTGGGTCTCTCTCTGTCAAAATAAAATAAAATAAAATCTTCAAAAAGAAAGAAGCCAGGCATAGAGGAGGACCAACCACATGATTCCGTTTATGTAAATCACCAGAGTACTTCTTCCCACTTCTCTAAACCACTTCAAGTTCAGGCCTCCTTCCTTCCTTCCTTTCAAGGAACTTAAGTCCTGCCTTGCCTCCCTCAGCCCACCCCAGACTTCTTCGGCCTGCCTGAGTCCTGTGGCCACCACCCATTGTAGCCACCAGGCCCTAAAGGAAAACAGTGGACGGACCCTGGGGAATCACCCACCTCCTGGCGCACAAAGTGAAAACACACAGTGTCCCCTCCAGAACTGCAAAGAAAATCTTCCTCACTACCCTGAGCAGGAATGAGAAGTGGGCCTGCCCTGGGCCATTAAATCAAAGGGACTTCACCTGAAGCCCCTCCTTCCCGGAAATGACCACTAATTAACCACAACTGCCTCTCTAAAGGCAATCACTAAGTGATTAAAACTACCTGGCAAAGAGACGTGACCGACAGTCTCTGATCAGGGCATTGGGGATGCCTCTAGAAGTTTCCTCACACTCCCAACTGTGGCCTAGGAGTCCTGAACCAGCTGATCAGGTGGAAGGAGCCAGAAGGGCACATGCTATACCTCAACATGGGGCACTGCTGACATTGGGGGCCCAATAATCCTTTGTCATGGGAGACTGTCCTCTGCATTGCAGGATGATCAGCACCATCCCACCTCCACTCTCAGGTGGGGCAACGGAAAATGTCTCCAGACTTTGCCAAACATCCCCTGAGGGTGTGGGTCACCCTGGATGAGAACGATTTCCACATGGAAATGACAAAGCAATCGCCTTGGCTGAGCCATATTTCCTCTGGGAACTATCTTAGAGATTGAAATCAGCCCCAAACCAGCATTGTGAACATTGTAAGTCATGGATGGGTCACATCAGGAGCAGCACAGAGTAAAGATGCAGAGTCCTGGGCCCTGGCATCAGATTCTGCCAGCCCTGGTAGGGCCCAGGAAGCTGTATTTTCCACAAGCTCCCCACTTGTGAGTTTCAGAAGCATTTTCCCCAGCTTTATTGAGGTATAATCAGCAATTAAAAACTGCATGTATTTAAAGTGTACAGCATGAAGATTTGATATACATATAAGTTGTGAAATGATTACCACAATCCAGCTAATTAACACGCCCAACACCTCAGTTATCATTTTTTGTGTATAGTAAGAACACTACTGTCTTAACGAATTCCAACTATACAATACAGTATTTTTTTTTTAAGATTTTATTTATTTATTTGCTAGAGAGAGAGAGAGAGAGAGAGTACAAGCGGGGGGGGGGGGGCAGAAGCAGAGGGAGAAGCAGACTCCCTGCTGAGCAGGGAGCCCGATGTGAGACTCGATCCCAGGACCCTGGGATCATGACCGGAGCTGAAGGCAGCCGCTTAACCGACTGAGCCACCCAGGCGTCCCCCAACTATACAATACAGTATTAACTACATTCACCATTCTGTACATTAGATCCTCAGAACTTCTTCATCTTACTTTTTAAGATTTATTTATTTATTCATTTGAGAGAGAGAGAGAGCAAGTGGTGGGGAGGGGCAGAGGGAGAGAGAGAGAGAGTCTTAAGCAGGCTCCGCACTTGGTGTGGAGCCCGAAATGGGGCTTGATCTCAACACCCCAAGATCACAACCTGACCTGAAACCAAGAGTTGGTCGCTTAACCAACCGCACCACCCAGGCACCCCAGAACTTTTTCATCTTTTTTTTTTTAAAGATTTTATTTATTTGACAGAGAGACACAGCAAGAGAGGGAACACAAGCAGAGGGAGTGGGAGAGGGAGAAGCAGACTTCCCGCTGAGCAGGGAGCCCGATGCGGGGCTCAATCCCAGGACCCTGGGATCATGACCTGAGCCGAAGGCAGACGCTCAACGACTGAGCCTCCCAGGTGCCCCAGAACTTTTTCATCTTATAACTGAAAGTTATGTACCCTTTGACCAACATCTCCCCATTTCCCCCACTTCCCAGACCCTGGCAATTGCCAATCCACTTTCTGCTTCTGTGAGTTCCATTTTTTTAGATTCCGTGTATAAGCAAAATTGTACAGTATTTGTCTGTGTCTGTTTTATTTCACCTAGCTTTGTGTCCTCCAGGTTCATCCATATTGTTGCAAATGGCAGGATTCCCTTCTTTATGGCTGAATAATATTCCATTGTGATTATGAATGCATGCATCTCTCTTACACATTTTATGTTATATATGTAATTTATAAGTATATATGTAATACATATATGTATACAAACATATGTATATATATATATATCTCTCACATTTTCTTTATTCATTCATCCTTTGATGAACACTTAGGTTGTTTCCATATCTTGTCTATTGTGAATAATGCTACAATGAACATAGGAGCACAGATATCTCTTCAAGATACTGATTTTCTTTTAAGTAGGCTCCACACCCAGCATGGACCCCAACATGGGGCTTGAACTCACAGCCCTGAGATCAAGACCTAGGCTGAGATGAAGAGTCAGACACTTAACTGACTGAGCCGCCAGCCTTTCCCAAGATACTGATTTCATTTCCCTTGGATATATACCCAAAACTGATATTGTTAGATCATATGGTATTTCTATTTTTTTTATCTTATAAGGAACCTAGGTACTGTTTTCCATGATGAAAACTTCCTAACATTGTATTATATATTTATTTTAATGGACTGTCTCCCCTAGTAGAATATAAGATATCTGAGGGTAGGAATCAAATAGAGCACTCACATATATTTTGAGAAGTTGGGTTTCTTTTTTAATAAGCTTATTGAAGTAAAATTTACTTGCCACAAAATTTTCACCCATTAAGTATATATCAATGGTTTTTAGTACATTTACCAAGTTGTTCAACTATCATCACAATCCACATTTTAGAATATTTCCATCACCCCAATAACAGCCCTCATGCCTGTTTACAATTAATCCCTCTTCCTACCTCTAGCCCCAGGCAACGTAACCTACATTCTGTCTCTAAAGATTTGCCTCTTGGGGAGCCTGGGTGGCTCAGTTCTTGAGCGTCTGCCTTTGGCTCAGGTCATGATCCCGGGGTCCTGGGATCGAGCCCCACATCAGGCTCCTGGCTCAGCGGGGAGCCTGCTTCTCCCTCTGCCTCTCCCCCTGCTCATGCTCTCTCTCTCTCTGTACCTCTGTGTCTCAAATGAATAAATAAAAATCTTAAAAAAAAAAAATAAAGATTTGCCTCTTATGGACAATGGAACCATATAATATGGGATCTTTTTTTTTTTTAAGATTTTATTTATTTATTTGACAGAGAGAGAGACAGCGAGAGAGGGAACACAAGCAGGGGGAGTGGGAGAGGGAGAAGCAGGCTTCCCGCAGAGCAGAGAGCCCGATGTGGGGCTCGATCCCAGGACCCTGGGATCCTGACCTGAGCCGAAGGCAGACGCTTAACGACTGGGCCACCCAGGCACCCCTAATATGGGATCTTTTGTGTTTGGCTTCTTTCACTTAGCGTAATTATTTTGAGTTTCATCCACGCTATTGTGTGTATTGTTATATATGTAATATATACCTCTTTTTATTGATGAGTCATATTCCATTTTATGGATGTACCACGTTTTGTTTCTCCATTCACCAGCTGATGGACATTTGAGTGGTTTCCACTTTGGGGCTATTAGAAAAATGCTGTAGTGAATATTCACATACAAGTCTTTGTGTGGAACTAGGTTTTCATTTCTCCTGGGTAGATACCTGGAGTCAAATTGATGAGTCATACGGTAAGTTTACATTTGTCTTTGTAAGAAACCACCAAACTGTTTTCCAAAGTGGCAGTACCATTTTACATTTGAGGTTGGAATTATTAATATATCCATTTTACAGATGAAGAAGCCAGCTGAGGTTTGTCAGGTGACGCTCAAAGTTGGCTTGGGTTGTCAACTATTGGATTTGAGACTCAGGTCAGGTTTTTCAGACTTTCTAATTTGCACCTTTAACACTTACACCACAGTCACCACTAAAAATGAATCATCCACCCAACTTCATTTCCTTTTTTTTGACAGATTTAACTTTTCCACACAAGACATTCATGGAAAGGTGGTGAACATCAGATGTCTGAATTTTGGGAGAGTACATTTGCTTTGTAGACAAATGAGAAAAAACAGCCAGGATGTGGAGATGGGGAGGTGGACTAAAAATCCTTTGCAAACAATGGATCCAGTCAATGGTTGTCCATGGATGACCAAATCATTAGGAATAGTTGGATGAGGAATTTATAAAGGTGGGATCAGTCTGACAGCATCTGAACGTCCTGATCAGTCTTAGTTACCAGCAAGAGAGAGACAGCCAGACTTCATGTCCTCCTGATGGAAGTTTCCAGCACTACGTATCAAGAATTAAAGCCAAAAATACCTATCTTGAATCTGACGGGACCTGTTAAATGACCCCTTATGGCTGCCATCAACCAATATCAAACTATGGGAAGCGCTTCAGGACAAACAACCTGGTTTCTTCAACAAATGAGTTAGGACAGAAGGGAAGGAGGGAGTGAGGAAGGAAAGAAGAAAGGGTGGAAGGAAGGAAAGAAGGAAGGGAGGGAAAAAAGGAAGGAAGGAAGGGAGGGAGGGAGGGAGGAATCCCTTCCCTCTGCCTGCCGGTCTGCCTACTTGTGATCTCTCTCTGTGTCAAATAAATAAATAAAATCTTAAAAAAAAAAGATTTTATTTATTTATTCATGTGAGACAGAGAGAGAGAGAGGCAGAGGGAGAAGCAGGCTCCCCACTGAGCAGGGATCCCGATGCAGGGCTCGATCCCAGGACCCCGGGATCATGACCGGAGCCGAAGGTAGACACTTAATGGACTGAGCCACCCAGGCGCCCCATAAATAAAATAGTTAATAAAAAAATATTTAAATACCTCAGAGATTCATTAACTAAATACCACGAGAGGGCCTTGTTTGGATTCTGGGTCAAACAAGTCAAATGTTAAAAAAGAAAATAGAGACAGCTGGGGAAATTTTTAACACTGATTGATACTTTTGATAAGCATGATCATGGTATTGTGGTTAAGTTAAAAAAAAGTGTCGCTCTCTTCTGAAAATAAAAAGTGGAAGAAAATGATGTGATATTCTCTGATTTTCTTAAAAAAATGTGGTGAGTAATAATTGGTTCAGACAAGAATAGATGCTAAATGACCGAAAATTTGATAAGTAACAGGATATTTACAGAGTCTCAGAGTACCTCCCCACAAGATACTTATTAATTATGAAGGAGGAAATGGTAACTTTCAAGTGGAGAAATTTGGCAAATGCCACCAAGTGATCAAGTTAACATTGCCAGGGGCGCCTGGGTGGCTCAGTCATTAGGCGTCTGCCTTCAGCTCAGGTCATGATCCCAGGGTCCTGGGATCGAGCCCCACATCAGGCTCCCTGCTCAGCGGGAAGCCTGCTTCTCCCTCTCCCACTCCCCCTGCTTGTGTTCCCTCTCTTGCTGTGTCTCTCTCTGTCAAATGAATAAATAAAATCTTAAAAAAAAAAAAAAGTTAACATTGCCAGTGATGGGTCTGAGAAAAACACATTACTTCTGTGGTATTTCTGCCAAAAACGCATAACCTGAATCTAATCATGAGGAAACATGAGACAAACCCAACTTGAAGGACATTCTGCCAAATTACTGACCTATATTTTTCAAAAATGTCAAGGTCACAAAAGACAAAAAAAGGTTCAGAAACTGTTCCGATTGAAGGAAACTAAAAGGCCAACTGACTGCCACAAGTGATCTGGGATTTTCTTCTGTTCTAAAGGTCGGTAATAGGACAATTGGTGAAATCTGATGAAAGTTTATAGATTCCTGATTTTGATAATTTTACTAAGGTTATAGAAGAGAATGCCTTATTCTTAGGAAACACAGTGAAGTATTTAGGTAGGTGGATGGATGGTGGATCGATGGATGGATGGATGGATGGTTGGAGAGTGACAGGGACGAAGAGGGAGGGAGTGGGAGGGAGAAGGAGGGAGAGGGAGAAGATCAAGGTACATAGGATAGGAGCCTGGACCACTGGCTACTGGGCATCTGTCCTTATCCAGGACCAATTTCCTCTGAAACCCTTTTATATGAGAGAAATCAATTTCTCTCTCTTAATTTAAGTTACTAATATTCTGTGTTTTCTGTCATCTGCAACTGAGCCTAATCTTGATGTCATAATTAAAAGAAATATTCCAAAAATCATGAAATAATAAGCGGAAGCTACAATGTCATTCATAATAATAATAATGGTGGTAACACTTACAAATTTGTGTTGAAATGATGGCATAATGCCAAGGGGGTTCAGTTGCTCAGAGGCTTGTGGGAACCAGATCCAGAATCTAGAATTGTACTGTCAGTACTCTAGCCAACGGCCACATGCGGCTATGTACTTTTAGTTAATTAAGATTAAAATTCAGCTCCTGCATCACACTAGCCACATTTCATTTGCTATAAGCTTAAGGATCTGCATTTTATCGGTTATTCCAGGTGATTCTTTTTTTTTTTTTTTAAGATTTTCTTTATTTATTTGACAGAGAGAGACACAGCGAGAGAGGGAACACAAGCAGGGCGAGTGGGAGAGGGAGAAGCAGGCTTCCCGCCGAGCAGGGAGCCCGATGCGGGGCTCGATCCCAGGACCCTGGGATCATGACCTGAGCCGAAGGCAGACGCTCAACGACTGAGTCACCCAGGCGCCCCTATTCCAGGTGATTCTGATGCTCCCTAATGACCAACAGCCTCCGTAGGGAAAGTCATCTTGCATCTCTGTGGGTTGGTCTGTTCTGTTCTAGGCTCCAAGATTTGAGAGATGTCAGCAAATTAGATCCTCAGGCCAGGATGCTGAGGAGGATCAGACGTGACCACAGTTTTCAACTAACGACTGCTGGGGTTCAAATCCCTGCCCCTCCCCTCACACGCCATGGGAACTTGATCAGATTACTTGACCTCTCTGGTGCTTCAGTTTTTTGTTTTTTGTTTTTTTAACCTGTCAGAGTGCCAATAATAGAGTCTACAGAGTACCCCAAACTGTTGCTTTCTCTATTTTATTCTCTTCATAGGAAATAAACTTCTCACTGAAAAGACCAGCATGTGCTTTTGCTTTTATTCATTTGACAAACATTTATTGAGCACCTGCTGTGTCCTCACCACTGTTCTGAGCACTGGGACCAAGCAGTGAACATGACAGACACAAACCCACGCTGTCACAGAACTGGCATTCCAAAGGGAGAGGTAGAAAATAATCAGGATAAAAAAGCAAAATGTGTTGCCTGTAAGAGAGTAGCAAGGTAAGCAGATAGGACCAGAAATGTACGCATGGCCAGAGGCCTCACCCAGGGTGATATTTTTTTGCAGGCCAAAAGGAGCAGAGAGAAGGCACAGGCATATGTGGGGGAAGATGGGTCCAGGCAGAGGGAACAGCAGGTGCAAAGGCCCTGTGGTGGGAACATGCCAAGTACTATTTAAGATGCTAGAGACACAGTGGTAAGACAGATACCATCCTATCTTGAAGGTGCTCACAGTTTAGTGGAGGGGAGGAGACAGATAAACGGATCTATAATATCTTCCCAGGTGATAAGCAGGAGCGGGCCTTAGTAGAAGATGGTCAGGGCAGGCCCCTCTGAGGAGGTGATCATTGAGCAGAGGCCCAGAAGGAGGCGGTAGAGAAAGCAGGTGTGTATCTGGGGCAAATCTATTGACACTGGCCTGGCGGATACCTCTTCTGCTCCTTTCACTCAGTTGGGGCTCAGGTTTCCAAACAGAGGCTGTCTGTGAACTGCTGAAGGAGGGGGACTCTGATGGGGAGTGCAGACCTCTCAGCCTCTGGCGGCTATCTGCCCCACTCCTTCTCACACTGGCTCTAGGTGTTTGCATTGGTGTGCTGGGTGGGGCTCTAGCTTAGGGGACTGGGTTCCCCATCAAAGCTCCAAATCTATCTTCAAAGGAGCCACTGGGCCCTGTGCTCTGGGCAGAAGGGAGTGTCAGCCTGGAGCTGAGCTAGGAACCCCCCCCCCCCCAGCTTTGTCCCATCTGGGTTTCTCCTGGCTCTGGGTGGGGTCTGGCAGCTCACATTCCCCACTCTTTCCATGGCAAAGAGAGGGTGGAGGATACTCTCTCTGTCCCAGTGGTGGAGCCGGTGGGACCCAGAGGCAGCCCAGTGGTGAAATCCCTTGTACTGGGTTGTAAATTGTTCCTGCCTGAGTTCATATGCAGAAGGCGCTTGCCCCAACTAGCTGTGTGACCCTGAGCGGCTCACTTACCTTCTCTGAACCCATATCTCCACCATAGGTCATAGTAACTCCCACCTTCTGAGGATTCATGTCTTGGGAAGTGCTTGATGGAAGTTACCCATTCCTTTGGGGAAGACTGAGCCCTGAGGGTTATCTGGGCCCATGTCCCCCAAGACCATCTCCCAGGGAGGAACACGTACGTGAGATGAGATGAAGTAGGGGACCTCCCCACACCACCAAGCTCTCTTTGAAGGGAAGCAGGGAGGCCTGGAGTCTAATTAATCACTGGGAAGGACCAGACAGATGCCCTAGGGGAAAGGTCAGCATTTACCCTGTTTTCTCAGAAGCCACTGCAATCCTGGCTTGGGCAGGGCTCGGAGTTGGGGCACAGAATAGGAAGGCTGGCAAAGGATGAGTGGCCTGGGCAGAAGCCACCCTCCCCATCCCGTCCACCCTCCAGCCACCAGGTGCTAGTTAGGGCAACGGCCGGGGCGCCTTAAGCCTCCAAAGAAAACCACCACCGAAACAAGGGATTGAACCGTTTATTGGCCTGGGCCCGGGTCTCAGGCACGGGGGGCATCTGGGGAGCTATATGGGGGCAGACAAGCCCCCAACTGGCTCCTTGCCCCCCAAGGCCCCCTCCCCCAGCCTTTGCATTCACAAGAAATCGCTTTGAGGCATGAGGTTTCCTTCCCCGAGGCGAGCTGTACCTCAGCTCTCAAGCGGGGAGATGAGCCAGCAATTACAAAGGGGTCTGTGCAGGGGCCGGACCCCTCTTTGGCAGCTTCAGCACAGACGTGAGACAACAATAGCATCCATTCCAGGGAAGCACGGCGGGGAGGGGAGATCACACACATCACACACACGTGCACACAGACACACATAAATATACATTTGTACCGCAACATCCCTTCCATCTATCCAAGGAATTAGCAAAGTCCTTCTGGGGCAGGTGAGGGGAGAGCACCCCACAAGCGTTGTTCTTGGCCCCCCCACCCCCATGCTTCTCCATACAATACAACTCAAAAGGAGGCACAGCAGGCTCAAGGCTGCCCTGCCTCAGGAGATCTGGTTACCTTGGCTGGGCTGGATGTGGGAGTAGCTTGGGGGGGTGGTGTTTAGGAGTGGGGGTCCTGTGCCAACAGCTCCCCTAGAACTTTCTCAAGTTCCATCCTTTCCCACCAGGAGGCCTAGAGCCCTCCTCAGCTCCCCCTGATCAGTTTTTTCAGCCCTTGGTGACTCCTTTGTGTCCCAGATAGTGCAATTGGCCAATGAGGTCTGAGAACAGCATCCAGCCGCCCCCCCCCCCCGCCCCCGCCGTGATTTCCCAGCATCTCGTGGAGAGACCAGAGGAAAGGGAAGAAGCAGCCAAAGTGGGCAGCTGGTGAAATTTGGGGAAGCTGTGGATTTGGGCCTTGCAACTGTCAGCCGGGGCCGCCCAGGACAGTCAGGGGGGAGGCCCCCAGCCCTTTGGGACAGTGGTTCTGGGGAAGTGGCCTGAGGTTGCCAGGAAAAGGTGACAGGCTGGGGGGGGGGGGGAGGTGGAAGCTGGATTCAGAGAGGGAAGTTCTGTACAGGGCAGAGGGTCAGAGAGTCGTGAAATGTTGAAATCCCTTGTACCGGGTTGTAAATTGTTCCTGCCCTGAGCTCCCAAGTGCTTGCCTGCTGTCACCTAGGCCCCTTCCCGGTCCCCTGGGACCTCCCCATGATTCAGGTCTGAAGGGGGGGGTCACTTCAGTTACTGCACTAGCCTCTGACCCTGCTGCAGCTCTGCCATCCGACGGGTCGGTGTCTCAGCCGGCCGTGCCCAGGGTGAAATATTTTCACTATCACCCAGGTGTGTGGCGTGGGGGGCATCTTGCTTGGCAGAACCCCCATGTCTGTCCGAGGTCACCCGGCGCCTCTCCACAGAGCCCGCTGCCATGGCCTGGTGGCCCACTTGCCCCTCAGACCACTGTGTTGCCCTCCAGAAATGTGGGCGACGTGGGCATGTGCGTGCCCCTCTCCAGAGAGCTGGAGCTGCGGAGAGGCAGGAGCCGATGGCCCGGGGTCCCCCCCCGCCGTCCTTGAACCCCCGCTGCCCGCCGGCAGCACTGCATCGGCCGCAGTACCTCCCGCCGCAGGTCCCGGCTGCGCCACGTGTAGATGACCGGGTTGAGCAGTGAGTTCAGGGTGGCGAAGGCAAAGAAGTAGTGGGCCTTGTAGAGGACAGGGCAGGACCGGACGGGGCAGGCGTAGTCCAGGAGCAGGATGCTAAAGGCAGGCAGCCAGCAGACGATGAAGACACCCAGCACAATGGTGACCGTCTTGAGCAGGGCCAGCGTCTGGGGGCCGGCCACGTCGGCATGGCTGGAGCGGACCACGCAGTAGATGCGGACATACAGAGCGACAATGGCCAGTAAGATGACGGAGAAGATGGTGACCACGCAGAGCACATAGTGCTTGGTGTAAAGCGGCAGAACGGTGGAACAGGCCTCGAGATGGCCCAGGCAGTTCCAGCCGAGGATGGGCAGGCCGCCGAGAGCAAGTGAGATGAGCCACGAGGCAGCGATCAGCAGCAGCATGCGGCAGCTCTTGTCGCTGCCATAGAGCTTGACCTTGGCAATGGCCACGTGCCGCTCGATGGCGATGGCCAGGAGGCTGAAGACAGAGGCGGAGAGCGTGATGAAGGCGGAGCCCTCTCGGGCAAACCACTGCACTGGTGTTAGCCCCAGCGTGACCGGGCCCGAGAGCAAGGTGTTGGCTATGAAGGCCACTCCTGCCAGCAGGTCCGAGGCGGCCAGGTTGCCCAGGAACAGGTACATGGCCGAGTGGAACTTGCTATTGCGAGCGACTGCGATTAGCACCAGCAGGTTCTCCACCACGATGGCGAAACAGAGGATGATGATGAGGGCCAAGGCCACCTGGCGGGAGGGCGTCTCCTGAGTGTCCAGCGTCTCCTTGGTGTAATTATAGTGTTCCCGGACCTTGCTGGGACTTAGGTACTCTGAGTACAGGCTGCCCATGGTGGGGCTCAGTGGCCGGCTAGGGCCATGGGGCTGTCAGAGCTGCAGAGAGAGAAGACAGACAGAGACAGACAAGACAGACAGACAGGTCAGTGCTGCGGCTGCCCCCTGGGCTCTGACTTTGGATGGCAGTGGTTTGAGTCCCAGCTCCCTCACTTCTCACTGAGTGGCCACATGAAGTCAGAAGTATCATCATCCCTGCTTTACCAAAGGGAAACCCAAAGAGGTCAACTCACTTGCTGTAAGTCTCAAAGCTAGAGAACCACTCCAAAGCCTCCATAACCTCTAGGCTACACTGTCTTTCCAAAGAACAGAAGCTCCCCCAAACAGCATGACAGACACAAAGTAAACTTCCAGAGCTCTTGCGCACCTACCCAGAGAGTGAGCCTTGGGCAGGGCCTGGAGGGCTCATCTCCCTTCTGGAATACACTAGAGCCTGGGGCCTCATGCCGCCTGCCAACCTGGGTCAGCAAGATGCTGGCTGCTGATAGCACCATCCCCTGCTCATTACCACCCACTGCCCTGGATTTCAGGCTGGGTCTAAGCCTTGCGGCCATGGGTGCTCCCAAGATAAGCTCTTGCGGAGACACCAGGGCGGCCCTGAGGTTTAAGCGCCTCGGAGGTGATGGCATCTTCAAGGACAAAGACCTTGGAGGCAATCCAGGGTTCAACCCCACTCCACCTGACATGCTGTGGGACCTTGGGCAAGTCACTCAACACTCGACCTCTCAGCCCCCAATGTCCTCATCTATGCAATGGGGAGAAGGAAGCCCGCTTTATAGGAGTACTGGGAAAATCCTCTTGAATGGTACATGAGGCACCCTTAGCACATAGCAAGCACTCAATAAATATTAGCCAATATATTACCTCCCCTCTTCCCGCCACACACACACACACACACACACACACACACACACACACACAGCCGGGGACTAGGTGCCCTCCAGCCAATCTTTGAGGAGGGGATGTAGACTGAGCTAGCCAGGCAAGATTCCCAACATCCTGTTCTCATCAGCACCATCTAGCCCTGCTCTGGGACAGAGGGTCCCAGCTGGGTGGGCAGGGCGCTGGCACCCCCCTCCCCCGCCACGATGAAATCCAGATGTGAGGCCCCAGGAACAAACAGGGTGGAGTCCTCACTTCCCAGTCACATCCGGTGTGGGAAAGGCTGGGAGGGGGTGATGGGATGGGGGAGCCACAGGAGACCAGTCTGGGAGGTCCTGGCGGGGAGGATAGGGCAGCGCTGAAGTCATGTGAGCCAAAGAGGGGGCGAGCGGCAGCGCTGAAGTCATGTGAGCCGAAGAGCGGGGCGAGCGGCACCGCGGAGAGGGGGCTGAGGGGAGGTGGGGGACGGCATTTGTTTCCATGAAAGCCTGAGTCACCCCCCTCTCAAGGAAAACTGAGCCGTGGGGGGAGGGGGCGGGAAGAAGCGTGGGCAGAGGCTGAGAGGCCAACATCACGGCCTCCTCCCAGCTTGGTGGTGGCGGCGGGGGGTGTCGCAGAGGGGCTGGTGCAGTGTCTGTCTTTCACGAGGGGAGCCTGGAGGAAGCTCCTGCCTTTAGCTAATGGGGGAGGGCGCGGGAGGAGCCCTCCCTAGGTGCCTGGAAACATGCCTGGCAAGGACCACGTGCGCTCCAGGAGTGCCGTTCCAGAAAAGGCTGGTTAGGCCGGTTCCTAGTGAGCCTGGGATTTATGGGGGGCTTCCGGGGTCACCCAAGCCATCTCAGTCCCCGGACGCCCCCTCAGAGGGGCGCCCTGGCCCCGGGCCCGACAGAGGCAGCTGCTCCCCCTGGGTGAAGGGGCATCCGTCCTAGTTTGGAAACAGAGAAGGGCTTGTGCGCATCCCCGGAGACTGCCGCCCCGCCCAGATCGCCACACAGAGGCCCCTTGTTCCCCTGCCGGACCCGGCCCTGGGCGCCCCGATGCCCTCTGCCCGTTGCAGGCTGCAGCCGGCCGGGAGCTGGCTTGGCCCTGGCCTCCGCTTTACTGGACCGGCCTTCGGGGGCAGAAACAGCTCGCGCCCTGATTGGCTTATTTTCAATCCCGGGGCCTTGAGCGATTCGCCCATTGGCCGGAGCTTTCCGTCCTCGGCATTTGATTGGCCCAGTTGGGGGCGCTCTAAGGAAGGCGCTAGCGATCTGTCCTTTGCCGGCCGACCACTTCTTTCAGAGAACAGTTAGGGCTGTGTGGATGTCCCTGGGGGGAGCGTGAACCGCGGCCTGACCGCCGGGTCACGGCGACCAGGCGGGCCCAGGGTGCCCTGGCCTGCTGGGCCCCTCCTGAGGCTCATGACTGAGAAGCAAGGGCCCGTTGCAGGCCTGGGAAGCACCCGTGCTGGTGGTCCCATGGCCACCCCCTTCACCCCTCCCTCACACGGGGCCACCAACCTTCTGGTCTGGCAGCCAAGAGGAAGAGTTATGGAGGCTTCCTGGAGAAATAAGAATTGGGTTCAGTCCTCCCACCCCAGAGACCCACAGAAAAGTCTGTCTTCTTCCTTGGGGGGTGGGGAGGTGGGGATTGGGAGCCTGCACACTCACTTTCTGCAGCCCTTGGAGGCTGTCAAGGCATCCTCAGAAGGAGGCGTGACTCGCCTAGTTAGAGAAGGGGAAACTGAGGCCCACACTGCTTCCCTCTTCTCATCTTCCCCACTAGGACTTTGCTGAAGACAGAGCTTAAGGCAGGCTCATGCTTCCCAGAAAGAGGAAGCGGGGCCTGGAGATTGGGGCCGACAGAAGAGGCAACCCCAGGCAGATAGAGGCCTTGGCTGCTTCCCCTCCCTGTGTCAGGCTCCCAGAGGGCCTGTCTCCTGCTCACCTTCACCAAGGCCGTCCTAACTTCTTCCCAGAGGCTCAGTAAGAGGTCACTGGGCTCAGAACCGTGGAATGGCCAGGCCTGAAATGGAATGAGAGGGACAAGTGACAGGGTTTGGAGGGAAGGGAAGATAGACCAAGACTGTTCAGGGGGAGATTAGAAGAGAGGAAGGACAGGGGGAGCCTCAGCAGCGTCCAAGAGCCCCTCCTCCAAGTTCCCCTGAGGCAGGCCCCCTCAGTGCTTACAGTTCCACTGATCCATGCCACTTGCCCTAGGGCAGCGCCCCCCACCCCCTTTTGGTTTCCCTTCAGCTGTCAGGCCCGCCCTACACTGCCGTTCTCCATGCAGCAGCCAGGGGGAGCTATTGCAGTCTATTTAAGTCACAACGCCAATACACTGTGTCACACCCCCAGCTCCAAATTCTTCCATGGCTCCCCACTGCCCAAAACGGCCTGGCCCCTGCCCATCTGGCCTCCTCCCAGTCTCCCCCAGGTCCTCTCAATTCCAACCACACTGGCCTCCTAGGTGCCACCCCCATCCCTACCTCAGAGACTGCGCTCTTGCTGTTCATCCACCTGGCATGCCCTTCCCTCAAATCCTGGAATGACTGTCTTCTCCTCTTTCTGGCTCGGTTTTAAGGCCACTGACTCCTCTGACCGTCAGTCTATCATAGCCACCTTCCCCGGGGCCTTTCTATGACAGCATCTTGCTTTATTATCTTCACACAACTTGCCATTCTCAGAGATTATTATTGTAATTTTTGTTTTCTGTCTGGCTTCCTTGGTAGAATATGAGTGTTGGAGGCCAGCGACCGAGTCCGTTTTCAGCCCTTTTGGCATGATGCCTGGCATACAGAGGTACTCAGAAAACGTGTGTGATGGATGATGGATGATGGATGGATGATGGATGGATGATGGATGATGGACGGATGGATGATGGATGGATGGACGGATGGATGGATGGATGGATGGATGGATGGATGGGCGGACGAATGAAAGAAGCCCCGTGGGCCCCCGACGGTAGAGGCACCTAAACTCAGCCTAGCCCCCAAACAACAGTAAAGGCTGGCCGCCGGCAGCCCCCTGACCGGCGAGGCCCGGCGCGTCTCCGTGGAGACAGCGGCAGGACCCGCCCCCGCCCTCGGGCTGCAGTCTAGGCCTCCTTATCTGGCGGTGGAATGCGCGGTATCCACACTCGCTCCCGCTGGGGCCGCGCCTCCTCTCTCGCGACAGCCACACGCGAGGAACCCCTACACGTCCCGTGGGGGTGGGGGCCGCCTCTGCGTCCCGCCAGGGGCTTCGTCCCAGTATTCCCAGAGGACTTAGGGGCGGGAGTCGGGGGGGGGGGAAATCCCAGCAGCAGCCGCACGGCCAATACCAAACCGCCGTCGCGCCACGCGGGGGGCCCGTGGGCTCAGCGCGTGGCGCCTGGAGCATCTGACTAGGGCAGAGTCGGGGGAGGGCATGGAAATCCCCGGGTGAGTCAACTCGTGCCGGAGGAGGGGGCGAGGTTCCGACGCTCTGCTGGGCCCGGGACCACACGGGGTCCGCGCCACGGGTGACTGCACCCCCGCCCTGTCCCTGGGCCCCAGGTGAAAGAGAGGCGCGGGAGTCACGCACTCACGTTCCCTTTCCTTCCAGAACAAAGCCACGCCCCCGAGGGGGGTGACTGAAGACGACGAACTACTCGGGGAAACTGAGACACCGAGGCAGACCTGCAGGCGGTGGGGCAGACGGCCCTCCCTGGGGACCCCGCCCCTTGGCTCAGAAGCTCCGCGGCGCGCTGCACCTTTCGCGCTCGCCCAGCCCGAGTCGGCCTGCGGGAGAGCCCTCCCCTCAGACACGTTCCCCAAGCCCCCCTGCCTCCCCCCCGGTCCCGGACCACACCGTTCTGCCTCCCAGGCTCTGGCCGAAAGCGCTCGGATCCGCCTTCTCTTCGGCGCCAACTTCCTGCCGCCGGGGAAGGCGGGGAGCTCAGTCTCGGGGTTCGCGGGCGAGGCTGGAGGGGCCGCCTGGAGTCGTGGAGAGGGGGCACAGTGACCACTCCCTCTGTGCGGCAGGAGCACCGGCGGCGCGTGCGCGCCCCGGTACGCCCCCAACCCCTGGCCTGGCTCCCCAGCTCCGATCCTGCGACTCGGGGATCCCGGGCCCGTCCTTTCTGCCTCCCCCTCGTCCCGCACACTCACCTGGCTGGGCCGGCCCGGGTCCCTGCCCTGGCCGGAGGGGCTCTGGCGTCTGCGTCCCCGGGACGGCATCGGCAGGGGCTGGGGCTGCCCGCCGGGCTGGGACTGCGTCCCGGGGCTCGGGACCAGGGACAGAGGGGGGCGGGGAGAGACACCGCCTAGGCCCCCCACTCGCCCCGCCCTCCTCTCCTCCCCTTTCCGGCGGCGGCTGCAATGAATTCCAGATGTGGCGGGTCGGCCCGGGCGCGCGCGCTGGGGACGGCGGGGGAGGCACGCGGGGTCCCTTTGTCCGCCCCCCCACCTCTCGCCCTGCCCCTCCCAGCCCCCACTCGTGAGAACCTGCCGGCGCGTGACGTCACGCGACTCCGTGACGTCACGCCCCTCCTGGCCAGGTGGCCTCAACCTGAAACAACTGTCTTCAGTTGTAGATAGACTCTTGGCTCGTCCCTGGGGCCCCGGAATTGGAGGAGAACATGAGATCCCCTTTATTTACTCAACAAGGAGCCACCGAAGCACCTCTGTGTCAAAGCAGCAAATAGGCATGAAGCGCCTCCTCTGAGTTCCTCCAATAATCAAGTCCCACCATGTGCCACGCCCTGCCCCAAAGACAGGATTAGTTTTTGCCTTGATAAGACCTTAGAATTCAGATAAGACCCCTAAAAAAGTGGGAGCACCCAACAGTCTATGCTGCCTCTGCTGATGGATCGCTGTCCTGCCCTTGCTGTAGTCAACCAGGCAAGAAGGCCTGGGTTCATCCTGCCTTCCAACGTGGGGCCCAATCTTCTATACAGTTCTTTGGCTTCCCCCCCCCTCTCTTTTTTTTTTCTTTTTTTTTTTTAAGATTTTATTTATTTGTCAGAGAGAGAGGTAGGGAGAGAGCACAAGCAGGGGAAGCGGCAGGCAGAAAGAGAAGCAGGCTCCCCACTGAGCAGGGAGCCTGATGCTGCGGGGCTCCATCCCAGGGCCCCGAGATCATGACCTGAGCTGAAGATGGATGCTCAACCGACTGAGCCACCCAGGCGTCCCTGGTTTCCCTCTCTTTTCCTCATTTCAGCTTTTCCTGGGCGACTCTGCGTGCCTAGCTGCTGAGATGGAAGGACACCCTCATTTACTGATGTGTGCACATGTGTGTGTGTGAGAAATCAGCAGCTAGACAACATGATAGGAGAGCCCCTCATTCCTTCAACAAATATTTTTGGTATACCCCCTGGGCACAGCAGTGAACAAAACAGGAAAAAAAGGTCCTCACCCTCATGGAGCGTATGTTCAGGTGCAAGAGACAGCCTTTTAGGAGGGCACTGTTAGAGAAAATGCATGCATAACCTTCTTATGTCTATTTACCAGATACATTAAGCACCTGCTGTGTGCCAGACAGTATCCTAAAAAGGATATATCAGGAACAAAACAGACAAAATTCCTTGTCCCTGTGGAGCTGATGTTCCATCACATGTGCTCAGAATATCCAGAATATTGCAGAAAGAAGAAACTAGTGAATTCCCTGGAAGAGGAGGGGAGAGATAGGGACAGGGCATGGGAGGGAGGCTGCTTTCATTCTGTGAATGCTCTCCTACCTTTTGATTTTTGTAACATGTGCATGTGTATCCTATGCCAATAATAAATTAAATTAAACATTGACAGCTGGAGACCTAGATGGTGCAATAAAAAGGAGAGAGAGGTTCAGTGCACTTTTCAGTAGGTGTATCATACTTCAGTCAAGAATGTTGAAACGCAAAACGATGAAAAAAGGGTATCTGCACTCCCATGTTCATTGCAGCATTATTCACAATAGCCAAGATATGAAATAACCTAAGTGTTCATCAATAGAGGAATGGATAAAGAAAATGTGGTATAGGGGCGCCTGGGTGGCTCAGTCTGCTAAGCATCTGCTTTTGGCTCAGGTCATGGTCCCAGGGTCCTGGGATCAGCCCCGCATCAGGCTACCTGCTCAGCGGGAAGCCTGTTTCTCCCTCTCATACTCCCCTCCGCTTGTGTTCCCTCACTTGCTGTGTCTCTCTCTGCCAAATAAATAAATAAAATATTTTTTAAAATAAAAATAGGGGCGCCTGGGTGGCTCAGATGGTTGAGCGTCTGCCTTCGGCTCAGGTCATGATCCCGGGGTCCTGGGATCGAGCCCCGCATCGGGCTCCTGGCTCAGCGGGGAGCCTGCTTCTCCCTCTCCCTCTGCCTCTCTCCCTGCTCATGCTCTCTCTCTCTCTGTATCTCTGTGTCTCAAATGAATAAATAAAATCTTTAAAAAAATAAAATAAAATAAAATAAAAATAAACAATTATTAAAAAAAGAAAATACGATGCACACAGTGGAATATTATTCAGCCATGAGAAAGAAGAAAAATCCTGCCATTTTCTTTTCTTTTCTTTTTTTTAAAGATTTTATTTATTTTTTAGAGAGCGAGCGAGAGAGAAACAGCATGAGAGGGGAGAGGGTCAGAGGGAGAAGCAGGCTCCCTGCTGAGCCAGGAGCCCGACGTGGGACTCGATCCCAGGACCCTGGGATCATGACCCGAGCCGAAGGCAGACGCTTAACCATCTGAGCCACCCAGGCACCCAAAATCCTGCCATTTTCTTTCTTTTTTTTTTTTTTAAAGATTTTATTTATTTATTTATTTGACAGAGAGAGACACAGCGAGAGAGGGAACACCAGCAGGGGGAGGGGGAGAAGGAGAAGCAGGCTCCCCGCAGAGCAGGGAGCCCGATGTGGGACTTGATCCCAGGACCCTGGGATCATGACCCAAGCCGAAGGCAGTCGCTTAACCGACTGAGCCACCCAGGGGCCCCAAATCCTGCCATTTTCAACAGCATGGATGAACCTGGAGAGACTATACAAAGTGAAATAAGCCAAGCAGATAAAGACAAATACTGTTTGGTATCACTTATATGTGAAATCTAAATGAAACGAAACAAGGTCAAACTCAGAGAAACAGATAGGAGGAAAGTGATTGTCAGGGGATGGGGCTGGGAGGGAAAAGGGAGAGTTGGGTAAAAGGGTACAAACTTGCAGCTGTAAGATGAATACAGTCTGAGGATCTAATGTAAAATGTGGTGGCTGTCCTTGCTGACTCTGTATTGTATAACTGAAATTTGCCAAGAGAGTAGAACTTAAGCGTTCTCACACGCACAAAACATAAATGTGTGAGATGATGAAAGTCTTAATTAATTAGCTGTGCACCCTTTCACAGCGTGTACATATATCAAATCAACATGATGCACACTTTCAATATCTCACAGTTTTATATGTCAACGGTGCCTCAAGAAAGATGAAATTTAAAACAAAAACAAAAACAAAATTAAGGCAGCTTGATACCCAGACAATGCAACCAACAGAAGGGAGAGGTTTGGTACAGGCTTCTGTATGTATATTATACTTCATAAGGAGTGTTGAAAAGCAAAAGAATACGAAAAGAAATTAAAAGTGATCCATTTCTGGGCGCCTGGGTGGCTCAGTTGGTTAAGCAACTGCCTTCGGCTCAGGTCATGATCCCGGAGTCCTGGGATCGAGTCCCACATCGGGCTCCTGGCTCAGCGGGGAGCCTGCTTCTCCCTCTGACCCTCTCCCCTCTCATGCTGTTTCTCTCTCTCTCTCAAATAAATAAATAAATAAATATCTAAAAAAAAATAAAAAATAAAAGTGATCCATTTCTGCCTATTAAAAAGTGAAAATGGGTTAGTCTCGGTGTGAAACTGTGTCAACGTGTTCAGTTGAAAATAAGCACAATGTAGATCAGTTTGCATTGCTTGCCTGCATTTCTGGGTGTATTTATAAGAGCTGTATAAATACACACACATTTGCCTGTCGGCTCACCGGTCACCTCCCGGAGAAGGCACAAGACACCCGTCACAGCGGTTACCCTCTGGGAGGGGAACTGGGGGCAGGGGAACAGGTGAGAGGGGGCCAGATTTTTATAGTGTACCCTGGGGGACTGTTGGAAATTCTTAGCTCATATTACCAATTTAAAAAATTGACAAAGACACGAGAAATCAAATAACAGGTAACAAATCACCAGACTTCTAGTCATAAAATTGTTCTTGTAATAAAAATAATAATGAATATTATCAATAATATAAACAATAACATGGCTAATAAACATACTGATGATATTATTCAACATATTGCTATTAAATAAATTTATATTAATAATAAACATAATTTTTTAAAAGAACAAACATCTGTAAAAAGAATAAACATGTCTAAAAAGAATAAATCTATATTAATAATAATACTTTTAAAAAAGAATAAACATTTAAACAAAAAAGAATAAAAAGAAATGAACATTAAGAATCAATGTATTGGTGGACCTGACTGGCTCAGTGGGTAAGGCATGCAACTCTTGATCTCAGGGTCATGAGTTCAAGCCCCACATTAGGCGTTAGGCGCAGGGCTTAGTTAAAAAAAAAGAAAGAATCAATATATTAATGCTACATATATGTACTCAGCATATATATTCATATAATGCTCAGTGCTAGCTCTGGTTACGCCTCATTGGTTTCTGCCATCCAAAACTGACAGTCCGCGATGGAGGAGACAGAGAAGAAACGAGATCGTTCTGATGCAGGTAGTAGGGCTTTGATGGGGAGATAAAGAAAAGTCAGACAATGACTTTGTTCCTTTTCCTGAGCCAGCTTTCCACTCAGTTCCAGGCCAGATCCTGGGGTCTGATCGGACCTCGGCAAAAACTCACTGAAACCTCTGCCAAGTGCAGTGTGTTGCCTGGACAACTTCTAGAAACCAGGTGTTCAACACACGGGGTACAAAGCACAAAGCAAACTGGGTCCTCCTCTCACCAAGGAGCTATCGGAGCGGAAATCTCAGCCCTCTGTGGGGACCTGAAGGCTGGGGAGGAAGTGCCCCCCCTACTAGGCCCGGCTGGCTCAGCAGTTTGCCATCCCCCCCAGGGACCTGGGGGTGGGGTGATATCAAGGCCACAGACATATCCGGGCCGTCTGTATTGGGACAGTGGCTCCTAGGCAAAGGTGATGTCCCAAGAGACACACAGATACACCAAGAGACAATTTCCGCCTTCCCCCAGCAACCCCCCCATCTCCTACTTCTGGGTCAACCTGAGGTCTTGGCGGTCAGCTGAGGGAATGGGCTGGAAAGAGAACTGGAAAACACTGCAGGCCTAGACTTCCTGATGGTCTGGGAAGTCAAGGGGAAAGCTGAGCCCTGCCTAAGGGGGCCCCTGAATCAGAGAACAGTGGAAGAGGAAGGAAACGAGGCCCTTTCTTGGGGAGCTCCCAGGCAGGGGGAAAGAGGAGAAGGAAGAGGCTTGGACCAGCCTCCACTAATTACAGGGCCACAGACAATAATGGCTAACGCTCCCACAACACAGACAGACAGGGCTGGGAGCGGCTCTACGATTCCTCACAACTCTGGGGGGGAGCATTATTATTTATTGTCATCCCATTATTTTTAATAGACCTCAGTTTTTATTTATTTATTTTTTATTTTTTTTTTAAATTTTATTTATTTATTTGACAAAGAGAGAGGGACAGCACAAACAGGGGGAGCAGCAGAGGGAGAGGGAGAAGCAGACTCCCCGCCAAGCAGGGAGCCCGATGCAGGGCTCGATCCCAGGACCCTGAGACCATGACCTGAGCCGAAGGCAGACGCTTAATGACTGAGCCACCCAGGCGCCCCTAGACCTCAGTTTTTAGAACAGTTTTAGGTTCACAGCAAAACTGAACGGAAAGTACAGAGATTTCCCATATACCTTCTGCCCCCACACAGACACAGCCTCCCCACTATCGAATTCCAACCAGAGGGGTGCATTTGTTACAGTGGATGAACGTCTAGGCACCTAAAGCCCATAGTGTACCTCGGGGTTCACCCCTGGTGTACATTCTATGGGTTTGGATGAATGTATAATGAATGACCCACCATTATCATATCATACAGAGTAGTTTCACTGCCCTAAAAATCCTCTGTGCTCCGCCAATTCATCCCTCCCTCCCCCCCAACACCTGGCACCACTCATCTGTTTACTATCTCCATAGTTTTGTTTTTTCCTCATTACCCCATTTTAAAGATGAGGAAACCAAAGCACACAGTAGTGGTGGGACTTGAACTAGAACTCTTTGCTCTGTTGCTCATCCCGAGTCCCCATCCTAGTCCTGAGTCAGTGACCCCCATCCCTGTCCCAGTGGGTCGGAACAGAAGGGCAGTGCTAACCACTCAGGACCACATCCATCCTTGGTGAGATGTGGAACATTCTCCTTAATCCCTCCATCCTCCCTGGGCCTCTGCTGTCCTCCCCAGCCCCCAGCTCTTGGTTTTTGGCAGGAGGGACTGCATGAAAAGAAGTGTCTGAGACAGGTCCCAAGTTTCTCGTCATCATCACAGCACTGGGGGAAGGGGCCCCAACTGCAGAGAAGCTTTCCAGATGCTGATCTTGGCAGGCACTGGAGTTGCAAGCCGCCTTGTCTCCTCTGTAGGCTCCGGGCCCACTCTCCACTTCAGGGATGGGGCCGGAAAGCTGCACATCTGCAGCAGATACAGTCTTGGCCCTTCCAGAGTTTTCTCTGGATGGGAGAGGCAGCAGTTAGGGGAACAGGGCATTTCAGAGGCCCACTTCTCAGCAAGCACCCCCCCCCCCGAGCGTAAATAATAACAGCTGACTCGTATATAATGTGCTGGTTACTGTCAAAAGCTCACAGCAGCTCCCTCAGCTAGAGAATGGATAGACAAACTGCTGGGCATCCTTACACTCAAGGACATAATATTGGTGACCCAACTTCCAAAAGTAAGGAGCTAGTGACATATAACAACATGGATGAATCTCCAATGCATTATAAGGGGGGAAAGTAGCCAGACACAAAATGCTACCTACTGGATGATTCCATTTCTATGACATTCTAGAAAAGGTCAAACCATAGGGATGGTGATCAGACCAGTGGTTGGCGGGTATCTGGGGACACTGAGAGGAACTGACTATGAAGGGCACAGCGAGCAGTAGATTTTTGGTGATGAAATAATTCTGTATCTTGATTGTGGTGGTGGTTACATGACTATATATGTTAGCGAGAGCTTGCAGAACTGTACCCCGAAAAGGAAAGACTTTATGTTACTTAAATTGTATCTTAAAAAAATAAATTGTATCTTAAAACAAAACACAAATGCCTCCCAGGTGCCTTACATCAGTCAGGGTCTACACAGGGACATCCACATATCTCTGACAGAGGGGATTTAGCGCATGGGTTGGTTATATAGACGAGAAACCAAAGTTGGGGAAAGGGTTACTTAGACTATTTATTTATTTATTTATTTATTTAAAATATTTAATTTATTTATTTGACAGAGAGAGACACAGTGAGAGAGGGAACACAAGCAGGGGGAGTGGAAGAGGGAGAAGCAGGGGGAGTGGAAGAGGGAGAAGCAGGCTTCCCACAGAGCAGGGAGCCCGAAGCGGGGCTTGATCCCAGGACCCTAGGATCATGACCTGAGCCAAAGGCAGACGCTTAATGACTGAGCCACCCAAGCGCCCCTAGACTATTTAGAAATAAGCAAATAGGGAGGCCATGCCCAGTGGGAGATGCTGCCAGAAGCAGATAGGGAGAAATACTCCCCCTTCCTCCTGCCCTCCAATCGGCCTTCAGTGCCTGCCATTGGCTAAATTTGGGCAGAAGCCAGTAGGCAAGGGGATGGCCTATACAAGGGTCAGCCCCTTGCCATGGGGCAGGGCGGAGCAGGGAATGAATCTTCTGAAGGTATATAGGCCCAAGGCGGACACAAACCATGTGAGGGTAGAGTAATTATACTGCCGTTTTACAGAGGAGGAAACTGAGGCCTGGGGAGTCCATGTGCCCTGCCCCAAGGGGTTCAAGCCCTTTTTTTCTGCTCTATTTCCCATCTGGGCTGAACTGAAAGGAACTAAAGGGAATGGAAATGTCTATGCAAATCAGGCCCACCCCCAGGGGCTCTGGGGGCTGCTGCAATGGGAGACTCCTCATCCTCACGCTTGGCAGTCACCCACAGAGTTGCAAACAAACACACAGCAGATGTTCTGTCAATGATGAGGGAGCAGTTCTTCCCCAGTAGGTCAGGGCCCCCGGTCAAGCCTGCCCCCACGCCCTGTACCTCCTATTCGAGGGCTTTCCCCCATCATCCATCCTCGACCTCTGGACTTTGTGAAAACCCTTGCACAGTGATGGGGGACTAGAAAAGGCCAGACGTCGGGGGGTCCTCCAGCTTCCGATGTCTGCTCCTTAAATTGCTGTCATGCCCATGGTCAGCAGAGATCTCTGGGCTACAAGGCTGACATTTGCCACACACCACTGGGGACAGAGGTCACCTGCAGTTGAGCCTTTGATCCACGGGAGAGGGCCAGACACATCAACCTTTGACCTCCACCCTGGCTTGGACCAAAATGCTCAAACTTTGAGCCTTTCTGTATGCAGGTCTCAAGGTCATTACCTCCCTTTCATTAAGGCTTGCTCACAATCAATAGCTGGTAGAGGAGTCCTGTGCAAACTTCTTTCTCTACATCCCATTGGTTCAATTACTATGTACTGAGAACCTACTGGATGCCTGGCACCCTTATTAACAATTGGGCCCAGCAAGAAATAAAGACCCCATCCTCCAGGAGCTGATGTTCTACTGGAAGAGGCAGTCAAGAATCAAAATAGGGGCGCCTGGGTGGCTCAGTTGGTTAAGTGTCTGCCTTCGGCGTGGGTCATGATCCCAGGGTCCTGGGATCGAGTCCCGCATCGGGCTCCCTGCTCAGTGGGGAACTTGCTTCTCCTTCTCCCTCTGCCTGCCTCTCTGCCTACTTGTGCTCTCTCTGTGTGTCAAATAAATAAAATCTTAAAAAAAAAAAAGAATCAAAACAAGTAAGAATGACATCATTTGTTAGAATGTGGTAAACGTGCCGGAAACAATGATACTGGGAAGGCATATGAAGAATGTGGGTTAGGAAGGGAACAGTGACTTTAGACCCAGTGTCACCTGAGAAGGTGACATTTGAGTAAAGACCTGAAGGAGGTGAGGGAGTGAGTCATGCAGGTATTTAAGGGAGAGAGGTCCAGTGCAAAGGCCCTGAGGCTGACATGGGATTGACCAGTTCTGGTGAGAAGACCAGTGTAGTCTAAACCACAGAGTAATAAAGGGGGAAGGTGGGAGGAGGTGAGGACAGGTCCTGCAAGGCCTTGTGGGCTGCAGTGAGGACTATGGCTTTTGCTCAAAGCGAAATGAGAGGCACGGAGGGTTGTGAGCGGAGGAGGGACATGATCTGACTCAGGTGTTTACAGGCTCCTTCTGAGGATGGAAAAAGACTGTGGGGAGTGGAGATGGAAGGAAAAGAGAACTCTAATCCTTCACTCAGCTCAGGAGGGGAGGGTTCGTGTATGTCCCACTCACACCTATAAGGAGACCAGACTCTGAAAGAGTTAACCAGTTGTCTAGGGATACCCAGCCACCTAGTGGCACCCCCTAGATTTGAACATGTGTCTCTGCAACTAGAGTGTTGTTGGGCAAATAATCATTTTTTTGGTAACTTATGTGTCCATGACATCAGGGGGATAGAGATCTGAGACCCAGGAGACGAAGGGAGGGCTTCCTCTGTCTCTGGTAATACCCCCGCAACAGGATGATTGGAAAAGGAATTCACTCAAGAAACATGTGTTGTTTTTTTTTAAAGATTTTGTTTATTTATTTGACAGAGACACAGCGAGAGAGGGAACACCAGCAGGGGGAGTGGGAGAGGGAGAAGCAGGCTTCCCAACAAGCAGAGAGCCCGACTCGGGGCTCGATCCCAGGACCCTGGGATCACGACCTGAGCCGAAGGCAGACGCCCAACGACTGAGCCACCCAAGCGCCCCAAAGAAACATGTATTGGGCGCCTGGGTGGCTCAGTCGGTTAAGCGACTGCCTTCGGCTCAGGTCATGATCCCAGGGTCCTGGGATTGAGCCCCACATCGGGCTCCCTGCTCGGCTGGAAGCCTGCTTCTCCCTCTCCCACTTCCCCTGCTTGTGTTCCCTCTCTCGCTGTGTCTCTCTCTGTCCTATAAATATATAAATAAAATCTTAAAAAAAAAAGAATAAAATCTTTATTTTTTTTAAAGATTTTATTTATTTATTTGACAGAGAGAGAGATAGCGAGAGCAGGAACACAAGCAGGGGGAGTGGGAGAGGGAGAAGCAGGCTTCCCGCTGAGCAGGTAGCCCGATGCGGGGCTCATCCCAGGACCCTGGGATCATGACCTGAGCCGAAGACAGATGCTTAACGACTGAGCCACCCAGGCGCCCTGAATAAAATCTTTAAAAAGAAAAAAAGAAGATAAATACTGATGGGAAAAAAAAAAAAAAGGATAAGTGGGTCAGAAGGGCCGGGAGTGGGGATTGCAATTTTGAATAGGGTGGTCAGGACAAGCTTCTTGGAGGAGGTGACATTTGAGCAAAGAATTGAAGGAGGTAAGAGATAGAGCCATGTGGAGCTCTGGGGAAAAGTATGTTCCAGGCAGAAGAAAGAGCAGTGCAAAGGCCCTGAGGTGGGTTCAACTTAAATGAATGAGTTGCCATTAGGAAGGTCCAGCCACCCCTAACTCCTGCTGCTCTCTCCCCACTTCTGATCTTTGCAACTCTGTTCTTTCAGCCTGGAACACCTTTTCTCCTCTGGACAAACTCCTGATGGGCCTTCAAGTTACAGCTTTAGGGAAGTCACCTCTAAGACCCCTGCCCCCAGGAGTTAAGAGTTCTTCCCCTGGGCTCCCACATACACTGTAGGCCTCCCTTCCCCTATTCTTTCTTTCTTTTTTTTTTTTTTTTTAGGATTTTATTTATCTATTTGTCAGAGAGAGAGCATATTCTCTTAGTGCTAGCGAGCACAAGCTGGGGGAGCAGCAGGCAGAGGGAGAAACTGGGGAGCAGCAGGTAGAGGGAGAAGCAGGCTCCCCGATGAGCAAGGAGTCCGATGCAGGACTCAATCCCAGGACACTGCGATCCTGGCCTGAGCCAAAGGCAGACGCTTAACCAACTGAGCCACCCAGGCATCCCCTTTCCCCTATTCTGATTCCTCAACCTTCTGCACTGCACTGAGTATCTCAATGTTGTCTGCTGGATTTACCTACTCAGTACCAGTAGGTGCCTAATAAATCATTAAGCAAGTTCTGTTCCATCATTTGCTACACAATATCCAAACTTCCTGGCACAGGACAGACTTGTAAATCTGCCTATAAATCATAAACTGGTTCTGGGAGGAGACACATAGCTGGTTGTGGTGGTGGCTTTTGGGAGGGGAACAGGGAGGGGCAGGATCAGAGATTGGAGGAGACACTTCACTCTAGTTTTCTTTTGTACTTGTTGAAATTTTCTTTACCTGGTGTGTGAATTACCTACACAAACATAAAATGAATAAATAAAATTCTACAACATAAAGGATTGAAAGACCTTTCTAAATTGCAGAGTGGGTGTAGTTTCAAATACCCACCCACAATTATTCTAGCAGGGATAGAATACCCAATGAAATACATTGTAAATTTTTATTAATACTACACAAAAATATCCATGTTATCTATCAGATGCGGGGAAAAAAAAAAAAAAGCGCCCACATCTTTAGTAGGTATTCAAGTCCTCCAGGGTCCACCCCATCCCTGCCTTGGCTCTTGACTTGTTTTGATGACAAAACTCACCCTCAATAATAATAATAATAATAATAATAATAATAATAATAATACCACTAATGTTCACTTTGTGCTAGGCATGACTTCATTTCATTGAATTCTCACGACCTCTCCATTTCCCAGATGAGGAAACTGAGGTTGGCTCCCAGACCACGTTGGGCCAGCCAGGTGATCAGGCTCGGCGGGGCGGCGAAGGCTGCTATGTGTTCATGACGCCCTCTGGAGGCCTCGCGGGGAAGCTGGCAAAGAACCTAAAAATGAATCTTTAGATTTCAGTTGTAAGGGTGCGCAACGAGGGAGGAAATCCAGAGTCTGCGGACTCCCCACCTTGCTGTGTTTTCGGAGAGAGTTCTGGGAGTGGACAGGACCCTGTCTAGGAGGCGGAGAAGACACAGACCTAATCTGTGGTTTGATGGGGAACTTACCCTCTGCCTTGGGGAATCTGAGAGGCACGGTCCCACAGCCTCAATACTGAGGGTTTTCTGCGGGAGACGAAGCCCTGCACGTAAACAAACACACAAAACCCCTTCACTGGAAACTGAAAGACCACCGCGGGGGGTCTAGGAGGCTAGACGGGGCGGGGGCGGGGCATGGAGGGCGTGACCGACACCAAAAGCGTAACAGGTATTGGTCATATTCTCTTAGTGCCCGCCCCAGAACCGCCCAGCCATAGGCGGGCCACTTTTCCAGGCTTAACGCTCACTGGCTGAGCGAGGAGCGTGCCTTTCCGTCAGGGAGATCTCATTGGCTGGATTCCCGCACGGGCTCTTTGGGGGCGGGACCCAGGAAAAAGAGCAGGGCCTACGGAAGGGGCGGGGCTTCTTGCTGCAAGGTCGCGTGTCTCCAGGTGTCGCAGGGGGTCCCTTAGGCCAGGCGTCAAAACTGGAGCCTGGGGGTTAGTCCTGGGGCGGAGATGAAGGCACGCTGGGCCAGGCCCCGCCGACTTCCCTCTTGCACTCAGCTTTCCAACGCCGATCCGAGCGGGGTGGGCGGTGTCGCGGGCGTGATGTCATCGCTAGGCGTCGCGCACATCCCGAAGGAGCCTTGACCTCTTCGCGTGGGGAGCTGCGCCGCAATGCTGCAGCTAGTCCGGGCTGGGGCGCGGGCCTGGCGCAGGCCCACGGGCTGCCGGGTGAGGCGGGGCACTGGGGACGGGGCCGGAGGACGAAGGCTGGAGGTTCCGGGTGTCGTTTCTCACTCTCGTCCACCGTTTACAGGGCTTGAACGCGCTGGCGGAAGAGGCAGCACCCCAGGCGGCGAAGCCAGAGTCAGTAGCCAGCGCGGGTGAGGTTGCCAGGGTCGCTCCAGGAGGGGCGGCAACCGGGAGCCCTGACGCTTGGCCCTGACCCCTGACCTCCCAATCGCTTCAGGTCCCCAGGTGCCCGTGCTGCGCAGGTGCGAGCTCCCGGTACCCGC
The DNA here is from genome assembly GCF_011800145.1 of Mirounga leonina. NCBI lineage: Eukaryota > Metazoa > Chordata > Mammalia > Carnivora > Phocidae > Mirounga > Mirounga leonina. Next base: position 51,609,723 of record NW_023270855.1, on the reverse strand, counting down.
GCCCCGGCGTCCGGTGCAGGCCTGGGTGGAGTCACTGCGCGGCTACGAGCAGGAGCGCGTGGGTCTGGCCGAGCTGCACCCCGAAGTTTTCTCCACAGCGCCCAGGTGAGTGGGAGTGAAATGGTGAAGTGAGTGCCAGAGGGAGGAGGAGCGGGGCTTTAGGAATCAGGATGACCTGGGCTTCAGCCTCAGCTTCTTTACCTGCCAAAAGGGGATGATGATTTTCCCTGCTACTGGCTCATGTAAGATTGAGATCTAAGAGTTAAGGACGCAAAACTCTGGAGCTTCAGTGACTGAGTTCAAATCCTGCCTTCCCGCTTGTGTTTCAGTGTCCCCATTCTGTCAAACCTCAAGAGGTTGCTGTGATGATGAAATGAGTTAATTCTGGCACCTAATAAGTTCTATAGGTATATTGATTATGTTGATTATGATATGCTGTTACCGAATTTTGCAAAAATAAGCACTAAAAATGGTCAAGCCCTGGCATAGCCTATTGGCATTTTGGTTAAGTAGGTCCTTATAGCAACTCTGGGAGAGGGTTCAGTTATTCTTGCTTTGTAGGTAAAGAAACTGAGCACAGACAGGTTAAGAAATTTGCTCAAGGTCGCACAGCTTGTAAGCTTTAGAGTCAGGATCTCAACCTTACGTGGGCCAACTCCTTGGGCTGGCTTATCGGCTTACCAAGGCGTATGATGCCCCTCAAGTGCATTGTATCTGGCACATAATAAGTGCTGTTAACTTATTACTATTACTGATTTTGGCATGGTTTGCCCCCTGCTTTTAGAGTCCCAATCTACTAGAGAGTGACAAAAGAAATTAAAAACAACATATTTTGTGTATTCTGTAAATCCTTACGAAGTGTCTGGTATATGCCAGACTCCATTCTGGGTGTTGGGAAGACAGCAATGAATGAGTACCAAGGTTGCTGATGTTGCTTACAGTCTAGATCAGGGGTCTGCAAACCTTTCTCTGTAAAGGGCCAGAGAGTAAATATTTTAGGCTTTCCAGGCTTTCATGTCGCCATGGCAACTACTCCTCTCAGCTGATGTAGTACAAAAGCAGGGTTGTGTCCCAGTGAAACATATTTACAGAAACAGGCAGCAGGCCAGGTTGGCCTACTAGCCATAGTAGCTTGCCAACCCCGGGCAAGCTACCCCGGCAATCATGTCCAATGTAACCACATAATGTGAGTCACGTGTGTAATTTACATTTTGCTAGTAGCCATGTTTAAAAAAAAAAAAAAGGAAGAAACAATCTATTTTATTAACCTGATATACCTAAAATGGTGTCATTTCAACATGGGGCACTGGCCACATTTCAGGGGTTCAACAGGCACATATCTGGCCAGTGTCTACCGAATAGGAGGATAGTGCAGGGCTAGAGAGGCAAACCAGTCCATAAAGAAGGTGGCAAGGAGTAAGTTGTAATGGTAGGAAAAGAGTAAGGTACTGTGAGAAGGAGGAAGTGGTGGCTCTCCTCTTAGCAAGAAGGCTCCTCAGAGATGTTGTTTGGGGCTGAGACCTATGGGCTGAGGAGGAACCAGCCAGGGGAAGAGTGTTTCAGGCAGAGGGAACAGTGAGCTCAAAGGCATGGAGGCTGGACCCCGTTTCACAGAATGGAAATGGAGTGGGCCTGGTGGTGGTATGAGATGGGGCAGGGAGGGGCGAGGGCAGATCACACAGGGCCCTGGAGCTGGATGGGAAGAGCCCCTGTTTTCATCTGGTGAGGTGGCGAGGGCTTTAACTGGAGGTAGGCCTCTCACGGCCTCTTCTTTCTCCATAGGTTGGATATCCTGCACCAGGTTGCCATATGGCAGAGGAACTTTAAGAGAATTGTGAGTGCCCAAGTGGGGGAGGTTGGTGGAAGGAGGCAGAGAAAGCTCCTCGGTTTGTCTTCTCTGGATTGTTAGGCTCAGGCCTTACCTTCTCTCTTCTGAACCATTCACTGATGGGTGACGTGCCAGGTGTTTTCTGAACACCCAGTGTACATTAGGCATGGTGCTAGTGGACAAGGCAGGCAAGATCCCTGCCCTTTGGAAGCTCGTAGTCTAGTTAGAGAGGTGAACATGAATCAAGTAGGCAAGCCTGTAAATATATGACTAGGGAAGTTGTCCCAGAGAAAAAGAGACATTTAGCCTCGATGTATAGTAGGTGCTAACTAGGTAAAGGGGGCAGTGGCGCTAAGATGGAGGTAGTGGGAACCGCACATGCAAGGGTCCTGCGGCAGGGACAACATGGAGCCTAGTGTGGCCACAGAGGTCAGCAGGAGCAGTGGTGAGTAGTTTGGATTTTTTTGCCAAGTGCGTTGAAGAACCATTATCAGTCAGGGTCTCTCTGGTTCCCATCTGCTTACCTCAGAAGTCCAGTGAGTGCTTCCCCTATTCACACCCTCCCTAGCTCACCAAGGAAGTCCCTCGTCATCTCCCCACCCCATACCTCTCCCTGATGTTCTCTAGCCTCTGCACATGTTTCCCCACGCCACACCTTCCTTCCGGTTGCCACCACATTAAAATCATTCAAAAAATGCCAAGTGCCTACCATGTGCCAGGCAGCAGAACCCCTGCCTTTCTGGGGCTGACATTCTGGAGCAGACGAGGGGACTCTCGATTTCTTTATTCTTCTCTCCCTCCCCAAGTGCTCTGTGTTTGTCCCGATGGATCCCTGATCTCTGTACCTCCTGTTGTCGGGCTCCCCACTGGCTAGCACCTACTGCCCAGCTCACTGCTGTTTTCCCAGGCCCGGGCCCTCTCAGCCGTGACAGTGTCTGCCTTGGGAACCTGACCGTCCGTCTCCTCCCTTTGCACCCGCAGAGCTATGCCAAGACCAAGACTAGGGCCGAGGTGCAGGGTGGAGGCCGGAAGCCTTGGCCACAGAAAGGCAGTGGGCGTTCCAGGCATGGCAGCATCCGCTCCCCGATCTGGCGAGGAGGTGAGCGGGGCAGGGAGGGAGGGGCCCTGGGGGCATCTTCACACCCATCTGGTGTGATAGCTGTCAGTCCCATTCCTTCCACCTGGGTAGGGGCAGCAGGACTCCGGCCTGCAGACCTCACTACCCGTGTGCGGGTCAGAGATCAGAGAGTCGGCCGCTTTCCCAGCTCCCTGTCAGCTCTGGCCTTAGCCTCTCATCAGACCATGGCCACAGCCCCTCTTGGCCCCAACTCCCGTCTTACGTCTCCTGGACCACCCTGCCCACACAGCACCCAGAGTGCTTTTCCTAAGCCCCCAGGTGGTTCCTGCAGCCTTTTTGGGAAGTCTGGGCTCCTCACCTTGGCATTCCAGGCAGTGGTGCCCACAGGCCCCCCTCGTTCCTCCACATCCTCTCTGACCAGACAACTGATTCAGTGTCAGCTCCTATTTGCCTGGCCAACTCTCCGCATCCTTAGCATGTGTTTGGGCTGTGCCTCTTCCAGGAAGTCCTCCCTGACCTTCTTTGGGTCCCCGGCCCCCAACAACTCCTTGTGCCGCCCCAAAAAGACCACCCTGATTTCCTCTGCAGTTGAACCTCTGTCTGAATGTGAATGACAGGAGGGCAGGGATCCTGCCCATCTTGTTCCCTGCTGCACCCCCAGGGCCCAGCAGAGGGTGGACACACAGGCAGATGGTCCTCACTCACGGTTTGGCAGCTGAGGAAGTCGAGGCCCAGTAAGGCAAAGTTACCTGTCCCAGGCGGTGCTGGATCCAGTGTCCCCTCTCTTTCCCTCCTCGAGGCCCTGTCCTCTTTGCTGATTCGGTTTGCCTGCTGGCAGCCTCCCTACACCAGCCGCTGTGACAAATTTCTGTCCTGTACGCCCAGCTGGGGTCCTCACCTGTCCACACACCTGTGTCTCTGCAGGAGGCATTGCCCACGGCCCCCGGGGCCCCACGAGCTACTACTACATGCTGCCCATGAAGGTGCGGGTGCGGGGCCTCAAGGTGGCGCTGACGGTCAAGCTGGCCCAGGTACGGGCCTGATCCTGTGGGGAGCTGCGGGCACCCGGGGGTGTGGGCTGTGGGGGCTCAGACCGTCCTTTCTTCCTGATAGGATGACCTGCACGTTGTCGACTCCCTGGAGCTGCCGACCTCTGACCCCCAGTACCTGACCGAGCTGGCCCGCTACCGCCGCTGGGGGGACTCTGTGCTCCTTGTAGACTTGTGAGGGTGCGGGGCAGAGCGGGGGGGAGGGGCGCTGGGGGCCATCCTCTGCGGTGCTCACCTCCTGGCCTCCGTTTCAGAGCCCACGAGGACATGCCTCAGAACGTCATAGCAGCCGTCTCCGGCCTCAAGACCTTCAACCTGATCCCGGCTGTCGGTGAGCGGAGGGCCCCAGTTCTCCCCCCACCAGGTCCCCAGCAGTCCATGGGCAGTTAAAAGTCTATACCTGCCAGCTCCTCAACCCAGCCCTCAGCTTGCCCAAATGGAGCATTGGGAAGATGCCATCCTTGAAGAACGGCTCTGTCCAAGCTCAGGGCTCAGTGCAGGGCTCAGAGTGAGTGGAGGGGCTGCTGGCTGTCCTCGTCCGGCTCCTCCCTCCGAGAGGCTGGGAGGTGGGATCCGGTCTGGCTTGGGCATGTCACACCCATCATCACATTGGCTGATCAGTCCCTAGAGCTCTTTCTCGGTGTCCTGATGGCATGACTGGCTTCCTCCCGGACGGCTGCACCTGGGGGTCTCACGGGCACCTTCGCACCTAAGAACTCCTTCCTTCCTGTGGCTCAGGCCCCAGACCATGCTGTCACCCTCCACTCGTCTCTTAGCTCACCCCTTCGGCGTTGACTTTAATATGGGGGATTCCACCACTTCTTACCCCCCAGCACCCCTGTCTCCCGCCGGCCCCGTCCCTGGCCCCTGCTCTATTCCGCAGCCTGTTCTCCCCCACCACGGCCACCAGAGGGCGCCTGCGCGCACCCGAGTCTCCGCGCGGCCCTCCTCTGCCCACGGCCCTCTGCCCACAGCCCTCTGCGGTTCCCACCTCCCTCTGGGACAAGGCCTAAGTTCTCCCTGGGGCCCGCAAGATCCTGCACAACCTGCCCCATCCTGTCCCTGCGCTCGCCGCTGCCTCCTGTCCCGCTCGCTCACTAAGTGCAGTCACAGGCCTCCCGCAGTGCATTCATGCCCCTGCTCTGCCGAGGGTCCGTCTGGCCGGCTGGAGAGGGAGGTGGGGATCCCAGCCCCAGCGCAGGGCAGAGCCAGGCACGCAGGAGGCTCTCAATCAGGGACTGAGCTGAGGACCGTCCCTCGCCCGGGGTCTTGCCATCAGTGAGCAGCTGAGCCAGGGTTTGAGCCTAGCCTGCAAGATCTGTGAGCCCATGCCGCACCCGGTGTCTCTAGAGTAGGGCAATACGGGGAGGGGGTTGCTTCCTCGGGGAGGAAAGGGGGCCCTAGAGGGGGTAGGCAGCCCGGCCTGGACTGCATCTCCACCCCCAGGCCTGAACGCGTACAGCATGCTCAAACACCAGACCCTGGTCCTGACCCTGCAGACCATCGCCTTCCTGGAGGAGAAGCTGCTCTGGCACGACTCGCGCTACACGCCCCTCTACCCCTTCCGCCTGCCCTACCGCGACTTTCCCTGAGCCCCGGTCCTCCTCCGCCCTTTGGGGCCCGGCAGCCTCGTGCCCGCCCTGTGGGGGGCGGAGCGGCGCGGCCCAGACCCCGTCATCCCAATGCGGCTGCGCACAGAGCGGCCAAGCACCGAACTCTGGCCCCAATTTTCGCTTTCATTTTTAAGATGAATCTTATTTTTTAATCAAAAAAGAGAAACAGAACAGCTCATTGCCATTGTGTAAATAAATCCACTTGGCAAGTCAAGCTCTTCCTCAGTGCTAGGTGCTGCTGGGTACCTCCGTCCTCAGGGCTGTTTACAGCAGTGACCCACACTCAGCTCCAGTAGGACGAGAGGGGCTCCAGGAGCGCGCAGAGGAGGGCCCAGCTGTCCGTAGGAACCAGCTCCCAGTGCCTCCCCACTGCCCAGCACTGGACCCGAGAATTCACATCCCGGTTTGATTCTGCAAATAGGAAGTGTAAACCTGAGCTTTCATCATCATGATTTCCCCTAAGCAGAGTCTGAATCCTTGTGGTCAATAAATGAGCAAATAAACACATTTTTTTAAGAACACCGAACTGGTATCCTAATTCTGGAGTCCACTGCTTTTGTCTGCTCCCCAAGCTAATTTTTTTGTAACAGTCCTGATGCAGACTATAATGTGGTCAGTTTCCTTAAAGTCAGCCAGAACTGACATCTGCGTGTGTCCGTTTAGCCAAGGCCAGGGGGCCACAGTGACCACCCATGGGCTAGGCTGCCCCTTGCCAAAAACATGTCTGGAATGCATCTCTGGGGAGTGCCTTCAGAGCTCACAGCACATTCTTTGAAAATCCTCATGGATATAAACTTTGATCCTTAAAGCACCAGCTTTGACTAAGTAAAAAAGCCATTTGGAGCCTGTAGTAAGAAGGGGTGCAGAGGGTGTGGGAAATGCTGCTTGGGCTAAAGCCAAACTCTTCCCTACCTCTCCCTGCGCCTCTCCCTGGCCAGATGGGGACACGAGGCTTTGAGCAAGACCCAGCTGTTATGACGGCGCCCAGATAGATCGTTGTAGCTAGAAGTAAGGCTGCTTAGTTGTCTACCTCGCAGCTGTCGGGAAACAGCAAGGCCAACCCCCCGCTCCCGCAGACTTCCCAGAGAGATGTGTTGGAACCTGTTCCACCATACTGGAAACCCGCGGCCAGACCAAGGATGATAAAAGGCACTAGAAAAAAATGATCTGACGGGTGCCTGGGTGGCTCAGTCGGTTAAGCATCCGACTCTTGATGGGGCGCCTGGGTGGCTCAGTCGTTAAGCGTCTGCCTTCTGCTCAGGTCATGATCCCAGGGTCCTGAGATCGAGCCCCACGTCGGGCTCCCTGTTTGGCGGGAAGCCTACTTCTCCCTCCCCCCACTCCCCCTGCTTGTGTTCCCTCTCTCGCTGTCTCTCTGTCAAATAAATAAATAAAATCTTAAAAAAAAAAAAAAAAAAAGCATCCGACTCTTGATGTCGGCTCAGGTCATGATCTCAGGGTCATGGGATGGAGTCGTGTGTCAGCTCTGTGTTCAGCAGGGAGTCTGCTGGAGATTCTCCCCCCGCCCTCTGCCCTCCCCCACTCAGGAGCATGCACACGCTCTCTCTCAAATAAATCTTTAAAAAAAGAAAAGAGGGACACCTGGGCGGGACGCCTGCTTCTCCCTCTCCCACTCCCCCTGCTTGTGTTCCCTCTCTCACTGTCTCTCTCTCTCTGTCAAATAAATAAATAAAATCTTTAAAAAAAAAAAGATCTGATGACTAGAATGTGCTTTCAAATAATCGGGAGGCAGTGTGTGTATTGCTAGTTTCCTAGGGCTGCCTTAACCAAGTACCACAGCCTGGATGGCTGAAACAACAGAACCGTATTGTCTCATGGTCCACGAAGCTAGAAATCGAAGATCAAGGTGTCGGCAGGGCTGGTTCCTTCTGAGGCTGCGAGGGAGACTCCGTCCCATCCCTCTCCCCTGGCTTCTGGTGGTTTGCTGGCCATCCTCGGCATGACTGGGCTCGCGGTCACCCCAAGGTCTGCCCTTGTCTTAGAATGGCAATGTCCCCATGGATATCCCTGTGTCCAGATTTCCCCTTTTTATAAGAACGCCGGTCATGTTGGGTGAGCCGCCCCCACCACCGCCCCAATGACCTCATCTTATTCGCAGGTCCTGGGGGCTAGCGCTTTTATTTTTTCCTTGCGGGGAGGGGAACCGCTTGATCCTGAGACGGGAGGGGGGGGCGGGGGGTAAGGGGAGAGATGGAACCAGATCAGCCGTGAGAACCGTGGAAGCTGGCACGTGTGGCCTCATCGTGTATCCTCTGCTGTCGTCTGTTTGAAATTCTCTGTAACAAGCCTTTTTTATTTTTTAAAAAAGATTTTATTTAACAGAGAGATCATGACCTGAGCCGAAGGCAGTTGCTTAACCAATTGAGCCACCCAGGCACCTATAGTGAGCTTTTTAGAAAAGAGAGAGATGAATGAAGACATTTCTTCAGGGGAGCTGTTGCTACCCACAAGTCCTTCTCCCGCCCGCTTGGGACGTGGACTAACCCAGACAGAGCCCAGACAGGGAGGGCACTTCGCAGTCAGCCGTTCAAGGCAGGAGACCCAGGACTCCCGGGCTGAATCTGGCTTAAGAAAGCAAAAGCAAAAGTGAGCCTCTGGGGCTGGGATCCCACTCGGAGGGCCACCTGGCTCTGACGGTGGGGCCAAGGGGTCTGCTTACTCGTGGACAGCATGGAAGTCCCCTGGGTGGGGCTGAGGGAAGAGCCCCGACCCAGGCCAAGATGTCCCCACTCCAACCAAGGGGTCTCAAGCCTCAGAGCCCCCCAAAAAACATACCCATCAAATCCCTCAGGGCTGCCACCTTAACTCACTGCTGGGCCATCCAAAGCCCCCAGCCCGGGAGGAACAGCCCTGTCCCCTGTGTCCTCCTCCCCGCACCTGGGCAGGAGGGACCCCCTAGTGATGGGGGGGAGGCAGACAGAAAGAAGGTCACCAGCAGTGAGACCAGGCCCTTCTTCCGCACCGAGGCCTCCAGCCCGGCAAGGCCTGACCCGGGGCTCCCCTCCGACATCAAGTCAAGTTCAGAGACTTGAATATGATACTGACTTGGGCCTGAATCCTGGGCAGACTTCTCAGCCGGGGGTGGGGCACGATTCCAGCACAGAAGAAACGGGGCGGAAGGAGAAGCCAAGTTCTGTTTCGACTGTCGCATAAACAACATGAATTTCTGCTTTACCCCCTAGGGTGGCTAGGATGAACTGTGATACCAGCATGAACCAGATCTGTGGGAACGCAGAGGAAGCCTGTATTTCCACTGAGGAAGTTTGAGGGGGAGATTCTCAGCGCTGGGTCCTAGTGAAACAGACCAATCGGGACGACTGCTACCCGCTCTCGCTCTGTGCTTGCCAAGCACCGCACACAAACTAGGTCAGTGAAATCTCACATCCAGCCTTTGAGGTCTGTGTTACCATCCCATTCTTCAGCTGAGGCCTTCGAGAAGTGGTTTGCTCGAGGGGAAGTGGTTTGCTTGAGGTCACACTCCCAGCAGGGGCTCTCAGCATCCTTGACACCTGCTGTCCCGCACACTCCCCTCCAGCTGCCTCTGCTGCAGGGCTGTTCTGGGCTTGTCTGCGGGGCAGGTCAGAAGGACTGTGCAGGGGACCACAATGACATACAACCCGCTAGGATGGCAGTAAGGGTCGTAATCATAAAACAGAAAATCGGCATTGAAGAGGATGTGGAGAAATAGGAAGTCTTGCATGCTTTTATGGTGCTGGTCGGAATGTAAAATGGTACAGCTGCTGTGGGAAACAGTCTAGGGTGCCTGGGTGGCTCAGTCGTTGAGCGTCTGCCTTCGGCTCAGGTCATGATCCCAGGGTCCTGGGATCGAGTCCCGCGTCGGGCTCCCTGCTCTGTGGGAAGCCTGCTTCTCCCTCTCCCTCTGCCTGCTTGTGCTCGCTCGCTCTCTGTTAAATAAATAGAATCTTTTAAAAAACAGTCTACCAGTTCCTCCAAAAGTTCCACTTGGAATTATCATATGACCCAGCAATTCTACTTCTGAGTGTATTCCCAAAAGAATTGAAAAAATGTTCATACCAATGCTTGTACATGAATGTGCAGGGCAGCATGACTCACCATGGCCAAAAGGAAAAACATCCCAGATGTCCATTGACTGATGGACGGGTCAACAAAATGTCGTATCTTGTGGCAGGCAGAAGGAGAGGGAGAAGCAGGCTTTCTGCAGAGCGAGGAGCCCGACCCCAGGACCCTGGGATCATGACCCGAGCTGAAGGCAGATGCTTAACTGACTGAGCCACCCAGGCGCCTGTGGATGAACCTTTATGCGAAACATTCTGAACATTATGCTGAGGCAAAAAAGCCAGACACAAAAGGCCACAGATTGTGTGATTCCATTTTTAGGAAATGTCCAGAATGGGCAAACCCACCGAGACAGGGAGTAGGTTAAGGGTTGCCAGGGGCCGAAGGGAAAGGGGATTGGGAAGTACCAGGTTTTTTGGGAGGGTGATGGAAATAGTCCAGAATCGAATAGTGGTGATGGTGGTACAAGATTATGAATATACTAGAAAATTGTTAAAGGGCAAAAATGTAAAGTTTATAGGGACGCCTGGGTGGCTCAGTCGGTTAAGCGTCTGCCTTCGGCTCAGGTCATGATCCCAGGGTCCTGGGATCAAGCCCCGCATTGGGCTCCCTGCTCAGTGGGGAGCCTGCTTCTCCCTCCCCCGCTCCCCCTGCTTGTGCTCGCTCTCTAACAAACAAACAAATAAAATCTTAAAAAAAAAAAAAAAAAGATAAATAGGTCCTTGGGATGTAATGTACAGCCTGGTGAGTAAAAATCTTTTAAATAAGGAAATATAAATAAATATATATATGAAGTAATGAAGTATTGGGGAGCTGACAGTCCACCCAGCGAGGCACAGGATTGGCATAGAGTCTACCCACCTCCGAGAGTTCCTCCGTGAGGCTGAACCTTAGTGACCCCAACAGGTAACTCCACTAATGCACACCTTTACTGGTTGCCTTCCCTGACTCCGCCACCCTAGGTGTTTCTTGAGATCACCGCTCAGATAAACTGCCTGAACACCAAGTTTTGTTTCAGGGTCTACTTTTGGGGAGAACTTATGCTAAAATGGCTGGTAAGTATCAGAGCCTGCATTCAAACCCCCATCTACTCCTCATTCTGTTACAACCTTGTGGATGCAATGCTCTGAGAACCTTTTGTAGAAATGGTGGAAGGGAATTCTGGGCTAGAGGAACAACCTGTTCCAAATGCTCAGAGACAAAAGAAGCACACGGAAGCTGCCAGGAAGGGCAGGGTGGCCACGCCAGAGCTCAGACTGAAGGGAGAGCAGGCACGATGCCACAGAGTGGGATGTGGATACTTCTGCCCTGTGTCCATGGCCTTCTGGTCTGCAGTGGGCCGATTCGCTGGTCTGCCCGAGACAGGCTGGCACCCTGAAGGAAGCCCTGCCCTTCCTGGAAGCTTTGGTGAAGGGCTGGGGAGCCTGTTTTCCTTTTCCTCAAGGAAACACAAAGGGAATGTAAGACCAGGAGGTGGATGCTCCTCTTGCCAACCTTACCGCCCCATCTTCATCTCAGGAAATGGCTCTCCATCCTCCCAGGGGCTCAGACCAGGACCAACAAGCCCAGCGAAGGCCCCATCATAACTCACCTGGACTAGAATAGTCACCTCCTCTCTGGCTTCCTGGCTTCCACCCTGTCCTCCCTGCCTCCAGAATATAGCTCCTGCAGTCTCAGGAGGGTGCCTGAGTCAGGCCTGTCCCTCCTCTGTTCAGGACCTTCCATAGCTCCCACTTCACTGGGAGGAAAAACCAAAGTCCCCTGTAGGCCAACAAGCATGCTCTGCATCATCTCCTCCCTGCCCTCCTTTCCTCCTCCTTTCCTTACTGCACCCCAGCCACACTGGCCTCCTGGCTGTCCCTACCTCAGGGCCTTTGCACATTCAGAACTCTCTGCCTGGTACACTCCCTCCCTGGTATTGTCACAGCTCCCTCCTCATCTCCCGTGGTCTTTGCTCAAATGTCACTTTCTCAGTCTTTCTCAGAGTACTCTATTTAAAAGTTCATCCACCCTCACATTGCCTATTCCCTCCCGTTTTATTTCTCTTCAGCACTAATCACAAGCTAACACCCCATATATTTTAGTTTCTTGTCTGTCTCCCCCCCACACTAAAACCATCTCTGCACAATGGCGAAATTTTTGTCTTTTCTGATCGTTGCTGTGTCGCTAGCACACCTGGAAGGATTCTTGGTATACAGCAGGCGCTCAATAAACACTGCCCAGCAAGTCGGGAGAAGTGAGAAAGATTGGCGCTTTTATGGCTACAAGGAAGACTCCGGCCGCGCGGGGGAGCTCGCGGCCCGCGCGCACTTTGGACTAAGGTCAAGGGACCCAAGGAAGAGATCCCCCCAAAAAATCCGCCGGGGGCACCAGGGTGGCTCAGTGGGTAGAGCGTCTGCCTTCCGCCCGGGTCGTGATCCCGGGGTCGTGGGATCGGGATCGAGCCCCTCCCCCGCTCGGCGGGGAGTCCGCTTCTCCCTTTCCTTCCCCCTGCTCGTGGTCGCGCTCTCTCGCTCGCTCTTAAATACTTAAATAAATAAATATAAATAAGTAAATACAATCTTTCTGCTCTCAAATAAATAAATAAATAAAATCTTTAAAGAAAAAGGAAAATCCGTCGGAAAATCCTCGGCTCCGACGCCGCACGGGCTTTTCCCAGGCCCAGCGCGTCCTGGTTCCCATTCTGCACCTTTGCCCAGGCAGTTCTGGGCGGGAATTCAGCACCCACCACACCCGGCGTAGAAAGATCCCCGTGGAAATTCCTTGGGAATGATCGGGGCGGGGGAAGGGACGCGTTGCTGGCTGATGAGTGACTCTCAGGCCCATCCTCCCGAGGAAGGGCCCGAACGTCCCCGGGGCCCCCTCCCTTCCCCTTCTGCTGCGCGACCTCCCTGGCCCCTCCGAGGTCTCCATGGCGACGCGGCGCGCGCCCCACAACAGGAAGCCTTGGGCGGCGCGGACTGGCGCTGGGAGACCCCAGGGTCCCCAGCCTCGTCGTGGTAGATGCCAAGTCTTGGGGTCACACGCGCAGGCCGAGGCCGTCACAACGCTCCCCCCGCCCCGCCCTAATAGAATTAGCGGGTGCAAACATCTGCACGTAAACATCTGCACGTAGTCAGCGCGGGCGCCCAGCGCTCAAGTTTCAGGAACCTCGCGCAGCACTTGGAAATTGACGGCCTCTCTCCCCGCCCCACTTGGGGGCCTAGGAGCTGTTTCCCCGCGGAAAGAAAGGGTCCCAGCGCCCCCTCTCCATTCAAGGTTTGCTGCCTCGGTTTCCCCGAAGAGCCTAGGAACGGCAGCGGGGGACTCAGCGCGTCAGGACCACGCGGCTTCCTTCCTTTTTCTGGAAGCCGTGAAGATGTCCCCGCTGCGGAGGCCGAAAGGGGAAGCGAGGCCGCGGGGGTGGAAGCGCCCATTCGAGGGGGGATGCAGGGCCCCGGACGTGATGACGCCGCCAGTTCTCACCCCCAGGTTTCGCGGCCGCCAGAATGTGCCCGGGCTTGTTCCTGCCGCTTCTCGGGAAATCTATCCGCTGGGCAGGGCCGTGCTCCTTGGGGAGGGGCGCCCTTGATGGAGACCGCCCCGAAGGGACTTCTGCGCCCCCATCCAAGCGACGGACACTCCACTCGGCTAAAGACGCCCGCAGGTGCTGGGGCGTCACACTTGAGTCCGAATCCCCTCGCAGCTCGGAGCCTCGGTTTACCCCTCCGTGGAATGGACACAATAGCGGTCCCTACCGTCCAGGGTAGTTGGCAGTATTCAGTAAAGAGTTTAGCGCAGCGTAAACGCAGAACCACGGTCAGCCCGGCCCCGGGGACCGGACCCTTAGCGCCAGGAGCGGGCCCGCGAGCCCGCGGGGCCGCTGCGGTCCTCGTTGCCGCAACTCGGAAATTCCGGCGCTCGATAGGGGGGACAGCCCGACTTGGGCTCGGTACCCTCTCGATCCGGAAATGCCGGAGCCCTCCTTCCGGAGGGGAAGGCGCGAGGTTTCCGGGAAAGCAGCCCCGCCCCTCTGTCCCCCCGTGCCCGGCCAGGCCACTATAAAAGCTCCCGCGCGCTCCAGCAGCCCAGTCCGCGCCGCACGTCTCTGCGCTTCTGCCGCGCGCTCTGCGCTCTCCGCCCTCGTCTGGCCGGCTATGGCTCCCGGCCCCGCCCGTCCCGCGCTGCCCGCGCTCCTGGCCCTGATCGGAGCTCTGCTACCAGGTGAGTCAGGGGTGGGAGCTGCCGTCGCGCCAGCTCCGGGGATCCAGGCTGCGCCCTGCAGGCACTGGCAGGACCGACTCCCGGCCAGCTGGGGATAAGCCGGCCAGCTGGGGATAAGCCCCAATCGTACTTAGGTAGCTCTTTATGGGAAGTTGGGGCTAGAGCCAAAGACAACAGCCGTGGGTTCGAATCCAGACCCTGCATCACCTCGATGAGTGGCCCCAAGCTACAGGTTGAGCCTCCCTCCCAGAGCCTCAGTTTCTCAGCCGTAAAAGGGAGAACGCAAGAGCCGCCTCCTCGAAATGGTTGTGTCCTGGCCCAATGCCACGCCTGGCTCCAGGACCGGGTCAGACGGTATGGGGATGGGTCCGGCGCCAAGCTGAGTAGGCTGGGGACCCCCCGCCCAACACACACGTACATTCTGTTCCTCATCTCCTACTTCTGGGGAAGTCCGGGACTGCTTCTGCGCGGGGGAATTCCAGGGCTGACTTGCCCAGGGACCAGAGGCTGAGAGTGGGACGCCCCGGCACCCCTCCACCAACCCCAGTCTGGAGGGAGGGGAGAAAGGGAGATAGTGGGTCACGTACCGCGATGGGTGTTGGGAAGCCCCATGGTGGGAAAGGGACACCTGTGCTGACCAGCTCAACAAAGTTTTCTAGTCCAGATGCCAGTCTGGATTCTGTGGCTTTTTAGGTGAGTAACGTCACCTCTCCCAGCCTCACCGTTTCACTCCGTGAAATGGGAACCATCCCATTACTCTCGGAGAATTCACCGAGCTGCTGTTTTCCCACGCCTCCACCCCAGATAGAGTAGACCCAAAGCTGAGGCCAGGAATCTTTGGAGGAGAGAGAGAAGGGGTGGGCCCAGACAGACTTTCTGCTTCAGAGGCACCAGGGTCTGAGGAAGCTAACCACTACCACCCCCCTTCTTATCCCCTGCAGCACTCACTGCCTGCCCTATGCTGTGAGTCCATAGGATTAGCAGGGGCTGGGATGACTATATTCACCCACCTTACAGATGGAGAAATTGAGGCCTGGAGAGGGGAGACCACTTGCCAGAGGGAGTAGGGAGCCAGCTTAATTGGAATCTCTCCATTCCCGGAGGGCTAGCCCTCGCCACCTCACATCTTGGGATGGAGAAGAACACTGACTTCATGTCCCTCCTCTGCTAAAATCCTCCATGGCTTCGCATTGCCTTCAGAATGAAGAACAAGACCTTGCGTGGCCTGCACCACCCACACGATCTTCCTGACCTCCTTGCTCCCAGCTCTTCCCCCTTACTCGCTCTGCTCCAGCCATCCTGCCACAGGGCCTTTGCACTTGTTCCTTTTGCCTGGAATTAATTTCTCTGTTCTCTGAATGGCCAGCCCCCTCTCATCATTCACACATTACCCTGTTGCCAAGGCACTGTCTGTTCTATCACCCTGTTTTGTTTTTGTCAAAGCTCGTATTAACATCAGCTATTAATTATCTTGTTTGCCTGTGAATTTTTCTGTCTCCCACACTGAAGGCAGAGTTTTTCTCTCATTCAAGGCTATGCGCCCAGCACAGGCTGGGTACATGGTAATTGTTGGTGAACCCAATTTGTAATGCCTGTCCCCTCCTCCATCTCTTGTTCTAGGACTTGGAGGTGCCCAAACATCAGTGCACCCCGCAGAAGCCATCATACCCCGTGGAGGCTCCGTGCAGGTGAACTGTAGTACTTCTTGTGACCAGTCCTCCACCTTGGGCCTGGAGACTCAGTTGACGAAGAAGGAAGTGGCCCATGGGGTCAACTGGAAGGTCTTTGAACTGAGTGATGTGCAAGAAGATAGCCATCCCATATGTTTTGCAAACTGTCACAAACAGACGATGTCTTCAATGTCCCTCATCGTGTACTGTGAGTGGCTGGGCCCAGGGGCTGGACTAGGCAGGCTGGGTGGGGGAGGTGGGTGCGTGGGGGTCCCCACAGGCCAGGACAGCCCTGGTGGCTCGGTGGTGGGGCCAGAGCTGACTCACCGAAGGACTGGTGGGCAGGCACATCTTCGGAGAGCCTCACTGTCCTCTGAAACCCCTTCTTGAATTTTCTTGGGTGCCTTGAGCACAATACAGAGATTCGGTACATTCGAATACTCTAGGCCTCTTTAAACATGTGACAGATCCTAGATGTGACTCTTGAAAAGAAGAAGCAATTTCAAAGCAGCCCGGACACGGCATTTTTCACATATTGGCAACAGGGGTGGGGGGAGCAGGCCATCCTGGGGCATTGCTGACAGGGTGGGGCATCAAGAAGCACAACCCTGAGCGGGGAAAGGGGGTGTCGGTTCTCTAAATGAGACAGGCATATGAGCTTGGACATAGAAATCCCACTCTTGGGAACCGGGCTTCCCTGCGGCCCCATCCACGAGGGAACTGAACGGGGCACAGGATGGGCTTATTCACTGTGGCTTTATTTGGAAGGGCAAACGTTCGCAAGCCACTCAGGCGTAGGGGGCCGGGGAGGTAAACTGTCGGCAGACCGTGTGGGGGAATAGTATGCAGCTGCGCAAAAAAAGAGGAAGCTCCTGTGTCCCCAAGAGAGAATGAGCTCCAAGGTGTACTGTCAAGTTGAAGGGAAGGGGAGGTATGCCCAGAGTGAGAGGCAGCCATCCCTGGTGTTAAGGAGCAGCGCGGCAGGGGGAGGGATGCCTGTGTTGGCGCATAAAGGAGGCATGAGAGGAAATGCAAGAAGTGACCGTGTAAGCTGGCTGTGAGGACAGAAGCTGGGGCAGGGCTGCTCTGGGAGAGGGCAGCAGGCGAGCCGTCTCGATGGGCCTTCTTTTACTTTGGGCATTTTGCACCGCAAGAATTACTGTTATCAGAGGCCATACAGAAATAAAACGCAGGTGCAAACAAAACAAAACAAAAAGGGGGCGCCTGGGTGGCTCAGTAGTTAAGCGTCTGCCTTCAGCTCAGGTCATGATCCCAGGGTCCTGGGATCGAGCCCCGCATCGGGCTCCCTGCTCTGCGGGGAGCCTGCTTCTCCCTCTCTCACTCTGCCTGCTTGTGTTCCCTCTCTCACTGTCTCTCTCTGTCAAATAAATAAATAAAATCTTTAAAAAACAAACAAAAAACAAAACAAAACAAAACAAAAACAAAAAGAACAAGGAAGGAAGAAAAGAAAGAGAACCGGCCCACTGGTCTTGGGATCAGCCAGCCTCGGGTTCCAATCCCAGCATGGCCCTGACTAACAGGGCGACCGTGGGGGACGTGGCTTGTCTTCCCATGAGCCCTCCTCACTTGGGTCTAACAAGGCCGGGAGGCGTAAAGGACATCCCACCTTCACGGTGCCTGGGCAAAAGAAGCCTTTGGGGAAATAGTAGCTTTGCTGCTGACCTGGAGCATGTTTGAGCAGATTCTGGGCAGGTGAGGGGAGTCCCTGAACATTCCTGGTGGCCTGTGAAACCCCAGGCAAACCTCCCCGAAAGACTTCCACATTTCGGCCTGATAGCTGAGAGCTCAGTGCGCCAAGTTTGAGTCCTGGCTCTGTGACGTTTCTCCCTCTGTGCCTTTGGGTGCCAGACTTTGCCTTCATTTCCAGCTCTGTGAAATGGAACAGGTGCCCGGCACGCGGTAGAGGGGTCCCCTAAGAGACTCTCTATCTAGTTCGGTCCTGCTCCACGCCCAGTGTAAAGATGAGGCAGGATCCCTGGGTGGCTGAGCTTTCTCTAGAAAGAATAAAGGCGTTGAGTCCTATAGGAGATAACCCCTAACTGGGCCTTGAAGGGTGAGTAAGAGTCGATAGACGGACACTCAGGACAGAGGGAACAGGCTAGGCAAAGTTTTGAGCGGGGAAAACAGGCGGATGGGGGGAGGGGTGTTAGGAGGGGCTGAAGACCAACAGATTGGTGTGGCTAGAGCTGAGGTGGGCAGGGCCTCAAATGCCAGGTGGAGGAGCTGGGACCTTCTCCTCAGTGTACTAGGGAGCCACGGAGGGTGTGTGAACAGGCCAGGGTTCTAGATAGCGGAAGGCTTATGGGAAGCCAGAGAGCATTTGGCTGTGGACCTCGTCCAGACCACATGTGTGGGCAGTGGCTGGGTACAGGAAGGGAGGGCAGACAAATATTTGAAGAGTGAAGTAACCAGGACTGAAGGTTGGGGCTCAGGGAGAGGTCCAAGTAAGACAGACCTCCTCCCCCAGTCTGACCTTAAAGTCAAGGAGCTGGGCTCAGAGATGTGAATTCCATTTGGGGGTGGGGGGGTGGTGGGTAGGGGATGTGTGCTGAGGTTTGAGGTTTACACCAGCTCTGTAAATTCATGTTTGCAGCAGGTGGTTAGAGGTAAGCACTGGATGTCTGAGGGGTTTCTTGCCCTTTTATTTCTTAAAACAGCTTTATTGAGATATCGTATACACATCATAAAAGACACCCTTTTGAAGTGTACAATTCAACACATTTTAACGTGTTTATAGAGTTGTACACCCATCACCACGATCTAATTTTAGAACATTTCCATCACCCTAAAAAGAAACCTCATGCTCATTTACAGTCATTCTCTCTACCTCTTAAATGGACTCATAAAAGTCTTACCTCCAATAACCCATTTTACAGCTCAGGAAACTGAGGCTCGATTTCTACACCTATTCCAGTGGCGAAGTCACTCACGTATAGCTCATAGCAGTGAAGCCCCAAAGCTAGGTGTCAGCCCCTGACACTTTAACAGTCTTGCCAAGAGACAGTAAGACCCCACCCTGGGAAGCCTTTGGCGGGGGGGTCTCAGTGAGAATCACAGCTCACCGGGACTCTGCTGTCAATTTTCACCAGCAGCCCAGGCTTGAAATTCTGTTACCTCCCGTGGAGCGGAGACCCTGGCAAAAACAAAGCCCACGTGTTGTGTTTTCAGGGGATACTCAGAGTTTCATTTTGAGTGTCTGTGGTTTGTTCTTGCATTTTTAACATTTCAGGGGATCACACGGCACATTCGGGAACTTCTTTCCCTTAAAAGGGGGCTTCTGAAAGGCCTCGCTCGAATCAGTGTGGGTGGCTCGACCTTATTCTTTCTATGAACATAGACAGCCTACTGTGTACCAGCGGAGGGTCAGGGGGCAAAGACCCTTGCCCTCCCAGGCTGAACTACCATTGGGGGGGGGGGGGGGGACATAGAGGAGAAACAAGTTAACTGAGTAGATGTGTCACCTTCGGATATCAGATGGTGAGCGGTGCTTTGGAGAAAACTAAGGCCAAGAAGAGGAGAAGGGGGAGCAGGGGGCTTTTAAAAACAATCTCTACTGGACCGGGCAGCTTAAATTTCCTGTATTTATTTGACGGGACTCCTGGTGATAGATTTTGAGGTGCTTTTCCGCTTTTCTTTTCTTTCTTTTAAGATTTTATTTATTTATTTGACAGAGACACAGCGAGAGGGAACACAAGCAGGGGGAGTGGGAGAGGGAGAAGCAGGATTCCCGTGGGGCAGGGAGCCCGATGCGGGGCTCAATGCCAGGACCCTGGGATGATGACCTGAGCCAAAGGCAGACACTTAACAACTGAGCCACCCAGGTGCCCCGCTTTTCCGCTTTTCACTCTCAGATGCTGCAGTGAATAAATTGCTTTTGCCCCCTTCACAACCTCCTGGGGACTTCCCAACCGGTTTATCCCGAAACTCTTAACATTCCTGTCTGGCTTAGGTGGTTTGGGGAGTGTCAAGAGCGGAGAGCGGTGGGGCTCCTGGACAGGTGCAGCTGGCTCCCCAGCGCCCCCGGCGGGCGGGCAGCCTGTCCCGCTCACACACCACCACCCCGCCCCCTTAACACCCAGGGTTCCCGGAGCGAGTGGAGCTGTTACCCCTACCCCGCTGGCAGCCCGTGGGCGAAAACCTCACTCTGCGCTGCCAGGTGGCCGGCGGGGCGCCCCGGGACAGCCTCTTCGTGGTGCTGCTCCGCGGGGAGGAGGAGCTGAGCCGGCACCCGGCCTCTGGGGAGCCCGCCGAGGTCGAGGTCACGGTCCCGGTGCTGGCGGGCAGAGACGACCACCTCGCCAATTTCTCCTGTCGCACGGACCTGGACCTGAGGCCCCAAGGGCTGAGACTGTTCCAGAACATCTCGGCCCCCAGGCAGCTCCGAACCTTTGGTGAGGCACTGGGGAGCCGCCAGAGAGGATGGGCTCAGGGGCTGTTCCTGCTTGGGGTGCGGGCCGGGTGGGGGGGAGAGGCCTCTGGTCGTGGCGGTGCTCAGGTGGTGACCTAGATGACAAAGGCTTCTGGAGAGAGCATGTTCTTGGCCATAGGGGTGGGGTGGTCTGGGATGGGGTGCCCCAGCTGCAGGATCTTCTGAGAAGCCTGTACCCCTGCGTGGGTCCCGGGACAGGGATGACCCAGGCCAGAGTCTCTGGGAACCAGAGGATGTCCCAGGTGGGGGGAATGAAAATGCCCCAGAAGGGGGTTTCAGGTTGCCTGTCCCCTCTCTGTTCACACCCACCCTCTCTCCCCAGTCCTGCCGGAGACCCAGCCACGCCTTGCTACCCCCAGGATCGTGGAAGTGGGCACACAGTGGGCTGTGAACTGCACTCTGGATGGGCTGTTCCCAGCTGCGGAGGCCAAAGTCAGCCTGACGCTGGCAGAACAGAAACTGCACTCTACATCCCTGTACAGCAAGGACTCCGTCTTGGCCATGGCCAATGTCGAGGCGAACGCAGCAGAGGAGGGCACCCAGGAGCTGGCATGTGTGGTGACCCTGGGAGAACAAGACCGGATGTGGAAGGAGGATGTGACCCTCTACAGTAAGTCAAGAGGGGGCCGTGCTTCCAGGGGGTGGGGGGCAAATCCTGGGGGGCGGTGCTCACTGTGTGCCCACCCCCTCCCAGGCTTCCCCGCGCCCAACCTGACCCTAAGTGAGCCAGAGGTCTCAGAAGGGACTGTGGTGACTGTGGAGTGTGAGGCCCAGGCTGGAGTCGTGGTGTCGCTGAGCGGGCTGCCACTGGGGCCTCCAGCACCCAGGGCACAATTCCAACTAAATGCCAGCGCTGCGGACCACAGGCGCAGCTTCTCGTGCTCTGCTGCTCTGGACGTGGCTGGACGCTTGCTGCACAAGAACCAGACCCGGGAGCTCCACGTCCTGTGTGAGTGGGGCCACTGGAAAATGACCCCTAATCCCCAAGACCCAACCCCTTAAGACCCCATGAGCTCCTGCCCTCTGAGGGCACCCTCCAGTCCTCTCCCCAGATTCCGGAGTCCTCCAGTCCTAGGTGGTGGTGGGGGGGTGTCCTCCTAGTCCCTCACCCCCTCCCTCATCTTGCTGTGTTTCTCCAGATGGCCCCCGACTAGACCAGAGGGATTGCCCGGGAAACTGGACATGGGAGGAAGGCTCCCAGCAGACCCTGCGGTGTCAAGCTTGGGGGAACCCGGTTCCTGAGCTGAAATGTCACCGGAAGGAGGATGAGGCTTTGCTGCCCATCGGGGACCTGAGACCCGTCAAGCGGGAGGTTGCGGGCACTTACCTGTGTCAGGCCCGGAGCCCCCGTGGTGTGGTCACCCGCGAAGTAGTCCTGAACGTGACCTGTGAGTGTGCCGGTGTTTGGGGCTGGGCAGGGCAGGGGCAGCGAGCCTGGCTCAACCCTCATCACGCCCTGTGTCCTCCCCACAGACCACCAGAATAACATGGTCATCATCATTCTGGTGGCGGCTGCTGTCATCTTAGGAACTGTGGGCGCAGCCGCTTACCTCTATAACCGCCAGCGGAAGATCCAGAAGTACAGGCTACAGAAGGCCCAGGAGGCAGCTACCATGAAGCTGAACACACCGGCCACGCCCCCCTGAACCTGGGCCACGCCCCGGCCTCCCCCTCAGCCCCCCGCGCGGTGGCAGTGGTGCCACATTGAACAACAGTGGTCACAAGCCATGCAGCTCCACCCCCGTTCCCAGGTTGCCTGAGGACAGGCTAGAGGCCTCAGGATACAGGGGTCCTGGCACCTGAACGCCTAGGATCCCCAAGCCTCACACCTGACCTGGAGCCACAGGACTGAGCCACAAGGAGGGGGCAGGACTTGGGGCATGACTATGAGGGATGTCAAAGCCTGCCCTGTCTGGGGGGGGTGTGGCGGGACACTCAACATGGGACGCCCAACTGGGAAACAGTGAACCCCCCCCCCCCCACTGCGTGTGCTGAGGCCCTACAGCCCTGAGAAGTAACCTGCACAAACACCAGCAGCATGGAAACACATACCCCCATACTTCCTCTGCCAGATGCCAGGTCCAGCCCTGCAGTCCACGGACTGTCCCCAACTTCCGATGATGACGTATTTATTCATTTGTTCTTTTACCAGCTATTTATTGGGTGCCTTTTATGTGGGCCAGAATGGTAAAGAAGAGGAGCATGAGTTCCTGTCCTCAGGGAGCTGTCAGTCTAAACCTCATTTAGGGTGGCCAGGTACAGTCGCACTAGCTGTGCACTGCGCAGGAGCGCCTGGCAAAAAAAAGATCAAGTGGGGCTGGAATTTCCCATTCCATTAGCTAAGCTGCTTTCCTCCAGAAGGGGACTGGCAATGGTGATACTGTTTCGTTGGTGACATGCCCAGGGACAACCCACTGGGCCCGGACTCCTCCCACCATCACTGGCACTGACCTCTGTTAGTCCCCCCTCTGCCCATATGCCTCTCTGCTAGTGCTCACAGTGACACCGGGGCATGCCTAAACATGAATGCCCACTCGTTGGCAGCTAAACCATGGAGTCCCATGAAACCATGTCCAACCCCTGTGTCCCCGCCTTGTCCTGTTTCCTTCTCAGTGGGACAGAGCAAGAACAGAGCACTCCGGCAGCCCCAAGTTCCTGCAGAGATGAGGGCCCTGCAGGCCGTAGGGAGTAGAGGCCTGGGAAGATCCCCTCCCAGCTCTGGAAGCCTCTCTCTCTTGTGCTAATAAAGCATTTTCATGTGCGCCTGACTTGTTTGAGTTGAGGGGAGGTGCTCATCCAGTAGGAGCCCTTTCCAGCCCTGTCCTCCCACTTCCTCCCCCAAGAAAAGGCTGCCGGTTCAAGGCCCACCCCCGAGGCTCTAATCCAAATCTTGTTAGGACCTTTTGAGACTCAAGCGAAAATTAAAGATTCCTCTCCAGAAAACTCTCTGACTCTTGCTTTACATAGGCCTGGAACCTCATTCTTGAGCTGAGGGAGGGGCTGAGGGGCTTATATACTGCAGGCTCCCAGGCCCTCGAGGGGCCTCTGTCCCTCTGGGTGGGGCTGCGGAGGCGGGGCTGCCGGCCTCCTTATCTCCAGAGCCAGCCTTGGCTCCCTGGCGCTCGGCCCCTCAGTCTGGGCCCTTTGCCATGGGGTCTCTGCTCCCCCTCTCGCTGCTGCTTTTGCTGGCGGCCGCCTACCCGGGAGGCGGGAGAGCGCGTCGGCGCCGGGGAGCGCGGGCCCAAGGCCCGGGAGGCAGCTCCCCGGCGCCCTCGGAGACCTCAGCGCCGTTCTGGGTGCGCATGAGCCCCGGGTTCAAGGCCGTGCAGCCGGGGGGCTCAGTGTGGCTCAACTGCAGCACCAGCTGCCCCCTGCCGGAGAATTCCAGCCTCAGCACTGGGCTGCAACGGGGCCAAACGCTCAGTGGGCCCGGCTGGGTATCCTACCAGCTGCTGGACGTGAGGGCCTGGAGCTCCGAGGTGCGCTGCTTCGTCACCTGCGCAGGAGAAACACGGGGGGCCACGGCCAAGATCACCGCCTACAGTGAGGGACGGGGGTCCAGGCCTTGCTGGGGTGAGGGGAGGGGGACGGGGTTGGGTGTTTAACAGACGCGCTAGGGGGCGCACGCGGACCTGGCTCAGAGGCCCCCTCTTGCTTTAGAACGGCCGCAAAGCGTGATCCTGGAGCCTCCGCTCTTGGTGGGCAATGAGTACACTCTGCGCTGCCACGTGACGCACGTATTCCCCGTGGGCTTCCTGGTGGTGACTCTGAGGCGCGGCGGCCGGGTCATCTACTCTGAGAACCTGAAGCGCTACACCGGCACTGATCTGGCCAACGTGACGCTGACTTACACGTTGCCCGCCAGGCCCCGCGACTTCTGGAAACCGGTGACCTGCCACGCACGCCTCAGTCTTGATGGCTTGGTGGTCCGCAGCAGCTCGGCACCCATAACGCTGACAGGCCTCGGTGAGGCACCTTTGTTATCCCGGGCCCCTGAGGAGGGGAGGGCCAGGGTGTGACGCCGGTAGGGTGAGCGAGTCGAGCGGGAGGTCACGTCTCCCTGGGCCCCGGTCCTAATTCTCACCTCCTGTCCCCAGCTTGGCGCCCCGCGCCCAAAGCCTTGGCCTCCACCTCCATCGCAGCCTTAGCGGGGATCCTTCTCGTCGTGGGGGCCGCCTACCTGCGAAAACGCCGTTGGTGCAGAACCGGAGTAAAGAGAGGAGGGTCTCTGCCGGCTGAGCCGGAGGAGAAAGGAATCTGGGACGACTGGGGGGAACCCTGACTGATTCAATAAAGTCCTCCTCAGTCAGCCTCTGCCTCACGGCCTAAAGGTCCCCCCACGAGCGAACCTCCTCTGAGGAGGTGGTCTTCTTTTCTGGCCTTGCCTCAGTCACTTTCCCTAAGTGCCCTGTCTCTCGGAGGGCACCTGAGGCTTCCTCCTTCTCAGCCGCCTGGGGACCCGGGCGCCCCAGTCCCTCCGCATTCCCAGCCAAGTGTGGTAATATACCCCCCCTGCGGGCGTTATCAGTGGGGTGCAAATGGGCATAGCTTGGGCACTGGAGGGCTTTGGGCTGTGGGAGGCTTGGCTCACAGGACGGTTTTCCCCCCGATTGGCTCCGCCGCGCCACGCGGCAGCTCTGATTGGATGTTAAGTTTCCTTTCCCATCCCCCCCCCCCCGCCCCTCCACCTGCGACCCAGCACTTTCCCGGAGGACAGGGGTGGAGCGAGAACTGACCCCCACAGTTCACCGTTAGCTCTGGCGCTGAGAGCGCAAATGGACGGGGTCACATGACACACTGAGGGACGGAGATGCGAAGAAAAGGTACCCATGTTGTGACTGCGGGGAGGGAACAATCAGAGGGCCCACGTGGGGTGTCACAGACTCGCGTCCTGGCAACGTCTTGATAATCACCGGGCCTGGGGGCCACATGCGGGGGGGCGTCAAAACCTGGGGGCCCGGATGCAGGGTCGAAGGGTCATAGTGGGTCTCTCGGTCTCGCGTGGACACAGAAGCCGAGCCCGCACTGGATGTCTGGGAGGGCCGGTGCGGTCCAGGGCCCCGCCCACCGCGCCGAAAGCGGATTCAGGGGCGCTCCTCCGCAGCTGGCGCTCACACACGCCGCGTAGACACGTGCCCGCTGCACGCTGGGTAAATACAGACCCAGAGCAGAGCCGACCCTAATTTAGACGCCGGCGAACGCTGCGCGCACGCACACGTGTTCCCGACTCGCTGGCACTTTGGTCCCCACCCCCTCTGTCGCGTGCGGGGGCGGAGCCGGAGGGGGACTAGGGGCGTGGCTACAGCCCTCAGCTCGCCGGCTCAAAAGGAGAAGGATCAGTGAGGAAGGCATCCCCACACACCCTTTCCTAGAATTGTGCCTTCCCCCATCCTGCTCTACAGCTCTCTCCTAGCCTTCAAACCAATCCCCTGCCCAAGGGGCGCGGGAGGGGGTGGGGGAACTAACTATGGGGGCGGGGCTCTGAGTCCAGCTCATTACCACAGCATCCAAGCTAGGGGTAGGGTGGGGGCGGTTGAGAAGGGCAACCCAGCATCCCCCGACCTCGGCTTCGCCGCCGAGGATGACGCGGGAGCGCGCGGCCGCCCCCAGAAGGCTCCGGGAGATGGGGCGGGCCTCCACGTAGACCCCGGGGGTCGCTTGCTCCTGCCAGCACGCCTTCGCCGAGGCCGGGAGCCTGGAGCACGCTCGCCCTCCCGCCCCCCAGCCGCCTCTGCCGCCGCCCCCTCCTTGGAAACCAAGTTACCAACGTTAAACCAATCCCGGAACGCAACTCTGCCTCCTCCACAACCCACCCGCCGCGCCGTCCTCTCGCCCAGCTCAGCGCTCGCGCTCTCCTCGCCTCCTGCGCTTCCCCCGCGGCGGCGATGCCAGGGCCCTCGCCGGGGCTGTGCCGGGCATTGCTCGGCCTCTGGGCTGTCCTGGGCCTGGGGCTCTTCGGCCTCTCAGGTAAGAGCCGGGTCCTGGCTCAGGGTGGACAGGGCGGGGGCGGAGTTCCGGGACCAGAACAGCGGCCACAAGCCCCTCCCGGCTCCGCCCTCGTCTCGCTCTACTCCCACGCTTCTGCCCCACCTTGAGCCCGGGCCTTGCCCTCTATCCCTCTTCCCACCAACACACACTGGAGGCCCAGCTCCCAGGCTCCTCGCTTGCCCAGGTTTCTACCTTGCCCTCGTCGAGATCCCGGGTGCTCTTCCGCACCCATCTCATGCCCTGGAGACCCCGTGTCTCCCTTGTCCCTTTCCGGGGCACCTCTCCACGCTCTGTCATGCTCCATGGTCCACGGACTGCCATCCCCCTCAGTCGTGGTCCGGAAAGACCCGATCTCCCCAACTGCTGTGACTCAGAGGCGCTATTCCCGCTCCATCCGGAGCCCTGGCAACCGAGTCCCTCAGCTGTTACCGCGGTTCCTTCCATGAGCTCCAGCCTCGAGTCTTCTTTCGTGTTCTTCTCCCGGGTTTGGGGTCCTCACTTATCCTTGACTCAGCCTCATCTCTCCTTTGCCCTCGCCTCAACCTGTCTCCCCGTCTCTGGCAAGAACCCTGAGAACCAGTTCGTTTTCCTTCCTCCACACGAGGTCCCCTCTTCCCATCACTGCTGTGTGCGTCAAAGACCCCGTCTTTCATCTCATCCCCCTCCCCCCATGCTTTCCCATCACTCCATTGGCACCCTGGAGACCAGGGCTCTCTGCTGCCATGTCCCAGAGAAGCCCTCGAGGTTTGAACCCTGGGAGCGCGCCTCCAAACCTGAGGCCGGGGCAGGACGCGAAACTCCTGAATTCTTCCTTGGCTGTGGCCTCTACTAATTCCCCGGGAATCCCTGATTCGACATAGGGGCACTAAGATCCCAGGAAGGTGGCTCCCCAGGCTGAGCCCACGTTTCCCTGGTCAGCGGTCGCGCAGGAGCCCTTTTGGGCGGACCTGCAGCCCCGCGTGGCGCTCGTGGAGCGCGGGGGATCTTTGTGGCTGAATTGCAGCACCAACTGCCCACGACCTGAGCGCGGTGGCCTGGAGACCTCGCTGCGCCGGAATGGGACCCAGAGGGGCTTGCGCTGGCTGGCGCGGCAGCTGGTGGACATCCGCGAGCCGGAGACCCAGCCGGTCTGCTTCTTCCGCTGCGCGCGGCGCACGCTGCAGGCGCGTGGGCTCATTCGCACTTTCCGTGAGTTCTCAGCGGCCACGCTCTCACTCTACTATTTTCCCTTCCTTCCAAGCCCCGCCCCCTGGGTCACAGGGTCCTCCCCTTCAGGCTCCACCCTCTGGATCCCCAAGCTCTCCGCCCCTGGGCCCCTGGGTTCCACGCCAAGTGCCTGGGAGCCTCGGCGTTTCCAAGAGCGGTGGTTCCCCCGTTGCAGAGCGACCGGATCGTGTAGAGCTGGTACCGCTGCCTGCCTGGCAGCCTGTGGGCGAGAACTTCACCCTGAGCTGTAGGGTCCCAGGCGCTGGGCCTCGTGGGAGCCTCACATTGACCCTGTTGCGGGGCACCCAGGAGCTCATCCGTCGCAGCTTCGCCGGGGAGCCACCCCGAGCGCGGGGCGCGGTACTTACGGCTACAGTACTGGCGCGAAGGGAGGACCATGGGGCCAATTTCTCCTGCCGCGCGGAGCTGGACCTGCGGCCGCATGGCCTGGGGCTTTTTTCAAACAGCTCCGCCCCCAGAGAGCTCCGAACTTTTGGTGAGTGGGTACAGGGAGCAGAAGGGGACGAGAAGGGGTCAGAGGAGTGTTTAAGAAGTTTGGAGGCAGAGAAATCTGAATTCCAATCCTTACTCCAACATACACCAGCTGTAAGTTGTTTTCCTCTCTGTGCCTTGAGGATAATACAAGATAGTGCATGTAAAGCGCTTAGTACATATTGAGTGGTTCCGATACATGATATTCAAGCTCTGTTCTTCGACACCCAGCCCTGTCTCCGGACCCCCCGCGCCTCGCTGCCCCCCGGCTCTTGGAAGTGGGCTCAGAAAGACCCGTGAGCTGCACCTTGGACGAGCTGTTTCCAGCCTCAGAGGCTGGGGTCTACCTGGCGCTGGGGGACCGCATGCTGAGTCCCGATATCACCCTGGAGGGGGACGCGCTCGTGGCCACGGCCACAGCCACAGCTAACGCAGAACAGGAGGGCGCCAGGCAGTTGGTCTGCAACGTGACCCTGGGGGGCGAGAGCCGCGAGACCCGGGAGAACGTGACCGTCTACAGTAAGAGGGAGAGAAGCGGGTCGCCGCGGCTCAGGGGTGGATCCGGTCGCTCTGCAACGGGAAGGCAGAGCAAAGGGTGGGCGGGGCCTTAGTATAGCAATAGCCGTGGTCCCAGTGTCCCTAAGGGGTGGGAAAGTTGGAGGACTGAGGTTGAATAGTTTTAGAGGCGGAGTCTGAGCCGCCGCCGGAAGGGGAACGTCGCAAACCCAGTGGGGACCCCGTAAAGTTGGGCGGGGCGAGGAGGAGGCGGGGCGAGAAGAGGGCGGAGCCTAAGCATCCGCAGAGGCCGAGCGAGGTACCTACAGTTCGGCGGCAGAGCCCAGAGAGTTCAGGCAGGTAAGGGGCAGCCTCGACCCGCGGGAGGGGCGTGGTCAGTGGACTCCCGGCCAATGCCCCGCCCCCAGGCTTCCCCGCGCCGGTCCTGACCCTGAGCGAGCCCAGCACCCCCGAGGGGAAGGTGGTGACAGTAACTTGCGCAGCTGGGGCCGGAGCCCTGGTCACACTGGACGGAATTCCAGCCGTGGTCCCGGGGCAGCCCGCCCAGCTTCAGCTAAATGCCACCGAGGACGACGACAAGCGCAGCTTCTTCTGCGACGCCATCCTCGAGGTGGACGGGGAGACCCTAAGCAAGAACAAGAGCGCCGAACTCCGCGTCCTATGTGAGTTGGCCTTTAACCTCTCGCCTCCCTCCTCGTGATTTCCAAGGGCCTGTCCGGTCCCTGGCCGTATTGTGGAAGTGGGGCTTTTCCTCAAGGACCGTGTCTAGCTTCTCAGTACCCCGCGCCCCTGCAGACGCCCCTCGACTAGATGATTCTGAGTGTCCCAGGAGCTGGACGTGGCCGGAGGGCCCCGAGCAGACGCTGCGCTGCGAGGCCCGCGGAAACCCTGCGCCCTCCGTCCACTGCGAGCGGCCTGACAGCGGGGCGGTGCTAGCGCTGGGCCTGCTGGGTCCGGTCACTCGAGCTCTCGCCGGCACTTACCGCTGCACTGCGGTCAACGTCCAGGGCGAGGCAGTCAAGGAAGTGACGCTGACGGTCGAGTGTGAGTGGGGGTGCACAAGGCGCATTTCTGCTTCTCAGGGTCTCGGGGTGACTAGCCTACAGGGTCTGAAGTGTGTCTTTGGGCAGGATTTTGGGAAAGGGAAGAGGCTGGTGAGCGGTATTAGGGGAAGATCTTAGAGAAGGAGGGAGGGGGAGAGGTAGACGTGTCCCTAAGGGTCTGGGGTGTGGTGTGTGGACAGAGTCTTGGGAAGGTGGGCTTTCCAAGGCGTCTAAGAATTTCTAGGCCAAAGACTTGGGGTGGATCCTGTGGGCACTTTGTAGGAATCAGAAAAAAACACTAAAAACAGCTCACCACTCCACCAGCATAAAACCTCTTTGGTTTAGTGTCTGGGCAGGGCACAGCCTGCCCAACCCTCTGTGGCCGCCCTCATACGGAAAGAGGGTCTAGGGACATTGGGCCAGTCCCCATCCTCAAACCCAACAACACTTCCTTCTCCAGACGCCCCATCGCTGGACAGCATGGGCTGCCCAGAACACATTACATGGCTGGAAGGAACAGAGGTCTTGCTGAGCTGCGTCGCACACGGGGTCCCGCCGCCCAGCGTGAGCTGTGTGCGCCCTGGGGAGGCCGGGGTCGTCGAGGGCCTGCTGCATGTGGTCCGGGAGCACGCAGGAACCTACCGCTGTGAAGCCACCAATGCTCAAGGCTCTGTGGCCAAAAATGTGGCTGTCACGGTGGAATGTGAGTGAGGACAACACAGGGCAAGATGGGGTATGTCAGGATAACCCTGGCCTGACTTCCAGTCCCTGTGTGACCTTCTGCTCCCCAGATGGCCCCAGTTTCGAGGAGCTGAGCTGCCCCAGCAATTGGACGTGGGTGGAAGGATCTGGGCAGCTGTTTTCTTGTGAGGTGGATGGAAAGCCAGAGCCAAGTGTGGAGTGCATCGGCTCAGAGGGCACCAGTGAGGGGATGCTGCTGCCGCTGGCCTCCCCAGACTCTAGTCCCAGAGTCCCCAGCAGCGCTAGTGAACTGGCACCTGGTATCTACATCTGCAATGCCACCAACCGGCACGGCTCCATGGTCAAGACAGTCGCCGTGAGCACGGAGTGTGAGCGGGGCCGAGGCTGGCGGGGAAGTAGGGGTGCCCCAGGGGCCGGGCCCCTCCCTGACGTCCCCCATGGCTGCTTTGCAGCGCCACCGCAAATGGATGAGTCCACCTGCCCAAGTCACCAGACGTGGCTGGAAGGGGCCGAGGCTGCAGGGCTGGCCTGCGCCGCCCGGGGTCGCCCCTCCCCACAAGTGCGCTGCTCCCGGGAGGGCGTGCCCAGGCCTCAGCGGCTGCGCGTGTCCCGAGAAGATGCGGGTACCTACCGTTGCTTGGCCACCAACATGCATGGCACGGACGCACGGACGGTCACCGTGGGCGTGGAATGTGAGTGGGAGTAGCACCAGTTAGAGGGCACTGGGTTCCCAAAACAGTGGCTTGCAGCAGTGGGCTTGCCCAGGGCAGTTCAAGGGTACCTCCTTAGGCCCCCTTCCTGGGGACAAGGATTCCCGGTCTAAACCTGAGGCTAATGAAAACTCTAGGGAACAGGAGCCCGCGCCCCCCTCAAATTCTAGGTCAGAAGGGCACTGGTGCAGGTCCCTACCCCCTCTCCTTCAGAGAAGCAGGGCACAGGGTTTTAGTGCTGACTACAGCCGAATAGTAGGGGCAGGTGGCTCTGAAGGAAGGCCGGATCCCTGCCTGCCCATCCGAGGAGGGGTGCTCTGATTGTGGTGGGCGGAAGGGCACTTGGTCGGTGCGTGGACCGGCTCTGAGGGGCTCCTCCAACCTCCTGTCCTCTGCAGACCGGCCGGTGGTGGCCGAGTTGGCCGCCTCGCCCCCCGGGGGCGTGCGGCCAGGCGGGAACTTCACGCTGACCTGCCGCGCAGAGGCCTGGCCCCCAGCCCAGATCAGCTGGCGCGCGCCCCCGGGGGCGCTCAACATCGGCCTGTCGAGCAACAACAGCACGCTGAGCGTGGCGGGCGCCATGGGCAGCCACGGCGGCGAGTACGAGTGCGCAGCCACCAACGCGCATGGGCGCCACGCGCGACGCATCACAGTGCGCGTGGCCGGTAAGTGGCAGCTGGGGGGCGGGGCGAGGGATCCGCAGGGGGCGTGGCCTGCGCCGCGCGGCCCCTGACCCGGTCCTCGCTTCCCTCTCCTTCCCCGCAGATGAGACTGAAGTGGGCCGGGGCAGAAGTCGGGGGCACCCTGACGAGTGGGGCTTTGATGGCGGGTTGGGGTGGAAGGTGGAGGAAGAGGGAACGGACTGGAGCTCAAGGGGAGAGACCCTCCAGGGCCGTGACGGCTGTGGGAGGGGCTTATTAACTTGGGGTAGAAGTCACCCCTCACTGTGCCGCTGTGGAGAAGAGGTGTTGGAGAGGGACCTAGGGTAGAGGATGGGGGTGATGGGGGGTCCCACCCAGATCCCCTCCCCCCCACTTCGTGTATCTCGGGTTTTCCGGGGTGAAGGAGTGACCCGGTCCCCCCTACCCTCATCCTCTTGGGGGTGAAGAGAGTTGACTTCTGGGTATCCCTGGGGCTAGGGGCTTCTATCCTCATGTGCTGAGGTGACGCGTAAAACGGATCTGGGGTCGCACCAGCGCTTGGGGTAGCCTTTGAAGGCTTTCTCCTTTCCCCCACCCCACGCTCTGAGTTCCCTGGGGTTCTCTGCCAGGCCCGTGAGGACTGACCTCGTGCCAATGGGGAGGGAACAGAGGTGGCCACGCTTGGGAGCCTTGAGCTGGTCCACTCTCTTTGAGGGTCTCCACCCCGCAGGTCCATGGCTGTGGGTCGCCGTGGGCGGCGCGGCGGGGGGCGCGGCCCTACTGGCCGCGGGGGCCGGCCTGGCCTTCTACGTTCAGTCCACCGCTTGCAAGAAGGGCGAGTATAATGTGCAGGAGGCCGAAAGCTCGGGTGAGGCCGTGTGTCTCAACGGCGCGGGCGGTGGCACTGGCGGGAGCACGGGTGCCGAAGGTGGAACCGAGGCTGCGGGCACCGCGGAGGCGCAGGCAGGGGGCGAGGTCTTCGCCATCCAGCTGACGTCGGCTTGAGCCGGTTCCCCTCTCCCCGCGGGCCGGGGGACGCCCCCCAGAGGCACACGGGGGCTTACTTATTGTTCTATTTATTTATGTATTTATTTATTTATTCATTCATTTATTTATTCAATTCCAGGGGCGTCACCCCCATTTTCTACCCACCCCCCCAACAAATAAAGTTTTTATAAAGGACTCTGGGTCTGTCCACTTCAGTCTCTGCCATGTGGAAGCAACCCAAGGTTCCAGTCCCAACCCCGTGGGTTATTCATACATAAACTACTTTGGCTTGTTTGTTTTTGAGGGCCTACTATGTGTCAGCACAGCCCAAGCCACCTTCATGCGGTGTGGGCTGGAGCGTGTTCTCTCCGTGTCCCATTTCCTGCTGTCAGCCAGCCTTGGGCTGGGGTGGGGACTGCAGGCCTTCCTCCCGCTCCCTGACCCTTATCTCTTCCGCCCAGTGCTGCCCTCTAACCCCGCTAACTCTTGCGGTGGGAGCTAGGTGATTCCCCCAGGCCTGGTTCCAGGCGCCGCAGAAGCTGTCTTCCCAGGGTGGGTGGAGCCCCCTCCCCGGGGTCTGGGCATTGGGCCCCTGTCCTGAGGTCTCGCCAGGATGAGGAAATGCAGACAGTGGCTGCACTTATGAGTGACAGGTCCCAACTATTAAAGGGTGCATCCCCGCCCCACCCTCAATGCCTCCTCCATCCTGTGTCCATCCACCGTGCCTCAGTTTACCCCCAACCTGCCTTTTGACTGCCTGTCATGATTCAGAAGAGACACACGGCTATCAGCTGCAACCCACTCCGCACACCACCGCCCCCCTCACCCCCTACAGCATAAGGAGAGAACAGCTGCTCTCCCCCCACCCTTGTGGTCTCTGCCTCCCTCAAAAGCAGGAACAGAGCCTGAGAGAAGGAAGCAGTCCTGGACAGCTCCCACTCCATCAGCTGCCCTAGGCACGCATTTCCTGAGCAAAGGTAAGAGCAGGAAATGGTTGCGGGGGGATTGCTAGGGGGTTGGGGGTGGGAGGAACTAGCGGCCTGTCGCACACACACACACCCCCTTAACTACTTCCCTCCTCACGATTCCTTATGTCCCACCAAGTCCAGCCTGCCACAGGGCCTTTGCTTTTGCCATTCCCTCTGCCTGGACTGTCCTCACCTCAAAGTCCCACAGCCAGTTCCTCATCCTCAGGTCTCTATCCAAATGTCAGAGAGGCCTTGGCTGTCTCTCCTCCGAGAGAAGCAAAACTGAGGTAGCCCTCCAACGCCTTATCTCCTTACATACTTTCTTTTCTCTGTAGCATCAACCACCACTTGACACTCTATTAGATATTTGACTGTTTACTGTCACTTTAGAATGTTGGCTTCGCTAGAGCAGGGTTCTTTGTTTTAGTCACCATAAACTGCCCCCCTTGGGGTCTGGTACACAGTAGTTGCTCAATAAATGCTCAATAAGTGGGTAAAAACAGCCGTGAGTTCACAGGTACACAGTCTGAGACCTTCATGTGTTCAACGTGCATCCCCAAAGAACTCCATGCTGGGCCCTGGGATGGCCCATCACGGTCAGGGACACAGTTGTGGCCTTGGACCCCTGAAGTCATGGTCCAGGTGGGAAGATGAAGGTGAATGAAATAACCCCAGAGCAGTAGAGAGCTGACAAATTCTGGGAGGTTCTAGGAGGGAGACCAGTGAGGAGCTGAACTAGAGCGTGACAGCATGGGAGTGGGGTATGTATTTTAGACTGGGTGGTCAAGGAAGGCTGCCCCACCCTCCCAGTAATGAGAAGGCAGCAGCTAGGGGAGACGCCGGGGAGGGTGTTCTGAGCTGAGGGATCTGAGGGCTGAGGAACTGGGCCCAGACCTTCCCCACAGGCTCACCCAAAACAGACAAAGAGGGTTTCACAGGGGCTCCCCTTCCTGGGCTACGTGGCCTGGCAGGTCTCACTCACTGCCATGCGGGACCACCCCCCACCCTGGCTGCATCCCTCCAGTTCTCCCAGTGGGCACTGGTATCCTGTGTGTTCTGGCGACAGCGACAGGGCTGAGCTCTGGCCAGGGCCCTCTTCTCCTGAATGGCTTCTGGCTGCAGGCTAGGGACACCCGTGGTGGGGTTGGAGAGCTCTTGGAAGAGGGGGGAGGGGACCACAGAAGGGACTGGTGTGCATAAAGTTGTAGGAAGGGGACATCCTGCAGGCAGAGGTGGAGCTGACGGATAAAGGGACCACTGTGGGTGTATCACTGTGTGCCAATGTGTGTCAGCTAGGTGCATTTTCCGTGTGTTGACAGATGTATCTGTCCTGTGTCTGTCAACGCTTGTTTCTGTCTAGCGTGTGGTCTATGTGTCTCATGTGCGTGTCAGCACACGCGAGTTTGTCAGTGTGTCTTGTATGTGAATGTGTGTTAGCCCACACACACGTATCTGTCTTGCCTTTTTTTAAGATTTTTTTTTTAGGGGGGCACCGGGTGGCTCAGTTGGTTGGGCGACTGCCTTCGGCTCAGGTCATGATCCTGGAGTCCCTGGATCGAGTCCCGCATTGGGCTCCCTGCTCCGCGAGGAGTCTGCTTCTCCCTCTAACCCTACCCCCTCTTGTGCTCTCTCTTTCAAATAAATTAAAAAATAAATAAGATTTTTTTTAGGGGTGCCTGGGTGGCTCAGTCGTTAAGTGTCTGCCTTCAGCTCAGTCATGATCCCGGGGTCCTGGGATCGAGCCCCGCATCTGGCTCCCTGCTCTATGGGAAGCCTGCTTCTCCCTCTCCCACTCCCCCTGCTTGTGTTCCTGCTCTCGCTTTGTCTATGTCAAATAAACAAACAAATTCTAAAAAAAAAAAAAAAAAAAAGTTGTTTTTTTTTTTTTTTTTTAAGTCATCTCTACACCCAACACCGGGCTCGAACCCACAACCCCGAGACTGAGAGTCGCACACTCCACTGACTGAGCCAGCCAGGCGCCCCGTGTGTCTGTCTGTCTCCATGTGTTCTTTGTCTCTGCATGTGGTGGCTGTTGCCCTATATGGGATGTTGTGGTGAATGTGGCTCATTCTCTGTGGGTGGGCTGGTCCCTGTATGTACGAGTGTGTGTGTCCCTCAGAATCCTAATGAGAAAACACCTGCCCCCACATTCCTGGCGCGGGGGAGAGAGGGGGAAGTGTGCACGAGGTGGGATCCCCAAGTCACAGCGCTCTTTCTCAGAGTAGTTGTGTTCTTTATTGTTATTGCTGTTCACAGTAGGAGTGTCACTGCTGAGGACATTTTCGGAGGGGAGGCTCAGCCAAACCTCATCGGACCAGGGGCCAGGGAGGGGGACAGTGGCCCCCTGAGACAGGGACTCTGGAGCCCGAGGCCTGGGTCTTCCACCTGAGATCCCTGAATGGGAGGGGGCAGAGAAGAGGCAGGCTGGACCCTTGAAGACCCACGTTTTTTCCCCACTCCTCCCAGGAGGGCTTGTGCCCATTCCCTGCCCTCCCCACCACAGAGAAACTGAGTCAGGACAGGCTCAGCTGGGTGAGGAAGGGCTTACCCTTCCTGAGTTGGGCCTTGGTGGGGGCCCAGGGACACCCCACATCTGCCACATAACTTCTTGGGCTGGACACTTTTCCTGGGCACGAGCCAGCAGCTGGAGCAGCGAGTGCCATATTTCTTGTACCTGGGGTGGGGGTGCGAGAAACCAACATCAGAATGCAGCAGGGGTCCAGAAACTACCACTTTCTGGGTAGTTCCACTTTCCGCAAGGGTGAGTGTTTCCCCTCCCAGAACCCCACACTGGCTAAGCATCCAAACTCCTTCCATCCTGAGGACCTGATACCACAGGCATTGCAGAGAGGGGTCCCATCTTCAGCATCTCTCCAGAGTGGGGTCCTTTGGGTCCTACAGGAAGCACAGCACCGGGGCCCTGAGGGGGCAGAGGTCAAAGGGTAAGGGGCAGAGGCCAAGAGTCTGGGCTCAGGAGGCCTGTGCAGGTGGGGCATTTTGTTAGAGTCTCTACGAAGGCCCCACCTGGCTCTGGGCCAGCCCTGGGTATTACCAGACCTAAGACAGAGGGAAAGCCAGGAAGGGAGACAGATGGCAAAGCTAAGCAGAGGAAGAAACCGGGGGTGGGGGTGACTCAGCCTGAGTGGAGGGAGGTGCACCATGACTCCTTCTGGATGGGTCTAAATGGGGAAGCAGGATGGGAAGAAAGACAGAGAAGATGGGAAACTGCCCCCCCCCCCCTATTTATAGCTCTTAAGTCACCAGGACTCACCGAGGGCCTCGCCGCCTCCTGAGTTGGCCTCAGGACCCCTGGCAGGACCTGTAGAGGGACCCTGAGAGCGGCTACTGCAGGCCAGGCTGGGGAGTAGACAGGAGTTAGCATTGGGGGGTCTGTACCTTGTCCCAGGCAGCGGCCCCTCAGTGATGATTTACTATCGGGATTTGAGGCATCCCCCAAGGAGGCGTCTGATGTCTGAAAGGCCTGGCCTTGTCCCTCATCAGTAATAATAATGAGTATTATGTGAAGAGGTAGGAAGTCTGGGGCCAGCCTGCCAGTTTGGGATCCCATTTCTCCTGAGTCCTCACTGCGTGACTCCGGACAAGCGATCGCATCCTCTGCACCTCAGTTTCCAAATCTGCAAAATGGGCTTCACAAGGCTTCAGGGAGCCCATATACATCAAGGGCTACCTGTTACCTCTCATGGTTGTTGTTCCTGACAGGTGGTGGTCATGATCATTACTGGGAAAAACAACAGTTAGCAACCACCCTCAGTATGGTCAGGCCCGTCTCGTAAACAGGACCTATGCTCGGACCAGGACATTGCTGGGTCACGGCGCCAGCCTGAGGTCTCGCTCAGAGGCTGGGCCATTTGTAACGTAGGGCTGGTGTGGGGCGCCCGCGAGCAGATGCCGGGAGGCCCCTGCCCCCACCATTATTACTATAACTTGCAAAAGGGCGCCCTCCTCTGGGCCAGCCCCTACCTGTAGCTGGGTATGATCTGTAGGCTGGAATCCGGCTTTATCTGAAACTTCAGGGTCACCCCCTCGAACCGGGGGTCCACTTTCTCAGCGCCCGGGTGGGGCTTTGACTGCTTCCGGGGCCTCCTCTGGGGTAGGGCTGAAGGGGCTGGGGGAGCCTCCAGGGGCCCTGAGCTGCAGCATGGCTGGCTGATTGGGGTCAGCATGTTCTTGGCATCCCTTGCCAGAGGCGAGGGTCCCAGAGTCTCCAAGGCCTTCAGCTCCCAGCAGGGCCCCAGGGCTTGGGTGTCCCGGGCAGGGGGCTGAACCAGCCCTTCTGCTGTTTCTTGGAGGAAACGCAGGGCAGTGACTGAGTCCTGGCTTGCAGGCCAGAAGGACCTGGGGACAAGGGACAGTGTGGTCACCCCCTTCCCTGGGCAGCACCAATGCAGTCCTCAGAGACATGGGGGAATTGCGTGGCCTCTGACCCCCATATGACCCCCATATGACCCCGAGTATCCCTCGGGACCAGAACTTCTTTTTAAGTGCCAGTAACTAACATGGTGACCCCTGGATAACCCCCAGGAACCAGAGGTCATGACCCTTTGACCCCTGGATCAAGTTGGGGGAAGGGGCCGCTCCTGAACGCACCTGCCATTGGGTCTGGGGCATCCTGGGGTCCTTGGTGCCTGCTGAGCAGGGGGCGCCCGGGGCGGCTTAGGGTCCAGACACGGCGGCGCCAGGAGCTCTTGCAGCTTCGAGAAGTCTGGGACCGGTTCGGCCTCCATCACGCCCCGGCCCAGCCCCACTTCCCTAATCGCGCCCGGCCCCGCCCACCCTGAGCCCACTCGATGAGCCCCACCTGAGTGGAGGAGGACGTGCCCGGTGGGGGCGCTTCTGGCAGAGGCTGCGAGGAGCCCCACCTGGGCTGGGCGGGGCGGGGCGAGCGCGGCGGGGCGCCTCTGGCAGGCAGCGCTGGGCGCCCGGGGCCAAGCTCCCCCCGCCCCCCCAGGCCGGCCTCGGTCCCACTCTGGCAGCTCCGCTCGGGGGGCCCTCAGACCCCTCCAGGCCAGCCTGGATCCCCGCAAATCCCTCCGCGGCCGGGGGGGCGGGGCTTGGGCACGCGGGTGCACGTGGGCTCGGGCTCCCGGGCTCTCCAGGACGCCAGCTTCCGGGCCTCTGCCTCGGCCGTCCCGCGACCCCAGCGCTGCCGTGGGAGGGGGGAGTTGGGGGCCCAGAAGGTGCGGCTCCAGACCCCAGGGCCTGCCCTCCCCGCCCCCCCCCAGGAGCCTCAAGACGCTGGAGGTCTGTGAGACGGTTTTATTGTTGTTCCAGTCAGATTCCACCCTATCCACACACTGATTCTCCTGAGTTTGGGGGAGGCCACCCCAGCAGGGCTGGGGCCCCCTCGGCCTCCCAGACCAGAACCTGGACATGGGCTCTCTCTGAGGCAGGGGCTCTGGCCTTCTGGTTGCTTCCAACATCTCTCTCGGGCCTGTCCATGCTCTGGGCTGGGCTGGCAACTTGGCTATTCCTGCAGTCCCGGCCGCGGGGCCGCGGGTGCCCGGGGTGTCAGTGGGGCTTGGGGACATGGCCGTCCACATAGAAGTTCCTGGTGATCTTTGGCAGCGTGAATTCGGCCCCTTCCAGCTCAGGAGTCAGCACGATTTGGCAGCCCAGCCGGGAGTTCTCCTGAAGAAGCGGGGCCATGTCCAGCATGTCGTCCTCCCTGCAGCAAGGAGAAGAGCAGTCACCCGGGGGCAAGCTGTCCAGCTGGTGGGGGCCCCACAGGGCGGGGACGAGGCGCCTCTCAGGCCGGCGCGGGGCAGTGCCACGGCCAGCAGCTGCAGGGCCGAGTCGGGCTGGGGCTGCGTGGCGCGGCCCACACGGGCCTCTGCACAGCGGGGAGGGGCTGCCCCCGCTCACCTCTCGGTGGGAGGAGGCAGAAGGTCCAGGTGGTCCTCGCTCACGTACACGTGGCAGGTAGAGCACGCCAGGGAAGCTTCACAGGCCCCTGGGGGCAACAAGTGAGGAGGTGCCAGTGAGGGGCACGGTCAGGTAGGCACCATGAGGTCAAGGACAGAAGGGGGAAGAGGCCCTTTGTTTCCCCGCGCGCCCCTCGTCCGTCCTTCCCGGGCCCGCACCGAGCGCACCCTCCACCCTGTCCTCCACTCGGCTAGCTGCTCCCGAGCTGCGTGTAAGTTTTGCAAAGGGACGTCCAGGGTGTCCCGTCTCCCAAGGACCACCCCCCCAGCAGGCTGTGGACCAGACTGCGTACACGGAACCATGAATGAGCGTGGACTTGACTTCAGTGTGGCTGAGGGGGAAAAAGGCAGGGTCCCTGCAGCCTGTAAGCCCTTGCGGGGACCCTGTCACTGTGCTGGGCAAAGGGGTTTCCCTCTACCTCTTGCTCCCGAAGATGGGACCTGCTTCCTCAACACTCAGTGTGGCAGGGGAAGAGACCAGAAAATAAGGGTTGAAAGATACAGAAGCTGGGGTTTCCTGCTTTTCCCCCGGACGCATTCCCACCCTTTGGACTGATCACTGAGAATTGCGCTTTGGGGATAATGTCCCTCCTGGTCTAAAACCTTCCAAGGCCTTTTCCAAAACCAAACTCTTCCACTCAATCTCTGAGATCCTCCCGACCCCTCACTCACTCACTTCAGCCACACTGCCCCCCCGCCCCAACTCCAACACACCAAGCTCGTCCCCAGCACATGGCCTCTGCACTCGTTGCACCCTCGCCCTGGAATGTTCTTCTCTCCACTCTTTTACCAACAGAACTCATCTGTTTTCCAGTTTCCCCATCTCCTGTTTCTTATCCTCTCCCCGCACCACCCCCCACCCCTGCCTGGCCTTGGGGACTCTAATTTCTGCACAGCATTTACCACAGTCTCAGGTTACCACCTGAATCTCTGGGTGTACCTATGCTCCATCAACCTGGCCTCCGTCTTTGTACTTGGCACCAAGCCTGGCATATGGATGCTCAAGAGACATGTGTTTTAAATGAATGGGACAGAATTCCCTCTGTCTTCCACACGTGTTGGATAATGAGGATGTAGCTGCAAAGCAGCCTCCTGACCTGGGAGAACCTCCCAGGGGGACCTGGTGACTTTGCCCACACTCCCCGTCTCCTGGGGATAAAATGTCTGGACCCTGAAGCTCCAGGCAGTCCCCAAGGAATCTCTTCCTCAGTCCTGTTTCCCACCTCATTAGCACCCTCATCCCATGAGATAGAGATTATTGAATACGATAGTCCCAGCTAGGCACTGCATACTAACCAGGTGCCAGGCATTCAGCACTATGTCCGAGATCTGTTTAAGCCTCCAGAGCAACCCAGTGAGATAGTAACTAAATTATCCCCTTTTATACATGAGGCATCAGAGGCCCAGAGAGGTAAAGTACCTTGCTCAGAGTCATAGAGCTGGTAAGAGGCAAAATATGAACACAGGCCACTTGCCTCTAAAACTCATGTTCCAACCTGTCCTGGACTCCTGGTGACTGGATTCCAGAACAGAACTTGAGGTAGGCCTGCCATGACCAGCCCCCCAACATCCCCACCCCCGATAATGATTAAATCAGGCTCTGTATTATATTCACCCAACAAATAACCCTGTACATTTTTTTTTCAGACTGCCCTTTCCAGCTGCTCATGATATAATTACATGTTTATTCCTGGGATTATGGTCCCTATTAAGTTGAAATTGATGTGAAATGATAGGGGCCTTGTCTGTTTTGTACACTGCTGCCTGGCAAACAAGGTGTTCAATATACAGAGAAGAGCAGCACAGATTAGTGGCTAAAATAAGCTGGCTTTGAATCTAGTTTTGCCACTTACTTGACCCTGGATCATGTCAACTTAACCTGGGGCTGCTTCCTCACCTATAAAATGAGATAACAATCTTCCCTATCACATAACCTTATCAGGAAGTAGGTATTTAATGCACTTAAAATAATGTCTGCTATGATTATCTTCTCCTCAGCAAATACTGATTTAATACCCGTTACATCTAAACACCATGACAGGCAACCGATAAGTAGCACCAGGGTTTCTGATCTCATTCTGAAGACAGATGACAAAAAGGAAACAAGACACTAAGAAGTGTTAGGAGGACAATAAAGCACACTGAGGTGACAGTGACCAGGGGTGCGGGTTTTGGCTGGGCTGAGGGGAGGAGATTGTCAGAAAGATGACATTTACGTTGAGACCTGACGGATTAATCTGGTGGGAAAGTACTTCAGATGTCTGCAGCAGCAAATGCAAAAGCCCCGAGGCAGGAATGGACTTGGCTTTTTGTTTGAGGAACAGCAGGAAAGCCAGTGTGTCTAGATTAGAGAGAGGAAGGAGGGAGAGAATACAAGCTCCTGGAGGGCAGGAATTTTAATGACCTCTAATAAATGCTCAATAAATAGCTGCTGACTGAATGAAGGTTTAGAGCTGGTCAGGGTTTGAGACATTGGTGAGGAGTCTGGATTTTGGCCATGTTTGATGGGAAGCCACGGGAGGGTGAAGTAACGGAGGAGAACCGTATCTGATTTGCAGGGTTTTTAAAACAATGAATAAGGACCTCCCCAATTCCCAGTGTGGGGTTCCCACCTTCCAGGTCCACTCCATGGCGCTGGGCCAGGTAAAGAACATTGTCCCCCACTCTGCCGCTCACCGGAATCCGTTGGCCTGACCGGTCTACGAACACCACGTTCACCCTGGGGACAGACGGGGGTGCAGATACCAAACTTGATGGTGGGCGCGGTGGCCAGGTCACGTCTAGGGTTAGGGGGCCTAGACGGCCAGGGGAATAGGACGAGGTAGAAGGGGGACACAGAGATGAGGCTGCAGGGCAAGGCGGGGACCGGAGGAACCTCGTGGGATAAAGAATGGGGGACTTAGCCCCCTACACTCACACGTCCCCGGGCCGCTCGGGGCCGCCAGCTTCTTCTTCCCCCGCCGGGCGCGAGTCTGGAAAACACGGTTGGGTGAGCGGCCGCGGCGCGCCTTGCGGGCGTCCGGCGGGTTAACGCTGTCCCCCAAAGCGCCCCAGGTACCTGTTGCTCGAAATCTTCTGGCTGTCACTGGCGCCGCCGCCTCCCCCGACCCCCGAGAGCCCCCACGCCGGCTCCACCAGGCTCCACCAGCCGCCCTCAGCAGGAACCCAGCACTCACGCCCCCCCGGGCCACGGAGGCCGCCATGACAGGCATCACGTGATCCGGGTCTGGGCATGCCCAGTGGCAGCCACGCGACCAAAGGGCCCGTAATTGCCCGAATATGAGCTCTGCCGTTTGAGTGGGGAGCGTGCGAGGAAGGACTCCAGGGACTGCCAGAGCGCGAGGGAGCCATGCCGGCTCACCCACACGAAAGACCTGCGGGGCCATCCCCGACTACCCACCCAGGCCCACTGTTTGTCCCAAGAACCAGCCAGCTCTGCTTTCTTTAAAACCATTTACTTACAAACTTTAATTCAGCAAAGGAAGGTCTGAGAGAGAGGACTGGGGAGACGACACCCCCCTGGAGTGGATGTGGACCCCCCAGAGTCAGGGGAGGGAAGCTGGTGGCCCAGCCGGCCAGGGGGAGGGCCCAGGATCTCCTCAGGCCGACAGGTCCTGCTGGTGGGCAGGGGCAGAGCTTATCTGCATGAAGTTGCTGGACTGGGCACTGGGCCAACAGGAGGCCAGCTCCAGGTGATCTAGCCTGGGGATGGAGAGGTGGAGCTCATCTTCAACATGGGGGCGGGCGGGGGGAGACAGCAGAGGCTGTGAGATGCACAATAACCGGACTCCCACAGACTGACAGCAGGACTGGTTTAAGCTGGCAGAGAAAACCCGTCTCTGCACACACGCCTGGGTAGGAGGGATGACGGGGTTGGTATGCCAAGACCAAGGCTTTGGCCTTCTACTGTCCTCAGAGTGGGGACCCTGGGTAGAGGGGCCCAATCCCCAGGCCAGAGCCATTTGGTCCTGAGTCAAGCTTCCGGAGCTCGGCATCTAAGAGGCTCTGACCGCAGGGCCTGGGACCCGGATTTAAGGCATCAGAAGGCGAGGGAACTGTGGCAGGGGGCTGGGAACCCCCAGCTGGAATACAGGCCAGAGTGGGCAGGCAGGGGCAGGACACAGCCATGCCTGCAGCAGACATGAGAGAAAGAGGGCTGAGCCATTTCAAACCGAAAAGAGTGGAATGAAGGCCCAGACATGCTGGACCTTGAAGGAATCAGAGCTGGGGGTCGTCCTGGATTGTTTAAAAAATAATACAAATTAGAAAAGGAAAC
This sequence comes from Mirounga leonina, assembly GCF_011800145.1. Classification (NCBI taxonomy): domain Eukaryota; kingdom Metazoa; phylum Chordata; class Mammalia; order Carnivora; family Phocidae; genus Mirounga; species Mirounga leonina. The sequence continues at coordinate 51,566,302 of NW_023270855.1, read as the reverse complement.
AAAAGTCAATTGTCAAAGTTAAAAAAGGGGGACAGTCTCTGATCCTCACGGGAGGTCAGGGGAACCTCCAAGGCACTCAAAAGGCCAAGATACAGGAGTGACTAGGCAGGAGAGGACTCCCAGAGAGACACAGACACAGGCGGATACAGGGGAGGGGACAGAGAGCAGGCCAGGGCCCCTCTCTCTTAAGGCTGTAGAGTTTCCATGCCGGGAGCAGGCCAGAGGTGCATAGTGGCCCCCAGACTCCCCCACACTCCTTGGGTTCCGGCTGGTTGGTCAACAAAGTCTTTCAGAGATTTTTCTATTACTGAAAGGGGGGGAAAAAAACACAAACAGAACACCAGAAAACCCAAAAGCGATTTGGTGCAGGCCCTTGAGCATCTCTGGCACTGGACCCTTAGAAAATCCGCTTGCGCTTCAGGTAGGAATCTGCGTAGTGGCCCCCAAGGCCCTGGGAGTGCTGGCCCACATAGCTGCCTTCAGGGCTGGGCTCGGGTGAGGGCAGCAGGTGGGCAAAGCTGCGTTTCTGGCCACCCAGTGGGGTCTAGAGACAGAGGGGAGGGGGTGACAAGTCAGAGGCCATCCAGGGGCCACTGCTCCCCAACCCGGCGCGTCCCCGCTGCCCTCCCCACCCACCCCCCGTACCTTCAGCAGGTGGCTGTGGCCATTTGGCCCAGGGCCGAGGCCCAGGAGCCCTTCTCCGGAGCCCAGTGGAGAGGAGCTGACGGCCTGGAAGACATGGGAGAGAGATGCAATGGGAGAGGAAGTGGCCCCCAGGGCAAAGGCAAGGGGTTTCAGGCTTGAACCCTGCCTCTGCCACTCATCAGCTAGGAGACTGGGGGGGGCTTCTTTTTTCTGAGCCTGTTGCCTCATCTGTCAACTGGGGCTAATCGCACCCACACCGCAGGCTACTGGGGAGGGAGTGAAAGGTGGCCAGGAAGGCTGGGCAACATTAGGTGCAAGACACACAGGTGTGGGGATGGCCCGTTTGAGCTCATCCCTGAGCAGAGCTGACCCCCGCTCTGCCACCACCTTGGCCTGGGCCTAGGCACCAGAGGTCGCAGGGGCTCCTGCATCCTGGCTGTCCCTGGGGAACTGTCCGCAGCTGGGGAAGCTCCTCACCTTGTTAAGGTGGCTCTGCTTGAGGCCAGCCTGCAGGCCACTGGTGAAGTAGGAAGTGGGAGAGCCCGAATAGAAGTGGGAGAGGGGCCCCCCGCCGCCCCCGCCACTCCGTTCTCCGAAACCACTTGGCGGGGGGGACATCTGCAGAGAGGGGGGCGGGCCGAGTGAGACAGATTGTTGAAGAATCCAACCCATTCTCTAGATCCTCCCAAATGCCCCCTCCCCCCCAGCTTTGGCCAATGGGACAGCAGCATGACGCTGAAGACAGAGGTGCCTGGCCTCCCTGCTTCCTCTTGGGAACCCCGGGACCACCACCACACGCGGGCCAGCCTCACAGGGTGACCTGCTGGAGAACGAGCTCCAGGGGCAGCAGATAAATCATCCCAGCTGAGTCCCCTTCCCCCGCCTACTAACTGCCAGGTATGTGACTAAAACCAGTGCAGACTGCTCAGCCCCAGCTGTGCTGCCAGGGAACCACCTGCTGAGCTCCCCGAAGACTGGTGAGAAATCAAGTATCTGCTGTTCTGAGCGACCAAGTGGTGGGGCCGCTTGTTATGCGGCAAAAGCTAACGGATACGCCCAGGAGATAAGATGGACGGGGCAGCTCTTACTTTGTGTCGGCTGGGTCTGTGAGGCCCTAGCGCCGGCTCCCGGGGGTGGGAGAAGAGCCGCCGAGGTCCCACATCCTGAAGGGAAGGGAGAGAAGCATGTTGGGTGGGAGTCTGCACCAGCTTCACCCCTGGCTGAGTTCCACGGCACAGATGTCCCGGGGAAGTCTGGCCCCCTCCAGCAGAGGGCACACCTGACTGTGTGCGGGCGACTTCCAACTGCAGGCTGGGCAGCTGGGATGAGATGGAGTGTGCGCCCCACGCAGAGAGGGGTTCCACATCAGCCCCTGAGGCGGCTGCTGTGAAGGTGTGTGGCCCCTGTGGGGCCAGGTGTTCACAGTGTTTCGAGGCCACTGGGCATCTGCATTGTGTGAGCCCTTTTATATGTTAGCGTTGACATTTATTTCAGTTGTTACTTTTTTGAACCTGGTGTGAGCCAGGGGCGCCTGGGTGGCTCAGTCGTTAGGAGTCTGCTTTCCGCTCAGGTCATGGTCCCAGGGTCCTGAGATCGAGCCCCACATCGGGCTCCCCGCTCAGCAGGAAGCCTGCTTCTCCCTCTCCCACTCCCCCTGCTTGTGTTCCCTCTCTCGCTGTCTCTCTCTGTCAAATAAATAAAATCTTAAAAATAAATATATAAATAAGCAAACCTGGTGTATGCCAAACATAACACAGGGGAGCCTGCGGGTGGCCGGGCTGCAACACCTGACCCCGGGGGAGGCTGGGATCACAGAAGGAGCAGCTCTCCAGGGACAGGGACAAGAGTCAGATAAGGGAGAGAAGGACAGAAAGACCAACAGGACACCGAGCCTTGTCCTTAAGAGGCCAAAGCCCAGCCTAACGCCTCTTGGGAGAGAAAGACAGACGGGAAGCAGGTCTGATGTGAAGAGACAAACAGACATGAGACAGGGCGGGGACTGTGTCTGGCACCTTCCCCGCGACCTCCCTAGTGCTCTCCTGGCCTTCGGTATTACAGAAATAATGCTCCGGAGAATGACTCTCTCTGGGGGGACAAAGGGCCACAGTGGCAGCCCTCGGGAGGCTGACCGCACGGCAGCGAGGTACTCACCGAGGGGTAGTCGAAACCACAGCTGTCAGGCAGCCCTGGTTCAGGGGGCAGGCGGGTGCTGGCGAGAGGGCTGAGCAGGCGGGACTTGAGCTGGAAGGCTTTGCTGCTGCCGCCGCCTCCACCACCACCTCCAGGGGCTGGGGGGTTAGGCAGGTGGCCCTCAGCCGGGCGGCGGCTTCTCCCTGTGCCTCCCCAGCCCCGAGCCTCCTTACCCGCCAGGTTGCTGGCCGGGAGTAGGCTGTGTAGGTTCAGGTAGGGATTCAGGGGGATCCGGAAGTCCTTTGGGGGTTCCCCCAGCAGCGAGACCTGTGGTGGGAGGGCTGGATTCGTGAGGGCCCCTGGCAGGCGGGCTCTTGCAGGTCAGGAGGCCGGATCGGTACTGGGTACAGGGCAGAGCCTTACCCCAGGGGGTGCTGGCAGAGGTCCACTGTCTTTCTGGAGGCTCCTAAGGCCGGTGCCTCGGAGTCCCACTGGGGCAGGGGGTGGAGTGAGCTGGGCTGCTGGGGGACCCAGGCCTATGGCTTCCCGGTCACCCCCAGAGGGGCCAAGCAGTGGCGGCAGCAGAGGTGGCGGCTTCCCTCGCCGGGGCGGCAGCTCCGGGGGCAGGGCCCCCCCTACAGGGAGAAGATGATGTTGGCGCCCAACCCCAACCCCACAGGCCCCGTCTTCCCGGGGCCCTGAGCCTCCACTTGGACCCGGACCAGCAGGTATGTGGTGGGCACTGTGCAGAGCCCTCTAAGCACATCACCTCCCAGGATGCTCCCAGCCACCCTGGGAGGTGAGGGCCCAATTGACAGATGGGGCCACTGAGACCCAGAGAAATGAGATCATGTGTCCATGCCTAGTAAGGAAAGGGGCTCAGAAAGGGGAAGTGGGAACGGGGTCCAGAAAGATGAGGGGGCGCAGGGTCTGTGTTACCTGCAGACAGCTCCCCGAGGAGGGGGTTGGCCGGCTGGGCCCCAGGCTGAAGGGTGCCCAGGGGAGAGTCTCCCAAGATCCCGGGCTTCTGGAGACAGAGCACAATCAGCTGGAGATGGGCCAGTGTGGCCCGGACAGCAGACAGGGGTCACCACACCCAGCACACCCGGACTCCAGGCCCCAGCCCGTCATGGGCAGACACGCACAGTGTCCCCCAGTGTCTGCAACATCCCAGCCGTCACCCATCTGGCCACCCCGTGGTGACGGAGGGCCTCCTGCATACCAGACCCTGGAGAGACCCCGGGGACATGCACCATATGCTCGGCGTGTCAGGGCCCATCAGCCACACTGCTAACCACGGTCAGACACACATAAGATGACAGTCCTTCCCAGGCACACTGTCCCACACCCGGTCCCCCTGTTGGAAGCACAGTGTCCAACACAGTGCCCCAGCCACATGGAGCCAGTCACTTTTAGCCACGCAAGCCCCTGATTCCATCAGTGACGGTCAGACGCACCCACGTCACTGACTTGGCCCTAGTGAACCAAACCGGGTGGATCAGTGGCATGTGTGTGTGCGTGTGCGTGTGCATGTGCGTATCTTGGTCTGCCTGGGTCTCCGTGTACACGCGATGAGAAGGCGGGAGCGAGCCACCAGCAAGCTACTCCCCTGTGAAGCCTGGACTTCCTCTCCCAGACTGAGTCACTGCCTGAGTCCTGAGCACCTGCCACGGACACGACCACATGTCCCGTCACCCTGCCGATGCCAAGCCACTGGCAGGTGCGAGGGGGTATGAAATGGACCGACGAGGGGCAGGGGCGTGCGTGTGTGCGCGGAGGGCCCGGGGCCGCGCAGTTACCTTCTGACTCTGGGTCTGCAGGGCGAGCTGCAGGAGCGCCGTGGATAGGGCGGGCCCGCTGAGCAGTGGCATGGCCGGAGGTGCACCCAGGAGGCCTGGGGGAGACCGGGAAGTGAGCAGCGGACCCTGGATGGAAGCGCCCGCCCCAATTAAGCACAACCCCGGGCCTGAAGCTCCCAGAAAACAACTGATGTCCCCAAAACAAGGGCCCAGGAGGGGAGTCTGCCCCAGGGAGGGACAGCCCTTTCCACTACCCTGCTTCACTGCAGGTGGCTCTGCTCCCCCCCCCCGCCACCCCTTGAGGGGCTCGGGGCACCAGCTCCCTTTGGTGACTGCCGCTCTCATCCCAGCCCCTGCTCACGGGCTCGAGTCACTTAGAGCTCAGATGGGAAAAAAGCCTGGGGAGGCGCTGGGTTCCGAGAGCGCTGGGGACCCCGGCCGCCACTCTCCGGGCCCCACCTTACCCTGCTTGCCCCCTGCACTGCCGTGGAGCAGGGGGTGCAACAGCAGCTGGAGGGAAGCAGAGGGCCCCAGGTTGTTGAGCAGCTGCAGGATGTTGGGCTCGGGCAGGAGTCCTTTGCCCCGATTGAGGGCCTGTAGAGAGAAATGGAAGAGCGGCTTAGAGTCCCACCTGGCCTCAGGGATGTGGGCTCACCCATCCCTCTCATCCCGAGTCCAGCCGACACCCTGACTTTTTAAGAGAGGAGGACCTGGCCCCTGGTTCCCCCACCCCCACCCCCAGGGGTACACTTCCCAGGCAGGCACTCACCGTGGCCTGGGCAGCGATGAGCGCGGCCAGCATGCTGCGGCCAGGGGGCCCTGGGGCACAGAAGGAGACGCGCAAGTGGCTGCCCCCCAGCGCCAGGCCGTCCGCCCGCTGCTGCGCTTCTTCTGCCATTTCCGCCGTCTCGTACTCCAGCACAGCGAAGCCCTTCAGCTGCCCATCCTGGCCATATGCCAGCTGGGGGGGGGGGTAGACGTGAGCACCCAAGTGGCAGTGGCAGCCCTCATGTGAAGTGACAACAGCGACCAGATTGGGATCCCGATCATGACCGTGAATTCCCCAGAGGGCGTGGGTTTTTGGCCCTACGCTCTTCTAAGCCCTGTTCCTGCATTAGCTCATCGAATCTTCTCAGTGGCCCCAGGAGGCTGCATCCTACCCATTTTTCAGAGCAGACAGCTGAGGTTCAGAAAGGTCAACATGCCCAAGGTCACAGAGCGTGTAGGAGTGCAAAGCTGGGGTCCACCTCGCATGGGTCAAGTCCCCTGGGGCTCAGGCCAGCACTACTTTGGGACTCTGATGGGGACTGCCCAGCACACGAAGGCGTAGGAAGGACACAGCCTGGGGGTGAGACATGTGGCCTCCAAGCTCGGGTTCAAGACCGGATGTGCCAGTTGGGAGGGAGGTCACACAACCAGTGAGGCCCCCCCCACCCTGCCTCCCCTGACAGCAGCCCGTTGGTACTTTAGGCCCACAGCCCCTCTTCCAGACCCTGGGGCCAGATGTGTCCCAGGACTAAGACTTTTTTGGAAGAAAGGGAGGATGCTGCACATGCTATATATCGTGTGTCCGTTCCCCCACTGGGGTCTGGGGCTCCCGCACATCAGACGCCCAGATCTCTGCAGCAAGACACAAATGGCCCCATCAGATCAGGTCAGGTCAGGCTCTGCCACCATGAGAGCCTGCCACCCACTCAGGGAACGAACCTCTTGGTTTTTGGGGCATCGTGGGTGCTGTCCCAGGGCAGACAGGTCCCGGGCGAGCACCCGGCCGGCCCGTGCCTGCCCACGGGCTGGGCGCCACAGGGGCTGTTTCACCACTTTGCAGAGCCAGGCACGGGCAGCACTCCCACTCCGCAGGGGAGGAAACAGGCTCCGAGAAGGGCAGTCCCTTGCCCGGGCCATGGAGCTGGAGCTGGGAGCGGACGAGGCCGCGCTGCTGCCCTTCAAGAAACCAGCCGCCTGTGTGTGGCTATGGCTGATTTGGGAACCAGTGATGTTCCTCCCGGTCCCCAGTGACGCACAGTGTGGTATGGAACCAAGACAATGTCCATCCACAGAGGACAGCGGAGTCCACGAAATGGAATATGGTGTGGTCCCAACAGCAATGGAAAAGCTCTCGTGTCTGAGCACGAAAATATGGCCAAGACCGAAGGGAAGAACCAAACCGAAGCAGGCACAGCAACATCTGGGTCAGGAAAAGGGGAACGCAAAGACATACACACACATCTGTTTGAAATGCGTAATGAAATCTCGCCGGAAGGAGACACCACCACAACCTGGTTTGAGCAGGGACTGCAGGCAAAGGCGCCAGGGGGAGGGGAGCCTTCACCACTGACCTTTCTGCACTTGCTGAATTTCCAAACAGGACTGGACTGCCCATTCACAAAAATAAATAAAATGGAAAAGGCTTCTTAAAACACCCAAGGTCTCATGACACCTGCTTTATTAGCGTCGACAGCATTGAGATGCTAGGGAAACCGGCGTGTGACTAACTGGCAAAGCGCGCCAGAGCGGGCTGCTAGGGCATTTCCCTGATGGTCTCATCTTGGTGATGTTGAAAATGATGCTCCCCACCAGGACAGCCAGTTCCCAGCTTGGCATCCAGCCTTCTTGGAAGGTGAGGGTGCCCGCTTAAGAGTGGGGGGCCCCGGGGTCAGCTGACGGACCTCGACTCCCAGCCCACCTTACTGGCAGGCTGGTGTGGGCACATCACTGCACATGCCCAGCCCTGGGCCTTGTTTTCCTCATCTGTAAAGTGGGGCCAGCACACAAACCCACCTCAAACAGTGGTTGTGGGGATTTAAGATGCTCCCCAGGGGCAAGGAAGGGTGGTATTCTAGATGTGCACCTGCTCTGAGTGCCCAGGTAGGGTGGCTCCAGCTGTCAGCCCACCTCTACTGAGCACTTCACCTTCACCTCTGTCCAAGGCCCAGATGCACATCTTCTAATATGTGCCATCTTACAGAGGAAGAGAGAGAGGGGTCAAAGTGCAACCAAGGCTTCACGGCTCCTAAGGAGGGAGATTGAGGCTCAAACCTCAACGTGCCTGACTCCTGAGCCCGGCCTCCATTCAACCAGGACACCTACTGTAAGTGGAAGCATGTACAAGTAGCCATTCACAATAACCCAATCACAAAGCACTGCTAGCCCCACTTCCAGATGGGAAAACTAAGGCTTGGAGCGAGAACTTAGCTGGTCATAGCCCTGCTGTCCCATCTTCATAAGAGAGGACGTGGCTGCCAAGCTAAGTCATCTGTCCCCTGAGCCCCCCACCCAGGGCCTAGCACAGGGCAGGTACGCAACAGAACGCAGCAGCGTGACCAAATGCAAAGTGAGCAAGGAGCGGGCTTCCTAGGACTCCACTTACACAAGGGAAGCGGGACTCACCCGCGGCCACTGGGGTCAGGGCCCGTCCACCAGCTCCGTCAGGCTGGCCTGGGGCTTGGAACCAGGCTGCAGCGTTCCCATCCCAGCCCTGCCACACCCTGGCTGTAGAGCCCTGGGTAGGGCACTTGAACTTGTGCCACCTGAAAATGGGGTGTTACCTGCCTCTCTGGGCTGTTCTAGGATGAAGGGATTCTAAGGAATGTGCCCAGTGGGTGCTGAAGGAATATCTATGCTGGGGGTCTGTGGGTAAAGCTATCTGGGGGCTGAGGAGTGGGCCTGGCTTGTTCTCACGCCACTGTGCCTGTCACAGGGCCCGGCAGGCACACAGATGTGCATTACACATGTGACTCGGATGAACCAGAGACTGTTTTGCCAACCCAACGTGTGAGTGTTGAATCCTTTTATGGAGGAGGGAAACCAAGACTCAGAGAGTGAGTGACTTGCCCAGAGGCACAGAGCCGGGCTGGAATCCAGCCAAGCCCAACTTCCTGACCTCCAGGCTCAAATGGACTGTGGGCTTCTCTGGACAGCCTCCTCAAAGCCAGGCCTAGGAGCCGGGAGGCCACTCGGCAAAAGTCTGATGAACACGGAAATGGGAGCGGGAGGTGAGCAAGCCTCGCACCAAGCTTTCACAAAGGCGGCCTCACCTGCGTTTTATAGGAGGCCCAAGGCCACCGAGGTTAAGCAAGTTGCTAAAGGGTGCACCGGGATCTGAGGCCCAGCCATCTGGCTCCGAGCTGGGCTGTCACCCACTACACCACGTGGCCTTTCTAACAAGAACCCCATTCAAAGTGGCAGCGCCGCTGCTTTACTAAAAAGGGACCCAGGAGATTAGAAAAGGCAGGTGATGCCAAAGGGCCCCTCTGAGGCGCTCTGGCCCCCCGCCCACCCCCAGGCCCCGGCACCAGGCCCAGGGCTCACCTGGCAAAAGGTGGGCGTGTGGGCTGCCGCCAGTGCCCGGCGCAGGGCGTCCCCGTCGCTGAAGCCAGGGGGCAGCTGGTCGACGCAGAGGCAGCGCGAATGCAGCAGCTCGGGTGTCAGCTGCCCGGCATCTGTCCAGTGCACGTAGAGGGTGCGCGGGCCCAGCGGCTTGCCCAGCAGGTCCGACTTGGCGCGGGCGGCCGAGTCCTTCTTCATGTACTCCGCGAAGCCGTAGCCCTTGGAGTGGCCGGTGCGCTCGCTGTAGACCAGAAAGCAGCGCTCCAGGCTGCCGAAGGGCCGCACCAGCTCCTCGAACTGCTGCTGGGTGAAGCTGGGGGGCAGGTTGGCCACGCAGAGCAGGGCGTCCGTGGGCTGCAGCTGTACGGACAGCTCGCGCTCCCGCAGGTGGCTCTGGTGGAAGGCGCGGATGGCAGCCTCGGCCTGCTCCCCGTTCAGCAGGGTCACGAAGGCTGCAGCGGGAGGGGGCGCGGGCTCAGGGGGCGACCCCGAGGGGCACCCCCTTCACCCCACGGCCGCCCCCCCCACCTCTCTCTACACCTTGCGTGACCTCAGAATACCCAAAAACCAGGATGTGTCAGGGACCAGCCGAGGGAATGGCTGGCAGCCTGGAGTTCCTGCTGCAGGGGTCTCCTTCCTCCCCGAGCCCCGCTTCCTGCTCTCGTCCCCGCTCCTCACCCACACAGCAGGGCTCACCTATTGTGTACCTGGCTGGGTCCTACACGCGACTAACTCGGGTGACGTACGGCCGTGGTTAAGCACGTGATCGCTGGGGCCTGGGGCTTTGATTCCAGCCCCTGAATGGCTCTGGGGTCTCAGTTTCTTCATGGGAAATGAGAATAACTTACTCCTGACAACCCCCATTTGGCCAGCAAGGAAACAGGTCCAGAGCAGTGCCCCCTGCCCCAGTGGAGGAGCCTGGACTTGAACCCAGGCAGGCAAGCCCCAGTGCCCTGCTCTGCACCCCTCCTTCACCACCTTTCCAGGCCACCAACACCTCTCATATCTAGTCCCGCTGCCACTCCTCGTTTGCTCTCCACCCAGCAGTGACAGGGAGCCTTTCAAAAGGATAATCAGATGGTGCCCTGTCCTTGTCTAGGGGTTTCTCATTACAGGGGCCAGTGGATCCTGTGTGGCCTGGCCCACTGGCCTTGCTGACCTCCTCGCCCATCTCCTGCTGCTACTTCCTGAACTGTGCCAGGCCCACTCCACCCCGGGGCTTTGCGCCTGCTTCTCCCTGAGCGTGGAACCCTGACCTCCACACTGCCTCGCCTGGTTAACCTCCACCCACGCTTCAATCTGCCTGCAAATATCACTTCCCCCACAAAGCCTAGCCTGACTTCTCCTGTTGCAGATCCCAGCTCTGTGCTCTTACAGGGCTCTGAAGCTTATGGTTTTGTGTGTGTTCGTGTACACAAACCTCCATGCTTGCAGCTGTCTGAAATAACACCCTTCTCCGCAGACTAGACTATCTGTTAACTTGGTTAACAGTTACGTACCCGGTACCCAGCACACACCATTCAGTAAACATTGTTGGAAGACTGTATGAATGAGTGTGTCAGTTAAGCTCTGGATTATTGATGCTTAGCACACAGGCATGCTAGGTGCTCAGTAGATACTTGATTTGTTGCTCCTGCCAATATTTACTAAGCACCTATTAGGTGCCAGGCACCCACAGCTTTTTAGGATTTTAACATGTTTGGCCTCATGGCTAACCCAAGCAGGTCATGCCCAATTTGCTGGTGAGAAAACTGAGGCTCTGGAGGGTAAATCACTTGCCTGTGGCCACAGAGTAAGGCCAGACCAGGACTTGAACCCAGGTCCATTTGCCTCCAGGGCCCAAGAACTTAACAACTATGCTAGCCTGCCACACAGGGGTTACTGGTCCTCAGCTTCTTCTCACCCATCTTACAGATTGCAAAAAAAGGCCCTGGAAGGTTTAATACCAGCACAATGCCTGGCAGGCGCAGACACCCACAGAGAGCTTCCCATGCGGGGAGTGGGGGAGTGCCAAGGCTGACAAGACCCCTCCCTGTTCTCAGGGAGCCAGCCACCCAGTGCAGGAGGCAGGTGAGTGAGAGAGTGACAAGAGCCCAGTGTGACAGTGCTATGATGGGTAGGGCGTTTGGGGCACTATGCGAGCTGCCTGATGCCACCCGGATAGCACTGTGGACAGCTAAGAGCACTGGCAGAGGGAACAACCTGGAACCTGATGGGTGCCCGAGGGGATGGTGAGGCTGGGGCACATCCCCGCAAGGTAGTGTCAGGAGGAGCCTCAGAGAATTTTGAAGAGAGAACAATGAAGGTTAGGACTGGATTTGATCAGATTTGCAACTGGATCAGAGCTGGCTACTGGTGGGGAGGGCAAGCCGGACCATGAAATCACAGAGGCAGACAGACCAGAGTGAGGCTGCCTTTTTGGCAAAGATGGAGGGGGCATGGATCAGATGGAAGTTGAGGAAATGGAGGGGCGCCAATTGTTCTGGAGGACTTGAAGGAGAAGACCACACAGGTCTGGGTTACTGGCTGGCTGGGGGGAATGGCGTGGGGAAGAGGGGAGCCCAATGCCTAGGTATCTGGCTGGGGAGCTCAGGGGAGGAACACCAAGGCTGCCTGACAATGGGCACCCAGGATGAGAGACAGAGTGGGACAACAGTCTGTCCTGCACGGCCTAGGGGACAAGGTTGGGCCCGAAGTTCAGGACAGGAAACACTGGGTGTGGACCCTCCCAGTTTCAGGGACTGTCATCTCCTGCCACTAGCCCAACCCACAGCCCCACAAACCTGTCCCTTTGTATTTGTCCACAAAACAGTACTTGAGCTCATAGTCGCTGAGCAGGTCGTGCACTTCCTGCGGAGACAGAAGCCAAAGGATACGAAGTCACCAGGGGCTGAAGGGAGCGACCCAGTGCCACCTCCACGTGGACCAGCTATGAAGGCAGATCAAATAGCAACCCCATCTTACAAATGAGGAAACATGCAGAGCTGGGATTTAGAGCCAGAGCCTAGCTGCAGACTCCAAGCTTTGAACTAACACAACACACCCTAAGACTCGGATGGGTCTGAGTTCAAGTCCCAGCTCTGCCCTTAGGGAAATAACTTCAACTCATCTGAACCTCAGGTAGCAAGTCTGACTCTCTCCAACATCCCAACAAACTGGGCATTAACCCATTTTGTAGATGAAGAAACTGAGGCTCAGAGAGGCAAAGGAACATGTCCAAGGTCATGCAGCTGGTCAGGGCAGTAGAGGGAATGCCACGCAGGGGGTACCTGACTGGGGACCCTGTGTACTTAAAAAGCCCACAGTGCATGGCTTCACGTGCCTCCCAATTCCCTCCTGTTGACAGGGCTGGTCTTCTGGTAAGCCAGCTTTGCGGGCAAACTCTGGGGCCTGCTACTGCCAGACACACTGTGCACCTTGAAGGAGATAGAGTGTTCCCAGCTGAGAGATGGTAGGCACTAGGAGAGCCAGCTCTAGGAAAAAACCGGACCATACTTAGTGGCACCTGCCCCAGGTCTGTCCCCAAGTCTGCCCCTCCCCACACTCTAAGACCCCACCAGCCATGTGCCTACTCGTGGCAGGGAGTCAGTGGCAGATGTGCAGGTGGGTCAGAGAGCAGAGACTTCTCAGCAGCAGGGAGAAAGAACCCATCTCACTGTGGCAGGGCAGGGCAGACTAGATGCAATCTCCTTGGGTCCAAAGAGCACTGGGAAGCCCTGCCCCATGTAGGCCCCAAAAGAAGGGCACCCCTGGCCAGATCAGTCAAGGGAGGGGGCACAGAACAGTGGGGGAGGTCTGCAGGTCTGTGAGCTGGGGGCACTAGACTCCATTTTTCCAAATTAATCCAGAGGCTTTTGGAGAAGAAAAACCCCAGGAGCTACTACAACTTCCGGACCTCTCAGAGGAGTCGGTAAACGCGTGCTATGGAAAGGCATACTCTAGTCAACCCTGAAACTTCTGGATACAAGGTTCCGCCGCTCCACGGTAGAGGGGGTGGGGAAAAACACAATCAGAGCAGGGAGCAACCGACATCCCTACTTCCACAGTCCCAGTATAGCAGCCCATTCACAATCCCCCAAGGCCAAAGTTGCCCGCCCCCTTCCAGTTAGTTCCCCGCCCCCTTCAATCACTTGGTTTCGTCCAAACCTGTGGTCGCCCCTAGCAACGTCCTCCCTCAGTCCAAAGTTGGTTTTTCCCTCCATCACTGCCCCCCCCCCCCACATCTTGCTCTTGGTTTCTCCCGATCCCGCACTGATCCCGCGCTTGGACTCTCCCGCCGACGCCCCCCAGCGCAGGCCAGCGTTGGTGTCGCCCGGTTCCCCCCGCGCACGCGCATGGTGGTACTTCCCGCCACGCTCCCCCCCCCCCATACCTGGTTGGTCACGTCCCCCGGGAGGCCCCGGATCAGTATCTTGCGGCGGTTACGGAACTGGCGCTCGGTATGTTCTAGCCGTTTCCGGATCTCCTCTGGATCTAGCGGCGGCAGTTCTTCTTCGGGCGCCCGGCGCTCCGCGGCATCATCAGCTTCAACCTCGGCCCCAGCCTCCGGGCTCAGCGGGGGCCGGTGAGTAACGGACACGTCGGCCGCCATCTTGGGAAACCCGGCGCCTTCTGGGACCAGCGAGCCTGGGCGGAGCGGCATAGAGCGGCAACGAGGGCGCGCCCGCCGATTGGCCAGGAGAAGCCCCACCTCCTTTCCCACCCCCTCAGCCCATTGGCCAAGGCCCATCCCGCCTCTCAGAGTTCAAGCCGCGTCTGGGCGCCACAGGCTCCACCCCTTTCTGCCACAGAGATGTCACTCAAAGGACACGAAGCGCGGTGGTTGAGCTGCTCAGCACACGAGGAATCAAACCACAGACTCCGGATTTTGAGCGCTTTATTGGTGCGGAACCCGGGGATACAGCCAAAGCCCCATCGTCCTTGGTCCAGCATTCCCCCAGCTGGAGGCTCAGGATGGATCCTCCCCCGTAGCCACCTCGGGCTGCTTAGATGTCAGGGGCAACCAAGTGCTCGCCTGGTTCACATGGTAGATGTCACTCCGCTTCTGCACACTGAAGACACACAGTAAGGCCGCGACAATAGTCACCAGGCCCAGGACCACTAACACCCCCAGGACGATGGTGACGGCGCGGGAGTTCCGATCTATGCAGAGAAGCAAGGAATAAATACACACGCTCTGCCGCCCCCACCCCCCTCGCCCCCCGCCCGGGTTTGCCCATCTAGACCCACGGCCCCGTCTTGGCTCACCCCGAACGTTCATCACCACAATCATAGTGTGTGTGCCTCGTGAGCTGGCCGCCTTGCAGGAGTAGGTACCACTATAGTTTAATCTGACGAGGAATGGGATCCCGATGGGCACCTCGAGCCCGGAGCTTTCCTGGAAACAGTGCAGCTGGGGGTCCGGGTTGCCCCGAGCCTCGCACTGCAGGACATTGAGAGTCTTATCTTTCCACGTCAAGCGCTGAGGACATTTGGCTTGGTCAATCTTGGGACCATCTGTGGATCGGTCAAATGATTAGACACACTCGAGGCACAATGGGGCAAGGGAGAGTCTTCCCACCAAACCAGGGGAGCAAGGGTTTAAAGATCAGAGTGACCTACTCACATAGGACACGCAACTGGACGCTGCTGTTTCTGTGTAAGATCCTCCCATCCATCTCGAGGCTGGCATTGCAGAAGAAAATGCGCCTGTCGTCCCTCTCGGTGGCGTTTAGCTGAAACTGGGCAGGCTGTCCAGGGGCTGCAGCTGGAAGTCCCTCCAGCGTGACCTGGACTCGGGGTCCGGCCAAGCAAGTCACAATCACTGCGGTTCCCTCGGGGGCGCTGGGCTCACTCAGGTTTAGGATGGGCCCCTGGAAGCCTGAAGACGCGGCATAGCCCTGGAGTTTACTGACCACGCCCCTCACATCGGTCAGTTCCCGCCCTCCACCTGCCTCTTTCCTCTCGGGATATCCAGGCCATGCCTTCATGCTACTCTGAGCCCCCCCCGCCCCGCTCCTACCCAGTCCAACTTGGGGTACTCTGGCTATACCTTTCGGGTAACTTAGGCCCCGCCCACACAGCAACCCCTCCCTCTCTGCAGGCTCAGGCCCCCCCTCTCCAGTTTAGTCTCCGCCCTATGTATATGTCGCTCCACTCCGGATACCGAAGCCCCGCCCCTTGTCTCGCCTGGCTTGCTGTCTTGGCTCCGCCCCCTCTTACTGTAGATGGTCAAGTTCTCCCGGGCCTCCCTGCTGTCGCTCCCCAATGTCATGTTGCAGACAATCTCCTGGGTGCCCTCCTGCTCCACGCTCGCTGTGGCTGTGGCCGTGATCATGTTCCCGTGGCTCTCGACTGTAGAATTCAGAGTCTGGTTCCCCAGCGCCAGTTGGACCTGGACCTCGGAGGCCGGGAACAGCCCGTCCAGGGTGCAGTTCACCGACCAAGTCGTTCCCACCTCCAAGAACCGAGGGACAACGAGGTGTGGAGTGGTCATGGGCAGTGCTGGGGAGAAGGGAAGGCGTGAGCAGGGGGAGGTCTCCCAGAGCTGTGGATGCCCCTTTCCCGATGAGACGCTCACTGCCCCGAACCAGGGTCCTTCTTTCCCAGGATACCTTGCGGCCTGGATCACCCCTTCCCAGAACACACCTCCTTGGGTTTCTCGTTAGTTACCGTGGCCGCGAGTCTCCCAACTGAGGCTGCACCGTCCTCAGTGGCCAAGGGCATGCCTTTCAGAAGCCGTTGGTCCAGTCCATTCCATTCGCAAGAAACCTCCCCGCCAGGGCACCCCTATCTGGCTCAGCTCATCACCCACCCTCTGCAGTCCCATCCCTCACCAAAAGTTCGGAGCTGCCTGGGGGCCGAGATGTTCTGGAACAGTCTCAGCCCTTGGGGCCTCAGGTCCAGGTCCGTGCGACAGGAGAAATTGGCGAGGTGGTCGTCTCTGCCCGCCAGCACCGGGACCGTGACCTCGACCTCGGCGGGCTCCCCAGAGGCCGGGTGCCGGCTCAGCTCCTCCTCCCCGCGGAGCAGCACCACGAAGAGGCTGTCCCGGGGCGCCCCGCCGGCCACCTGGCAGCGCAGAGTGAGGATTTCGCCCACGGGCTGCCAGCGGGGTAGGGGTAACAGCTCCACTCGCTCCGGGAACCCTAGGGCGGGTTAGGGAAGGGAGAATTGTACTTATCAGCCAGCCCTACAACTCCCACCCCACGGAGCCGAGAGGAGGCTGAGGGCCGCCCAGGGCAGAACTGAACTTTGAGGGGGTTTTTTGTTTTTGTTTTTTTTAAGATTTTATTTATTTATTTGACAGAGATAGACACAGCGAGAGAGGGAACACAAGCAGGGGGAGTGGGAGAGGGAGAAGCAGGCTCCCCGCTGAGCAGGGAGCCCGATGCGGAGCTCGATCCCAGGACCCTGGGACCCTGACCTGAGCCAAAGGCAGACGCCCAACGACTGAGCCACCCAGGCGCCCCTGAACTTTGAGTTAATAAACACAGAGGGCTTAGTATTGTGCCCGTAGAAGTGTTTGTTATTGTCCTTAGAATCATGATTATTATTTCCTGTTTTATGGGATATCTTGCCAGGCACTGAAATAAAAATCAGATTTTCTGTTCCTGAGAAATTCACAGTTAAGAAAAAAAAAAAAAAAGGAAGGAAGCAGACTAAGTTATGACCCCTTACAATGTTATTAGTACTCATAAAAGTTCCTGTTTATTTAGAGTTCTCCTTAGGCTTTCCAAATCTCATCCGCCTTCGTTCACACAGCAACCAAGCGAAATCTCTATTAATTTTTCTGCTTTACGGATGGGGAAACAGGCCCAGAGAGGTGAGGGTGAGGTGATCTACCCAAGGACACAGAGCCAGAAAGGGGCCCAGCTGGGGTTAGAAGGTGAGTCACCGGGGCACCTGGGTGGCTCAGTCGTTGGGCGTCTACCTTCGGCTCAGGTCATGGTCCCGGGGTCCTGGGATCGATCCCCGAATCGGGCTCCCTGCTCGGCAGGAAGCCTGCTTCTCCCTCTCCCACTCCCCCCGCTTGTGTTCCCTCTCTCGCTGTCTCTCTCTGTCAAATAAATAAATAAAATCTTTAGGAAAAAAAAGGTGAGTCACCCAAACTCCAGACCCATGTGTGTGTTCCCCTGCCTCCTTGATGTAACATCCAGGGATTCCCATGGTCCCTCCTCCCAGCCTCGGGCCTGGACTCTGGCCTTGGCCTCCTCAGTCAATCCCAGGTGCTCAAGGCTCTTACGGGGCAGCCTCTCAGGGTGCTCCGGCACAGCCCTGAGGGACTGCACACCCCCAGGCTGGGTGGTCTCCCAGCGGCAGCTGCAGTGCCCCTCCCAGGCATGTGTACCAAACCCCGGGCCTCCTTTGGGAAGCATCTCATTCCCTCAACAACTCAAGCCTGGATCTCAGCTATCACACAGAGGCCCATGCACTGGCTGCCACGAAAAATAGTTAACATCTTACTGTAGGTATCCCCCGCTTTCCAAAAGTTCATGACACAACTTCACTTTTGTGAAAGACCTACATTAATCAGTACCTGTTTCCACTAAGCAGAAGAAGTTCGAAGAGGATTTTCCCTTTTAAGAAAAATGGCCAAGGGCGCCTCCAAGCAGTTGGTTAGGCCTCCGACCCTGGGTTTCAGCTCAGGTCGTGATCCCAGGGTCGTGAGATCGAGCCCCACGTCGGGCTCTGTGCTCAGCGCAGACTCAGCTTGAGATTCTCTCTCCCTCTCCCTCTGCCCCTCCTGCTTGTGCTCCCTCTCAAATAAATAAATCAGCCTTTAAAAAAAAATTGGGGAGGGGCACCTGGGTGGCTCAGTCAGTGAAGCATCTGCCTTCGGCTCAGGTTGTGATCCCAGGGTCCTGGGATGGAGCTCCGCATCGGGCTCCCTGCTCCGTGGGAAGCCTGCTTCTCCCTCTCCCGCTCCCCCTGCTTGTGTTCCCTCTCTCACTATGTCTCTCTCTGTCAAATAAATAAAATCTTAAAAAAAAAAAAAATTGGGGAAAACCAAAGACAGCATTCAGTGTTGGTTTTGCAGTGAGGGGTTATAGAGGCAGCAGGCACCACACCCAGTGAGGGGGGGCGCCCAAGGTCCTTCCCTGGGATTACACACAGCATCCCAGCATCCAGCTGCCGGAGTTCCGACCTGTGTCTGCGAGCATCCGTGCTTTCTCCCCATTTATTTTGTGCGCCCGGTAGCAAGATGTGTCCTAAGGTATCAGAAAAGCCTAGGAGAGGTTATATTTTGGGCCTGAGAATGCTCAAGATTTTTTCAATAGAAATTGATTGCTTCTTCCCTTGACACCATTATGACTCACAAAAGGTTTCACAGGACTGCTTTACTTTAGGATAGTAGAAGAAACATTTATTTACAATTTTAGAGTATTTAAAAAAGAGGCCCCCATCTCAGCCTCGGGCACCACCAGTCAGAGACAATGGTGTGCTGGCAATTGCTAGTAACACTTGGGAACTCAGGGATGGGGTGGGGTAGCCCCAACATGGAGCGTTCGCCGATTTCTGCCGTGTAAATACCCCCACTCTGCCTGCTTCTAAGCTACCCATCGTGACACAGGGTTGGGAAGGGATGAGTACAGTCGGCTCCCGTGAGCCAGGACCAACAGGCTTCTACAGAGCGCCGGACAGAGGCATCTGAGCCACACGCATGTCTACACCTTACACGGAAATGCAGATACAAAGACATAAACGCACAGACATGTCCTGACGAAGACCTTCACACCCACTCACTCACACACACACATATCGACACAGAAACACACACTCACACGCAGAGATACACACAAGCGTGGATCCCCACATTCACATTCACACACATACACAGGCGACAGGCACACACCATGCAGAGACCAACCCTGTGAACACTCACAGGGACACACAGAGATGACACACGCACATCCTCTCACAGACACACTCATTGGTACACAGACGCTGGGCCGCACCGGGACGCACACATGCTCCCACGCATATGCCACACTTCTCTGTGAAGGCTTCCTGAAACGGTAGGGACCAGGAGTGACATACTCTATTTTCTGATCTATTGTATTCCTTTAAATGCAGAGAAACTCTGGCAGGAAGCATAAGAAATGGGTAACAACGGGGTCTCGGGAGGAAGATTTATCTGTTAGGAGCAAGGACTTGAGAGCCAGACAACCAGCTTCTCCACTCGTGGGCTGTGAGCCCCGACAAGCGACTTTACCCCACTGAGCCCTCGAGTCCTCATCGGCGGAATGAAGCTCCTAAGTGTACCTCCCCCAGTCTGGGGCTGCTTACAGATTGAATGAGCACCCAGTGTCCACACTAAAGCATCGTAGCCAGCACTAGGAAATGGAGGTTTGATTTTTATGCCTTTTTATAACTTCTGATTTGGGAACCACATGCATGAATTATTACCTGCCATAAGAATAAAGGAAAGAAAAGACAGGAGGTGTCATTGAAAAAATGCTTGTTGGGACCCAGGTAAATTGATTTCACAGCTATTGCCTTGGCATATGGTTGAGATGCATATCTCTCTCTCTCCACACACACACACACACACACATTCAGGTCCACACTCTGGGCCAGAGCCCTGGGCCATCTCTACAGACTCAGGGTTCCCTGCTCCCTCACACCACGGGCCATCTACCCCCACTCCTGTCCAAGGCCGGGCCCACCTCCAGGCTCCATCACTCACGGTATACTGTGATGTTAGAGGAGGATGTCATCTGGGTGCCACTGCAGAAGCCGGAGCAGAGGACCTGGCTGTTACTAGTCACATTGCTGAGCTGGAAGGCTGCCCAGCCCAGGCCATTGCCCACTGGCTCCTTGGATAGGGATGTCTCTAGGGTGATGAGTTTAGGATTGGGACAATCTGTACTGCAGTTGACCAACAAGGACCCTCCGGCAGGCACCACGGGGCTCTGGACCTCCAGCCTCAGCGGGAACTGCTGTCCCTGGGCACCTGTGGGAACAGAGGGACACTTGCTGGTGGTTCTGGTGCCTCTCCCTACCCACCCGCAGGCCCCACCTTTCAACCCCACCTCCCTGCCTTCACAGCACTCAGTCCAGTGGGGAAGATGGATGATGGTCAGGAACTGGGGAAAGCCCAGAGGAAGGCTAGGGGAGACCCTGATCCAGCCTGGAGGAGGAAGTGAGTCAGGAAAAGCTTCCTAGAGGAGGGGACAACTCAGGCCAGTTCTGAAAGGAAAGTAGGAGTGATCTGAGTGAAAGGGAAGAGATCCTGGCAGAGGGAGGGCTAGAGAAAGAGGTCCGGGAAGGACTGTGTGTGTGTGTGTGTGTGTGTGTTTCGGGGCTGGGGGCCAAGTCACATGCAGGGACTAGGCGTTGGGGAGCCCTGAAGGCTGAGGTAAAGAGCCATTCTATGAGGCCACTGGGTGAGGCCCTGTCAGATGCGAGTTTAAGGAAGTGTTACAGAAGCTGGGAGCAGGATGGGTGAAGCTCTGCTTTGTCCATTCCCCCCACCCTCGACCAGTCCCCCAGCCCCAGGCCTCCCCAGCCTGATTTGCCTCACCTGGGGGCAGCAGACAGCAGACCAGAAGCAGGGCGATGGGTGAAGTCCTGCAGACCCCGGGCAGCAGCCCCGAGGGCACCATGGTAGCCAGCCTGCAGGAGGAAGTTGCCCTGATGAGGCCCAGGGCAGTGGGGAGCAGGTGGGGCCCCCAGGGGACGGAAGCCCAGCCACAGCATTAAAATTGCAGAAGTCCAGGGGCTGCTCTTGGGCCCAGACCTGGGGAAGGGCAGGGGAGATATTCGGTGGCCCAGGGGGTCCAGAGTGGGGGGACCCCAGCAACGTGGAGGGTGCTGGTGAGTCTTGGATGGGGCAGGCCTGACTGACACCGTTGGCCCCCAGAATGAACCAACAGGAAATGCTAACACAGTTGGCTTCCTTTGTTCTCAGTATGAGGAAGCTCGGGGTGCGGTGGAGGAGGTTATGAGACACCTTCCTGCTGAACTAGGGCGAAGGGGGGTGCTCGGTTCCCAGAGAGGAAGTTAACAGGGAATCTTCGGGCAGGCACTGTCCTTGGGGTGACAAGGTGGGATTGCAAGGCAACATTTCATGAGGACAATGGAGGGACTTCTAGGCGGGGTCTAAAGGCCTTAGCATGGGATCTTGAAATTCCTGGGATGAGGTAAATAAGAGATTTGGGGGTATCTCTTATTGATCCCTCTTAATGAGGGATCCCTACGATGAGTGGAGACATGAAAATGAACAGAGGCCCCGTTGACTGGGCCCTTGTGCCTGGTTCTGCATTGACTTGTCTGAGTGGCTACTGTGGGGCGCGTTCCCTTTGAAGATCTTGGAGGATGCCCCATTCCCTGTGTGTCTTGCTGAGGTGGGGTATTTGGAGTACAGCCGAATCCTGAGCTATCATCTGTCGAAGATGCTACTTGTAGAAGGTCCCTACCCCGTCCTCACCGCCCCCCCCTTGCCCACTCCTCTGGGTAGCTGGCTTCTCCACCCCAAGAAAAGGGACCTGGGGGCCAGGTGGGTACCCCACTTCCATCTGCTCCATCTTCCGAGCTTCTGACCTTCCTCTTGTGCCTCTGATCTGAGCTCCAGAGAGGAACCTTGTTGAGGTCCTGGATGGCAGCCAACATCCATCCACTCGCCCCATCCTGAGGCCACGCCCCCTGCTCTCTGGGCTGGAACATCTCCCCCCTCCGGTTAGGTCTCTCCCCTGCTGCCCTCCCCCCCCACCCCAACACACCCAGTCCATTTCCCACAAAATCCTCAGAGAGCGATTAAAACCTAAATCAAACGTATTTGTAAATAACACCGGTCTCCTTCCCTTTTCTAAAGTTCCCTTCCATCACTTGGCTCTTGCGAAAGACCTACATTAGTACCTGTTTTTGTCAACCCAAGGAAATCTGAAGAGAATTTTTTCTTTTAGGAGAAAAGATGAAAAGCGAAAATAGTATTGGGCGTTGGTTTTGCGGTGGACATTATAGCGGAAGCGTCCACCTGCGCAGGGAGAGGGGCGCCCGAGGTCCTTCCCCGGGATTACACGCAGCATCCCAGCATCCAGCCGCCTGAGCTCCGACCTGTGTTTGCTTTAGCTCCACTTACTTTGTGCGCCCGGTGGCAAGATGTGTCCTAAGGGATGAGAAAAGCCTGAGAGAGTTTATTCTTTGGGTCTGGAAACACTAACAATTATTTCCACATACATTAATGATAATTACTTCTTCACATGAAGCCATTTTGATTTACAAAAGGTTTCATCGGAACGCTTTACTTTTGCATGGCTAGGGAAACCTGTATATCTGATGAGGGATTATATCCAGATTATAGAAATTCCTGGAAGTTATAGAGGAAGTTCATAGGGAATCTCCAGGCAGGCACTGTCCTTGAGGTGATAAGGTGGGACTTCAAGGCAACATTTCAAGGGGACAATGGGGGGACTTCTAGGAGGGCCTAAAGGCGTTAGCATGAGAGCTCAGTATTCTTGGGTGGGATGCAAATACAGACAACAACTCAACAACTCAACAACAAAAAAACCCAATTAAAAAATGGGCAAAGGACTTGAATAGACATTTCTTCAAAGAGGCTATACAAATGGCCCATAAGCAAACAAAAAGATGCCCAAGGTCACTAGTCATTAGGGAAATGCAAATCAAAACCAGAATGAGATAGCACTCTACATCTATTAGGATGGCTATCAGAAAAACAAAAACAAAAACAAAACAAAAAAAACAAAGACAAAGAAATAACAGTTGTTGTTGTTGTTTTAAGATTGTATTTATTTATTTGACAGAGAGAGACAGTGAGAGACGGAACACAAGCAGGGGGAGGGGGAGAGGGAGAAGCAGGCTTCCCGCGGAGCAGGCAGCCCGATGCGGGGCTCGATCCCAGGACCCTGGGATCAGGACCTGAGCCGAAGGCAGACACTTAACAACTGAGCCACCCAGGCTCTCAGGACATACACTTATTTTGATTTGTATCCAAAACATGAGATGGATTGATGGATGAGTGGAGGAATGGATAGATACGATATGATCAAGTAAATGTAGCAATTTAGGTAATTGTGGAATGTAGGGGTATTCACTGTATTATTCTAACTTTTGTGTATGTTCATACTTTTTCAGTAAAAAAATGTTGGAAAAGAAAAACTGGATCCTTTTTTTTTTTTTTTTAAGATTTTCTTTATGTATTCATGAGAGACAGAGAGAGAGAGGCAGAGGGAGAAGCAGGCTCCCAAGGAGCAGGGAGCCCGATGCGGGACTCGATCCCACGACCCTGGGATCATGACCTGAGCCGAAGGCAGACGCTTAACCATCTGAGCCATCCAGGTGCCCGAAAAACTGGATCCTTGATGGATCTGAGTGGCTGCTGGAGTCACAAAAGGAAGGATGAGCCGACCTTGAGCGCCTCCTGCTGAGAAGGCACAATGCCCTCTGTGAAAGTCTTGCCAGGAAATGGCAACAGACCTGGCCATTGGTTGGTCGAGGTAAGGACAGAGGAGCATATTAAACTGAACCACACGGGCGACATCAGACCGATAAAGTCTACGTGATGGACAATCCAGTTTCTTCAACAAACGTGTTACAAGGGGGAGAAAAGAGGAGCCCAGAATTTAAAGGAGGGCCTTGTCTGCATTTTTATTTGAACCAACTGTAAACAAACACTAAATATTTAAGAAACAACTGGGGGAAATCTAAACACACACAGGCTACACAATCATACCGAGCAATTATTGTTAAGCTTTTTAGGTGTGATGATGGCATGCATTGTTTGTGGTTTTTTCTTTTCAAGATACATACAGGGAAAATGATGTCTGGGATATGCTTCAGAATTCTCCACTGATGGGGGTAGGGAGGGGGGTCGAGCTGAAACAAGACCGGCAATGGATATTGGACACTGCTGATGTTGGCTGTTAAGTTCAGGTTCATTACATTATTCTTCCCCGTTTTGCATATGCTTTAAACTGTCCATAAGAAAAGGTTTCTTTCTATTTTTTTTTTTAATAAGTAGCTATTTTATTTGAGAGTGGGGGGAGGGGCAGAGGGAGAGAATCTTCACACACCCCACTAAGCATGGAGCACAAGCAGGACCCAATCCCACCACCCATTAGATCATGACCCCAGCCGAAACCAAGAGTCGGATGCTTAACCGACTGAGCCACCCAGGCGCCCCAAGAATAAACTAAAAAAATAATTTTGGTAAGAGGCTGCCCTATCAAATACCAAAATATATTCTAGTGGCGATGTCTTTTACCAGGTGGCCAAATACCAGGCTTGATCCTGCAAGTAGCTGTTCCCATTGAGAATCTGTTACAGATAGCCTTGAACCTGGGTAAAATGATGTCGCATGTGGTTACTCACTGTAGCAGCATCGTGAACATGGCAAAGGATTAGAAATGATCAATGACCCCCAGAAGGGAAAAATGCTTCCATTTCCATGATGGGCTACAACACAACCATAAACTAGAACAAGGAAATACTGTAGGACTGGTTATGTGGGACCATCTCAAAGACCTATCGGGTGAGGAAAAAAAGAGTTCTGTAGAGTAGTACACGGTACTATTAAAAAAAAAAATGTGGGGGCACCTGGGTGGTTCAGTTGGTTGGGTGGCTGCCTTCGGCTCAGGCATGACCCGAGATCATGACCCGAGCCCAAGGCAGACGCCCAACGACTGAGCCACCCAGGCACCCCTCAAATAAATAAATAAAATCTTAAAAAAAAATTGGGGGGTACCTGGGTGGCTCAGTCGGTTAAGCTTCTGCCTTCAGCTCAGGTCATGATCCTAGGATCCTGGGATCGAGGCCCGCATCGGGCTCCCCGCTCAGCGGGAGGCCCGCTTCTTCCTCTTACACTCCCCCTGTTTGTGTTCCCTCTCTCGCTGTGTCTCTGTCAAATAAATAAATAAAATCTTAAAAAAAACCCCAAAAACTCTAAAAAAAATGTTTTTTAAGGAGGTTCCCCCAAGATCAAGAGTCACATGGTCCACCTACTGAGCCAGCCAGGCACTCCACATGCTACTATTTTTGCAAAAGATGAGAAAGCATAGTATGTGTACAGATTTCCTTGTATCTGGATGAAGTGTCTCTGGAAGCAAAAACAGGAAACCAGATGACATTACCTGCCTTCAAGGAGATGACAGTCCTGGCTAATAGAGACATTTCACTGCTTAGGTCAATACTACCTACCCCCCCTCCAATTTATAACTATAATGCATATTTAAGATGAAAACTGTTATATAAAAAGCAAACATCAATACATTAGTGTGGAATTAGTTGGATAAGGGGAGCTGCAACGCACAAGGTCTTGAGAAATCCAGTGAGAAAGAAAAATATTTCAGTGCCTTTCACAATGTGGCTGACACATATCCTGTCTCAAGCACAGCTATTCAGTAGAAACACCCTGGCAAGGTCGCTTGGGTGGTGCAGCGGGTTAAGCGTTGGACTCTTGGTTTCGGCTCACGTCGTGATCTCAGGGTCCTGATCTCAGGATCGTGAGATCAAGCCCTGTGCTGGGCTCCACACATGGGGAGTCTGCTTGAGACTCTCTCTTCCTCTCCCTCTGCCCCTCCCGCTCGTGCTCGCTCTCTCTCAAATACATAAATCTTTAGAAAAAAAAAAAAAGCAAAAATAAATCATTTCCTTTAAAAAAATAAACACTTTGGCAAACACCGGATTAACAACAGTATCAAATGTTTATTGAGTACATTGTTTCCATGTCTCTCTGCTAAGCCTCTGACATAAAGAACCTCATTAGCTATTTACATTAGTCCTCTGAGATAGCACGCGTGACCACGCCCAGTTCAGAGTTGAGAACGAAGGTCCAGAGAGGGAGAGCCATTTGCCTGAAGTCACACAGGCAGGAAAGGGTGAACCTGGCAGGCTTATCTACGTGGGGTAGAGCCCCTCCAAGGCCTCCGTCCTTTGTTGGTCTCTGTAGCCAGTAGTTACTGGGAGCCTTCTGTGCTCCAGGTACTGGCCTGCTAGCTGGTGATTTGGAGGTGAGCAAAGGTTGGAGAGTTTAGTCTGGCTTCTTCTGCAGTATCTTGCTTTAGCTGCAGTCCCCAGGAGAGCAAACACTCGCTGAAGAAGGGCCCAAGGATCACAGCCTCCGGCAGAGAAAAGACGAGTTTATTACCAGCTGGTGGAAATGGTGGGTGTTAACGAAGGCTGCGAGCTGAGGGGGAGGCAGAAAGATCGGATTCAAGGGCCTGATTAGGTCCTTGCTTGTCCTGGGTCCCTCACGGGCCTGTGCCAGGCTCATAACCATGGAAGGGATGACAGTTTGAAGGGTTGCATCCCCTCAAAATTCTCCCATTGAAATCCCAATGCCCGATGTGATGGTATTAGGAGGTGGGCCTTTGGCAGGTGCTAGGTCCTGAGGGTGGAGCCTTCTTCAGCGTCCTTATAAAAGGGACTCCAGAGAGATCCCGAGTCCCCCCAGCCCTGTGAGGACACAGCCAGAAGGTGTGGGCTACGGACCAAGAAGAGGGCCTTCAGCAAAACGTGACTACGCTGGAGCCTTGACCTTGGACTTCCCAGCCTCCTGAACTGCGAGAAATAAATTTCTGTTTATAAGCCACTCCATCTGTGGGATTGTTAGAGCAACCCAAAGGGAGTAAGACAGAAGGAAAGTCAATTCACAGAGGTGGGACCTCCAGGCAGGAATAAGGCACGGGGAATGGTAAGGCCGGCCTCTCCCTGCCGGGTCCCTCTGGGGGTGGCGAGGCCCTCTGGGTGGGTGCCTGCTCCAGTCCCCCCCCCAGAGCCACCGGACGGCTTCAGCACACGCTGAACACTGAGGCGGCCTGGCCTTGGTATTTCTCCTGGACGGTCTTGAGAATGGGTATGAGGTTCTGGAAGGTGGGGCGGAATGAAGCGTCTGCCTCCCAGCAGTTCTTCATGAGCAGATAGATCTGGGCAGGAAAAAAGTGGGGCTGTGGGGCTGCTCTCTCTGCAGGCCGATGGCGGGGAGGTGAAAAGGGCGGGGGGGGGGGGGTCCTCACCTCACAAGGACATCTCTCTGGCCGGGGCAGCCTCTCCCCTCGTTCCAGCAGTTCAGTGAGCCTCAGCACCGTCATCTGCCCCTGGGTGAGGCCCATGAGCTCGATGAATTTCTGCACGAAAACAAGACCAGCTCTTTTCAGGAGGCGGGTCTCCCTAGGTAGAGGTCAGAAGCCTGCAGGTACAGGGGTGCCCGTCCCGCCTCTGCCAGTTCTTGGTGCATAACTTTAGATGTATGACCTCATCTCTCTGGGCCTCGGTTTACTCACCTGTAAAATGGGGTGGTCACATCTACCACTGGGCTATTGTGTAAGTTAGGTAACTAATACTCATAGAGTAAGTCTGAAGTAGGGGTTTGCTCTTAAGTCTCTCGGCGAACTGTTTCCATCTGTCCAGCATCTTTTCTCCCCCGTCTCTTACAATGGCACTCTGATTTGCTTTGGGAATGAACTCCTAGTCTAGGGGCGCCTGGGTGGCTCAGTCGTTAAGCACCTGCCTTTGGCTCAGGTCAGGATCTCAGGGTCCTGGGATCGAGCCCCACATCGGGCTCCCTGCTCTGCGGGAAGCCTGCTTCTCCCTCTCCCACTGCCCCTGCTTGTGTTCCCTCTGTCGCTCTGTCTCTGTCAAATGAATAAATAAAATCTTTCCAATTTTAGGGGCGCCTGGGTGGCTCAGTTGGTTGAGCGACTGCCTTCGGCTCAGGTCATGACTGGAGTCCCTGGATCGAGTCCCGCATCGGGCTCCCTGCTCGGCAGGGAGTCTGCTTCTCCCTCTAACCCTCCCCCCTCTCATGTACTCTCTCTCCCATTCTCGCTCTCTCAAATAAATAAATCTTTAAAAAAAAAAAAATCTTTCCAATTTTAGTATATGTGCTGCCGAAGCAAGCACATAAATAAAATCTTTAAAAATAAACAAACTCCTAGCCTAGCCTTAGTGCCTCCCCCAGCCCAGGCCTGAGGCTGCGCGCCTGAGGGGCTAGGGGCCCGGGGGCGGGGACCTGCCTGAGACGCTACCACAGAGAGCAGCTGAGCGGAGATGGAGAAAAACGGGTTTCCTGAGGACCGCTGAGCATCTAAGTCAAGCTGCGCCTCCCCGGCTGCAAACGGTTGAATGAGCTGCTTCTATTTGAGTGGGTTTCTATCGCGATGGCACTGTGAGGCCCAGGTGGGTTAAGCACTCCTACAGTGGGACAGCTGGGAATCCAAGGCATGCCTTTCTAGCACCTCTGGTTTGGGGTGGGGCTGAGGGCCTGGCTCTCACCGATGGGGGGCTCTGGCTGGAGTCACAGTAGGTCAGCAGCTCATACATGGTGACCCCGAAGGACCAGACGTCGGATGCATAGTAGAACTTACACTCCTTCAGGCACTCTGGGGCATACCTGGGGGGGATGGGGCACTCAGGCCTTGGGCCAGACCAGCTGGGAGTCCTTACCTGGAGCTTAGGGGCTCTCTGGTCCCAGTCAGGGCCCCATCCTTGGGGAGGGGGAGGGCAGGCAGTTTCCCTGGGACCAGGCCCTGTCATCTGAGACCCCAGCATCTATCCCCTTCACCCTGTCTGCTCCAGGTGACCCTGACACCCCACTCCAGCCGGGTCCTGTCTGGTCACCAGAATACGGGGCTGTCCCCATCTTCGCGCACACGGTAGTAGTCATGGCCTTCAGGCACAGCCTTGGCTAGGCCAAAGTCCCCGATTTTGACCAGCCTGTCGTTGTCCAGCAGCACGTTGCGGGCAGCCAGGTCTCGGTGCACATAGTGCTGTGCGTGAAGGTAGGCCATGCCCTGGGGGAAGGGCGAGTCAGGCTCAGTGGGGCGGGGCAGAGCCTGAGGAGCCACAGCCCGGACTGGAAGGGGGTGGGGGAGTGGGGGCTCAGGTCAGGATTGCGGGGACCAGGCAGGCGTGGGCAGGGTGGCAGCTGGGAGCAGCAGAAGGGAGCGGGGCTGGCAGCAGGGGTGCGAGGACCGGGAGGGACTGGGCTGCTGGAAACTGGGTGGGCTGGGGAGCCGGCCCAGGAGCGGGGACTGGTGAGCAGACGGTATGGGGCCATCAGGCCAGGCCGAGGAGGCGGGGGCCCGGCGCAAGGAACAGGGGCCGGGGGGCCCACCTCACAGATCTGCTGGGCGAAGAGAAGCAGCTGCGCCAGGCCCACGCTGTGCCGGGGCAGGTAGTCCCGCAGGCTGCCCAAGGGCACGTACTCCATGACCAGCTGCACCGACTTCTCGCCTGATGCGGGAGACGGGTGGCCCATGCGGGCGATGGACGCAGGGGCTGGGGGCCGCCCGTTCTGAGCCCCACGGCCTGCCCCCCTCCCCAAGGTGGGGCCCTGCGTCGCCCACAGCAGGCCCAGTCCTCAGGCGGGCCAGCCCACCCTAAAACGCATCCCCAGGTGCCCCAGCAGAGGGGCCCAGGCGGGAAGGGGGCAGCCCCGGCCGCAGCCGCCCTAGCGCGTCCCCCGGCCGAGGCTCCAGCCGGAAGCTCTAACTGGCCGCAGGCCCTGCGGGTCCCGCCCACCTGGGTCCTCGCAGCAGCCCTTGTACTTGACGATGTGCTTGTGGTAGAGCGTGCGCAGGATGTCGATCTCCCGCCTCCAGCCGGTGCGGAGCTGGGGGCCGCAGTCCGCCTTGAGGGCCTTCACGGCCACCATCTCGCCAGTGCCGTCATTCGTGGGGTCGTAGCAATACAGGCAGACCTTGCCGAAATGACCCTGGCCCCGGGGACACGCAGGCGGGTCGGCCCTACCCCGGCTCCGCAGGCCCCACCCCCAGCTGGGTCCGATCGGAAAATCCTAGGCCCCACCTACTCCGTGTTAGTGGGTCTCCTTGGGGGCAAGGACTCCTTTTCCAAGCGTCAGAGCCTCCCTTGAGGCCGAAGGTCTTCTAGGCCAGGCCCCCCACCCATATTTCCACAATTAACTTCAGGCGTGCCCCAGCCCCCAGGACCCTCACCTCGCCCAGATCCCGAATCTTTTTCAAATAGCGCTTGTGGAAAATGGTGGGGTCTGACGTAGGCGAGTCGGGGTTCACAGCCAAGACGTCAGCAAGATCTAGAAGAGCCACAGTGGGTGTTACTGAACCCCGGCCTCCTCCCCAGCAGGCCCACACTTGGGGGCACAGAGAGGGGGCCACCGCTCCCCCAGCATCTGATCTCAAATATAAGGAAACTTTTTTTTTTTGCAATGGCTGGAAAATTCTATGTCATGTCCAAAATGCAGAAGTGGCTGCATCCTAATGGACACCTGGGATGGTCTGAGCACAGGCATCCGCACGCCCGTAAGATGCTGTCACACGTGACATGAGTCACTGGGCAGAAACCTCAGGGGCGCTGGGCGGGCATAAGCAGGAGTCCGGGCAATGCGGTGGGGCTCACTTTGGGGCTGCAGCTGAGTGAGGTCACGCAGGATGGTGCGGAAGGAGGGCCGCTGAGCTGGTTCATAGGTCAGGCACTGGCTGGTGAGTGTGGCCAGCTCTGGGCAGGAGGGCTGAGGAAGCCGGAGCTGCTTCTGGTAGAAGTACTCTTTCTGCCGGGAAGGAGACCCACAGCAGTCAGTGCCCACCGCCCACCACCAGTCCCCTTCTCCAAAAGACAGTCAAGCTCCCAGAGCAGGCTAGGTGCTTGTTCCGGTCACTCCCATTTTACTGATGACGCGACTGAGGCTTGGCAGAGGGAAGCGGACTTGGCCACCAATGCAGAGCCGGGGCTCGATCCCAAGTCCAGCGGACTCTACTGTGCTCGAGAGCAGCTCACACTAGGCCCTTCCTGCCCTGGCCCCTCCTCTCTCTGCCTCCTGGAAGCTCCAACCACAATCTGAGGCCTCAGGGCCTTTGTACACGCCGTGACCTCTGCTAGGCTGCACTTCCTAGCCTGGGTCCCTGCAACACTTCTGTACTTAGATTATAACCTTCTCTGGGAAGCCTCGCCGGACCCCTCAGCTGGTTCAGGGGAGTCCTCTGGTCCTCCCTCACCCCCACAGCCTGTGGCTTCTCCCATGATGGCCCGGATGGCTCTGCTTAAAACCGAACCATGTCACTTACTTGCTGTGTGTCACAACAACCTAATGAGGTAGAGACTGTTAACCCCAACTGACAGATAACCAGATGGAGCCCCAGAGAGATGAGGCCACCTAGATACGTGAGGCCACACGGCCAGAGGGGAGGCAGCTCAGGACCCTGAATGTGCCCTCTAGACTCCTTGGAGGTACCAATGCCCTCTGTAGGAAGGGCCCAGAGATGCCCTGGACATACCTCGGAAGGGCCACGGCCCTGCAGAGGGGCCTCCCCGTCAAAGCAGATCTCCAGGAGGGTTGCGCCAAAGCCCCATTTATCGGCTGCAGTGGTTAGGCTGTTGGCTCCGCCAGATAGGCACTCGGGGGCTGTCCAGGGGATCCGCTCCACCCGCTCTGGGGGCCAGGGTCAGAGGTCAGCGAGGGTGAAAAGAGTGGGAGGGAAGCCTGTCCCTGTACCCAGCCCTGCCCGGGTCCTCACCCTCCCTAGAAAGGGCACCCAGGCCCACACCAGGGTCGCTCAGCTTGATGAAGGGGCTGGTGCCCTCTGCCAGTCCCAGCCTCGCCAGCAGGATGTTCCGGCCACACACATTACCATGAACCAGGCTCTTGTCTTCCTGTGGTGGGGTGGAAAGGGGGCGTGACCACGGGGGGGCGCTGTAGATGCTGGCCCCACTCCCACCCCACATGGTCTCCACAGGGACGGCCCACGTAAAAAAAATAATCATGGTCAAACAACAAACCAAACAAAGCAAAAACAATCATGGGGATCCAAATACACTGGCATTGCGACGGGGCAGCACTGGGTACCCAGGAGGTCCTTCCTCCTCCTCCAGCACTGTTGGGCACCCCAGATGTCAGCATTCCTCCCGGAGCTGGTGGCCAAAGCTCGTGGTCGGGTCCAACTGCTGTCCTCCAACCACACCAGGCGAACTCCTGCCCCAGGGCCTTTGCACTGGCTATTCCCTCTGCCTGGAATGCACTTCCCCAGATGCCCGCATGGCTCCTTCCTCACCTTCGGATCACCTTAGTGGGGCCGTCCCCCACCCATCTATTTAAAACTTCACCTCTTCCCTGGACTGTAGCAACTGCTTGTCCCCACCCCCGCTTTTCTCCCACAGTTGTCACTACTTTTTTTGGGGGGGGGGGGGGACTCCCTGCGCTGAGCAGGGAGCCTGATGTGGGACTTGATCCTGGGACTCCAGGATCATGACCTGAGCTGAAGGCAGTCGCTTAACCAACTGAGCCACCCAGGTGCCCCTTGTCACTACTTTCTAAAATACTATGTAGAGTAGTTAATCATTATTTGTTTGCCCCTCCCAACTAAAATACACACTCCCTAGCGACAGAGACCTTTTGTTTTGTTCTCTAGTGCATCCTCAGGGCTTAGGACAGAGCCAGGCACCCAGAGGTGCTCTGGAAACTGGGGTCACTGGGGACCAGGAGGAGCTGGGACGAATGGCAAGAGGGAGCGACAGAGGGGCTGAGGTCAGGCCCCATGGGACATAGAGGGGTGAGGTGTTCTTCTCTTGGGGGAGATGAGAGCCACAGGGGCATGTGAGCAGAAGAGGTGCGTGGAAAGATCCCCCAGGGCCAGTGTGTAGATGCAGTCATGTGTCGAGGCCCCCACACCCGATGCTGAGGCCACCGTGGCCACCCCCCATCGATTCCGGCCCCACCCACAGGCCACGCACCAGGTAGCTGAGGGCGCTGGCCAGCTGCTGGGCCACGGCCACCTTCCAGGCCACAGGCACGTGGCCCTTCTCCCGCCGCAGCCACACGTCCAGGGGCCCGTGCTCCACGTACTCTGTTACCATGATGTCTGCAAAGGCCCGGCCGCTGCGGAGGCTGCCCACCTGCCTCCCTGCTCCAGGACTCGGGGGTCAGGACATGGGGGCTGGGACGGTGGGTGGGGAAGGCGCTGGGGCAGAGATGTGGGGAGCGGCTTGCAAGCGACTCGGGGGTGAGGGGAGATGCAGGAGGGAGGTAGGCAATGTGGGTGCAGGGTGAGGAAGAGGTGAATGCTGACATCTGAGTCTAGGAGGGGGAGCTGGGCAAAGCTGACACGTTAAGTGACAGAGCTGAGGACGGGACTGGGGAACTGGAGGCGGGTGCAGACAAGTGGAGGTGCAGAGCTTGAGGCTGGGGCATGAGTGATGAGAGGATCCCACAGGCTTGGGGTGCTCATGGGGTGTCGACCAGTGTTGGAGGGGAAGCAAGAGAAGAGACAAGACACATGGGGCTGAGGATCTGGGGGCTACTAGCTGGACAAGGAGTTTTGAGGTACATGCAGAGTAAGCGTAGGGGTGGGGGCAGAGCAGGGGCTGAGGTCTGGGAGGACTGGGGTCCCACAGTGCCGGTGGGGTCAAAGGGTAAATAGAGGCTGGGCGGTAGAGGTGTTAGGTGGCGACGGAGCTTAGGGATATAGCCAGGTGTCAGGGTGTGGGTGTAGCCAGCACTGAGATAAGGTAAGAGTCAAGGTATAGTCGGGGAGTGTTGGAATATAGTCAGCGGTTGGGGTACAGATCGAAGGTCAAGCAGTCACAGATTGAGGTGTGTAGTCAGGGATCATGGTATAGGGCAAGGTGGAGCACGGAGTCAGGGGTGAGGAAGACACAGGCTGAGGGTCGGGGTCCAACCCAGGGAATGGGCACAAGCGGGGCACGGCCAGCACACGGGGGCGGGTGTGAGCGGGGCTGAGAGTGGGCGCGCCGGGGCTCACTCACTCTCAGAGCCGTGCACGCAGATGCCGTGTACAAAGGCCAGGTGCACGTGGGAGACCTGGCTCATGAGGCTGGCTGTCTCGTAGAAGGCCTGGGGGGACGGGGCAGGTCAGGCAGCCGCAGACGCTGACCCCTGCAGCCCTCCCCCTGCCCGCCCCCCGCCCCCGGCTGTGCTCACTCACCAGGGCGATGTCGTGGTGACTGGGGTCCAGCACCTTGAGTACCACTCGGAGCTCTTGCCCACAGTCCCCACCGGGTGTAGGGGGGTCCTCGCCATCGGCCGTGCCCTCCTTGGGGCCTCTGCCCCCCACTCGTAAGATGCCCTCATACACATTGGTCCTCGTGCCTTGG
The DNA here is from genome assembly GCF_011800145.1 of Mirounga leonina. NCBI lineage: Eukaryota > Metazoa > Chordata > Mammalia > Carnivora > Phocidae > Mirounga > Mirounga leonina. Next base: position 51,532,373 of record NW_023270855.1, on the reverse strand, counting down.
CCCAAGTGGGACAGCTGGAGGAACAGGGCAGAGAGCATCTCCATGACGGGCACTCGGGGCTGCCCTCCCCAGTGCCCCCCGGGCCCCAGAGAGCTCTGACCACACGCACCTGGGTGATGTCATCCTGGCAGATCCGGTGGAAGCTGAGCTGGCTGAGGTTGGGCGGACCAGTGCTGGCCCGAGGCCCCCGCATGATGATGAGGTTGGAGATCTCTGGGGGGTTGAGGTGGCATCACCAAGGGTGGCCTGAGATGCCACCCCCACCCCACCCTAGGGCCCCCCACGTCGTACCTCCTGGCCGAGGCAGGCAGCAGTGGTGCAGGGAGAAAGAGTCATCACCAGCCCGCAGGGAGCAGCCCTGGAGGGCAGCCCGCAGCTCCCGCACGCTGGGGAAGGACCGGTCCCAACCCTCCAGCGTGAAGCCCCCAGCCTGCAGCTCAATGGGGAATTTACGCAGGTGCACGTGCTGGGTGCCCGGGGCCTGCGGTGGGGAGCGGGGTGGGGGGCGGTGAGCAGGGGTCCAGGCAGGGAGTGCACCCGGCCCCGGCCCAGGACCCCCGCCCCAGGCCCACCTGCTCACGCTGGGCCACCGTGAGGATGAGGCGGTTGAGGCGGCTGGTGCTCCAATGGATGAGGTAGAGGCCGTCCTCAGGCCGCAGCTTGGCCAGCACAAACGGCTCCCTGCAGGGGACAAGGGGGCCACTGTCAGGGAATGGGGGGTACTGCGGGCCCCCCGCCCAGCGGCAGGGGCACACAGAACCTGCCCGTAGGGGGGCACTCCCAGCTGGGACAAATGTCAGACAGGGGCGCTTAGGTGGTGACGCAGAGTCTGAGCACATACACACACCAGTGTGACGCTGTCATGCACAGGACAACTCCCGGGATGAAAGAGGCACCCATGGGCGTCTGGGTGGCTCAGTTGGTTGAGCGACTGCCTTCGGCTCAGGTCATGATCCTGGAGTCCCGGGATCGAGTCTGCGTTGGGCTCCCTGCTCGGCGGGGAGTCTGCTTCTCCCTCTGACCCTCCTCCCTCTCATGCTCTCTGTCTCTCATTCTCTCTCAAATAAATAAATAAAATCTTTAAAAAAAAAAAAAAAGAAAGAAAGAGGCACCCGGACAGGCACGCACGCGGGGCCACGGTCAGGCAGCACCACCGACCGGTAACGCAGAGACAGGCGACAGTGATCAGACACCGGAAGGACACACGCCCAGCCAGCCACTCTGCCACACGGTGGGCAGTCTGTCACACACGCGCCGCACAAGCACCACAGACACACCCACTGTGACAGGGTGGCATAGGGGCCTCGACATCCCAGGCCCAGAGGTGACAACCGTCATGAGCACAAACAGGCGCGACACGTGACGCCACCACCCAGGCCCAGACACCCACACACGCGGGGGCTCACACGCTCCTGCCCACCGAACACCCGTGTCTCCCCAGAGCCCCCGTGCCGAAACCCGCCTCCCCGACGTGATGGAGCGAGGAAGTGGGGCCTCCGGGGGCTGAGCAGGCGGAGAGGGTGGAGAGCCCACGGATAGGATTCGTGCCCTTTTACAAAAAGGACTGCAGAGAGCTCCCTTGCCCCTTGCCCCACGTGAGGACCCAGCCGGAAGCTGGCCGTCTGTGGACCAGGGCGGGAGGCTCTCCACCAAACACTGCACCTGGCTGCACCTTGAACTTAGGACTTCCAGCCTCCAGAACCGTGAGAAATCGAGGTCCGCTGTTTTTTTGTTTTTGTTTTTTTTATTTGACAGAGAGAGAGACACAGCGAGAGAGGGAACACAAGCAGGGGGAGTGGGAGAGGGAGAAGCAGGCTTCCCGCCGAGCAGGGAGCCCGATGTGGGGCTCGATCCCAGGACCCCGGGATCGTGACCTGAGCCGAAGGCAGACGCTTAACGACTGAGCCACCCAGGTGCCCCGATCCTAGGAATTTTTTTCCATCCTTCTTTCTTATTGTATGACACCCCCGCCGGGTTCTAAAGTCTAGCCCCAGCCATTAACCCAACCTCCAGAACCTCCAGTCCCCATTGTGTCATGTTCCCCGCAACGGAATTTTTTTTTTTTTAAGATTTTATTTAATTATTTGACAGAGAGAGAGCGCGAGAGAACACAAGCAGAGGGAGCAGCAGAGGGAAAGGGAGAAGCAGGCTTCCCGAGGAGCAGGGAGCCCGATGGGGGGCTCGATCCCAGGACCCCGGGATCGTGACCTGAGCCGAAGGCAGACGCTTAACGACTGAGCCACCCAGGGGCCCCATGGGGTCCACTGTTTCTGCATCACCCACTCAACGGTACTGTCATAGCCACCCAAACAGACAAGGACACCCGCGGATGGGGCCCACAGACCCCCACTGGGGGGGCGCACACCGGGCGGTGACCTGGCACCACCTTGGCCCTCAAGAGACAGAGTGGCCACTCCACCCTCCTCTGGCATAGAGACTAGGCTCCTAGGGGTCAGACCTCTCAAGACATCTCAACGGCTAGTCCCGCTGTCACAGGTAGGATGGGGGACAGCCAGGCACAGGGATGATGACCACATAAGCTCAGAGTCACACCCTCTGACCCAGCAGCACGCAGGACGGCCACACGCATGTCTGAGGAGCCCCTGAAGCCCAGACACCGCACATTCTCCACCCCACGTGTCCGGACGGAACCGCACAGGCAGGGACCTCCAGTGACCGGGACAGACACACACCCGCAGGGATGTGAACGCTCACGCGGACGTGAGAATGGCCACCAGCGTCTGTGCAACTCACAGCTCCACAAAAACCACCCATCCCATCACCCGCGACGACAGGCAACGACGATTTTATACGCAGTCATGAAGCACAGCCACGCGCCAGGCGGGCTGCTGAACGTGCAGAAGTGCACGGTGACAGTCCCAAACCCCGGTACCGTCACAACACGTGTCCACACCACCGCGGGTGCCCTCTCTCCCCCTACACCCCTGGTGTGCACATCTGCATGCATGCACACGCGGGTGCGCGCACTCCCACACATGCACACGCGAACACACACGCACTACCATGAACGCGCACCAAGACGTGAATACGCGTGAACAGGTGCACACACCGCATTCACGCCTCCCCATGCCTAGAGCTGACAGTCTAGCTGGCGGCCGCCACCTCGCCCCCCGTCACCCGCGTGCCCCTCCCCGGCACTCACAGCAGAGGTCCGTGGATACCGTCCCGGATGCTCATCACTAGCCGTGGTGGAGCCACCTCGTGGCACAGGTAGTGGCTCGAGTCGGCGGTCAGGCGGAAGTAGCCGTCCACCAGCGACACCAAGGACAGGGCCATGGCCCGGGAAGGCAGGGTCAGCTCCTGCAGGCCAAGGGCGGGGGGTGGGGGGTGGGGTGGGTACGGACGGATGGACATCAGGCAGGCCTCGCAGGCCAGAGGCGCCCCCACCCCCTGCCAGGCCCCCAGCCCCAGGCCCCACCAGGCTCTTGTTGTCCTGACAGTGGATGCTGACGTGGCATTCCTTCAGCACCACGTGCGTGATATCCTGGAAGTCACAGAAGTAGGCCCAGGGCGCTTCCTGAGGCCTGTCCGCGGGCTGGCCGCCCACCTCCGGGGCCTTGGTTTTCTTCCCAAATGGGCCAGCACGGGGATTCCTGCTGCTGCCGTCGCCTCTGGGACCCTGGAAACCCAGCACGCGGGGCAGGTGGATGAAGCAGGGCTGTGCCCGTTTAGTCTCCCACACATTCTCCCTGGGGGGAGGCCAGAGCTGGAGGGACCGGGGATGCTCCTCAGGCATCCCCACTCGAGTCTGTGTCACAGATGGGATGGGGACCCTCCCCCAAGAGATCCACACGCCAGAAGCCAGAACCTCAGGGAGGAAGACAGGAAGAGCCGGGCCCTCGCACCCCCAGATACCAGACAGGGACTCCTCAGAGGTGCAGACCCCAGAAATTAGGTCCCCAGGGGGTAGAGACAGAGGACACTCCCCAAAAAACCACCCCAGGGGACAGACAGACATAGCCCAGAGCCACGTGGGGAAAAGGCTCACGGCAGTCCCCCTCGGAGGCCAAGGCCAAAGCTGAGCAGGAGCCCCAGCCCCAGCCTGACCTGGACCGCTAGATGGAGGAGGCACTCTGCTCACCTCTGCCTGTATCGGCCGCCACTGGATGCCACCCGTGCCCGTCACCAGCACCTCATGAGTGGGAGGCCCGGTGGCCAACTCCGGCCCAGGCTCTGGGGGAGCCTGCCCGCCGTCCTGGATGTAGTAGGGCTCCCCGACAGCCTGGGCCAGCAGCTCCAGGTGGCACACGGGCAGGCACTCGGTGCCGAAGCGGGGCGCCAGCAGCTCGAGCGTGGCCAGGTATTTGACCATGATGACCTGCTGCGACACGTGGCCTGGCTGGAAGGCCCGCACGAACCTGCGGAAGATGTTCCGCAGGCGCAGCTGCGTGAGCGCGTTGTGCTGCTGGATCTGCAGCCGGAAGGAACGTGGGATGCAGTCCTTGAAGCTGGGGGGGCAACCAGGAAGGGCTGGTCAGGAGCCCGGGGCTGCAGGCCTAGCTGGGTGCCATTGGGCAAGTGGCTTAGCCTCTCTGAACCTCAGCTGCCTCGTCTAGAAAATGGGCAGACTGTCATGCAGGGCGGACGAGAACACAAGGAAGGGCCGGCTCAGGGAGGCTGGGAGGGGACGGAATTCCGGAGGAGATGAGGGGGCTAAAATCCCAGCTCTTGGACAACTTCCTTAGGCCCTAAAGGGCTCTGTCTTCTCTTCCGTAAGGTGGGGTCAGACAGGGCCCAGCTCCAGGCTGAGACAATTAGGGCGGCTGACTGGCATATCCTAAGGAAGATGTGACCGTCAGGCGCTGTCACTGTTGGAGAAGTCATATTGCTTTATCACCGGAGTTATGATTATCAACAGATAATCTCCCTCTGCTCCTCCCAAAGCCCCACCCCCTCACGCCTTCCCTCACTGCCTGCCCGGCACCCAAACCAGTAGAGCTCCCTTACGTCACAGATTTCTCCACGTCCCTCTCTCCCATCCCTTGACCAGAGGGATCCTAAAGCTCGAGGTTTTAGCTGCCTCCTGTCCCCTCTTCCAGGCTTCCTAGGGCTCCCAACGGCCCTTGGGAGAAAGGCCGCCTGACTAGAGCCTCGTGGACTCCTGCTCTCGGGCCCTCGTATTCCAAGCTCAGATCCCCAAGAAACAGGCCTTTGCTGCCTACTGCCTCTGGGCCTTTGTATATGCTTTTCCCTCTGCCTAGAATGCTTTGCCAATGTATTCCACATTGGGATAAAGCTGACTCAACCTTCAGGTCTTAGCAGAAATGTCACCTCCCCCAGGAAGCGTTTTCTGCCATCCAGGCTAGAGAGGGTACTTCCTCTGGGCTTGCCAACACCCTGGACTTCGCTGTCCCGGCCCGAGTCTTCCAGAGTGATAACGCAACAGGGATGGAAAGATGCGTGCTTTAAGAAGGACTGCTGGTCCTCAAAGATCCGCATCTCCCACTACCTCCTCCAGGCAGTGTACCCTGATTACCCGGGCCCTCACGGCAATGGCGGAGCCCACAGCTGGCTCCCAGCTCCCCACACTCCTGTGTCTGTCCTTCCCCAGAATCCTAAGGAATTCTCCAAGCTCACTCTGCTCCAGCCACACATCCTCCAACGTATCAGGCAGGCCTCAGGGTCTTTGCACGGCCTGGGCCGTCTGTTTAGAATGCTCTTCTCCCAGACACTCGCAAGCCTCCCGCCTTCACTTCCTTCACGCCTTTGAATTTGAATGCTACGTTCTCAGTGAGGAAGTCCCGGACCACCCAAGTTGAAACTGTACACCCCTCCCTCTCTGACGCTCTCCTTCTTCCTCCTTTCCTGCTTAATTGCCTGCCTCTGCATTTATCACCGTTGGAAGCACTGGACCTTTCACTTCTATATTTTGTTTACTGCCTGTCTCCTTCACCAGATGTGAGCCCAGGAGGACAGTGGCTGCTGTCTGACTTGTTACTACTGTGGCCCCAACACCCAGAACTAGTGCTGCTAACACGACAGGTATAAAGCAGGTACTAGATAAGTGCTGAATGAAGACACGGCAGTTTGCGAGGTCTCTCACGGCTCCCAGACGCCCGTGCCCGCCCCATTCCCAGACACCTGATCTTCTTGGCCACCTTCCCCAGGGGGATGCCATGGTAGAGAGCAAGGTGGCAGAGATGCAGGAAGGCCATGCCCAGGCTCTCATTCTTAAAATGGTGGATCTCCTCCTCGCTCGAGAGCTCCGATAGTGATGCCACGTCATTCACAAACTCATGCTTGCCCTGGGGATTGGGGGGGATTGGGCAGAAAGGGAGGCATGAGCACCCGTTCGCTCCCCAGCTTCTGTCCACCCTGGGGATGGGAGGGAACCCGTTTTCCGGAAAGGTCAAATACACAGCACGCATGCCTCCTCTGTTCAACTCTCGGCCTGTGGCAGACATCACGAATTGATCACAGCACTTTTTCCCGCGCAATCCCGTGTCTCAGGACCCTTCGGTTCAGGTGGCCAAAGGATCCAAGAGGGCATGAGTTGAAATCTATTAGCTTTAGTGAACTGGGGAGAGATGGGGGGCTCCTCAACTACCCTTAAGTCCCTCACACATAGTCCTACTTCCCCAGCCCTACACACACCTGCTCAAAGAGGTACTCAAAGGAGGCTGGGTCCAGCAGTTGCATCCCCTGCTCTGTCTGTTCTGAGGAAGACTTGGGCCCTGGGGGCCCACAGCGGTATATAGCCGGCTCCTGAGGATTCGTGCCATGCCAGTTCCGGAAATAAAACCTGCAAGACGGGATGGAGAGGTCGCAGCTGGGGCTTAGCATGGACTTAGACCAGCTCCGGGAAGGTGGGGTGCAGGGGAGCAAGGGGACAGAACAAAAGGGGACAAGGCTCCCAAGGGGTCATCACCCACCTCATGCGGAAGTACAATGTCAGGCTCATGTCTCTGGAGATCTCCAAGACGTGGTTTGGGGGCAGCCAGACCTGAGCCTGGGCATCGAACAGAGCAAAGAGATTGAGGCAGGACGGAGTGATGCCTGGAACAGAGGGTCAGGAACAGAGAAAGAGGGTCAGGAGGCAGCATCTGCTGCCATCTGCCTTGTGGACGCCCAGACCTGCTGTTTCCCATCACAGGCCTTCCCTCCCTGAGCCTCCTCCTGCCCACAGAGGACAATGCAACATGGTGACCAGGCTGTGGTTTCACAGACTACATTTCCCATCCCCCTTTGCAGCTGGGATGGGGCCACAGGACCAGTTTCTGGCCAATGGGATGTTGGCGAAAGGGACACACAGATTTCTAGGCCTGGAAATAAACTCTTACCATCTCCTCTGCCTCAGGGATGTTAGAGACCCCTTGTGCCAAAGCTACGAGACAGAGGTGAATCATCTGACCTGCATTAGATTTTAGGTAAACCTTCATTGTCTTGACCCAGGAAAATGTGGGGGGCTGCTTTTAACTTCAGCAAGAACCTACACTAGACCGACCAGCCCAACTCTACAAACTGCTGACACGTTGCCTGGTCTGTCTCTGAACTCCAACCCTGGAGGAATATTCAACTACCTCCTGGCTGTCTCCCCCTGGACATCACAGCCCCCTTAGACGTGCCTTGTTCTAAAGGGGCCTCATCCCAGGTCCCCAGACCTGCCTCTTGTCTGCCCAGCTTTTTAAGCTAGGACTTGATCCTTGTTCTCCACTTTGCCCGCAACCCACGTCAGATGGGTCCCAAGGCCTGCTCTTTCCGCATCCTCCATCTCTGGGATCCTTCAAATCCAAAGTCCAGCCCTAGTCCAGCCTCCAGACTTGCTGCCATTCCCCACACCGGCTACCCAAGGCATCCTTTTATACACATCACTTGAAAATGTTATCTAAGTCCGTTCAGAATAATTTATCAACACCAAAGTACAGCCACAAGACATAAAACTTGCCCCTGCCTACATCCACCTCTTTTCCCCTCCCACAAAGAGTTAACCATACTCCTGAACTAGTTTATCATTCCCATATCCTCTGTGACCTAGTCTCAAATGTTATAAACTCTAAATGCAATATTACACAAAGGTGTCCTTCTACAATTTACTTTTTCATGTTACAACAGGTTTTATTTATTTATTTAATATTTATTTATTTATTTATTTATTTATTTATTTATTTATTTATTTATTTATTTGACAGAGAGAGAAACAGCAAGAGAGGGAACACAAGCAGGGGGAGTGGGAGAGGGAGAAGCAGGCTTCCCGCTGAGCGGGGAGCCCGATGCGGGGCTCTGTCAGGACCCGAGCCGAAGGCAGACGCTTAACGACTGAGCCACCCAGGCGCCCCTTATTTATTTATTTTTAAAGATTTTATTTATTTATTTGACAGAGAGAGAAAGAGCAAGAGCAGGAACACAAGCAAGGGTAATGGGAGAGGGAGAAGCAGGCTTCCCACTGAGCAGGGAGCCCCATGTGGGGCTCGATCCCAGGACCTGGGATCGTGACCTGAGCCAAAGGCAGATGTTTAACGACTGACCCACCCAAGCGCCCCTACAACAGGTTTTAAAACCTCATACATGAGGGGTGCCTGGCTAGCTCAGTCGGTACAGCATGTGACTCTTGATCTTGGGGTCATGAGTTCAAGCCCCATGTTGGGTGTAGAGATTACTTAAAAAAATTAAATTAAAAAAAAAAACCAAAACACTCCACAAATGATGTGTGTAACTTTGGCTTAATTTCCTTTTTCCTGATTGTATAGCTTTCCAGCATTCAACCTTACTGCAATTTGTGTGTTCTCCTATAGAGGGTACTTTGAGATGGTCTCCCACTTTTCACTAAGATACATGAAGCAGCTCCGAACATTCTCTTATGTGTCTCCTAGAACACATGAGCTGAGCATCTGAACAATGAATATCTAGAAGTGGAACTGTGTGGCCTCAGGGAATGGATGTTCCAACAATGTTGGATGATGCCAATGGCTTTCCAAAGTTGCTGGGTCCAAGTGTATTGCCACCCACAGAAAGAGACTGCCTCCTGGCACAACTTCCTAAAGAACCAATCTGACTGTTTCACTCTCTGGCTTAAACCTTCCATGGCTCCCCATTGCCCCATGAGAAAGCTCAACCCCCTCAGCACAGAATAACCATGACCTGGGGGGCACCTGGGGGGCTCAGTCGGTTAAACTGACTCTTGATTTAGGATGAGGTCATGATCTCAGGGTTGTAAGACGGAGCCCCAAGTCGGACTTCGCGCTCAACGGGGAGTCTGCTTGGGATTCTCTCTCTCTCCCTCTCCTTCTGCCCCTCCCCTGCCTCACTAAAATAAATAAATCTTTTTTTTTTTTAAAGATTTTATTTATTTATTTGTGAGAGAGAGAATGAGAGAGAGCACATGAAAGGGGGGAGGGTCAGAGGGAGAAGCAGACTCCCCGCCGAGCAGGGAGCCCGATGCGGGATTCAATCCAGGGACTCCGGGATCATGACCTGAGCCGAAGGCAGTCGCTTAACCAACTGAGCCACCCAGGCGCCCTAAAATAAATAAATCTTAAAAAAAATAGTAACTATGACCTGGACTCTGACACTTATGCTCCACTTTCAATTCCTACGACACTCCAGTTACTCAAGATCTTTTGTTTCCTTAAACATATCAGGCTGTCTGGGCTCTTTACACATACTGTTTCTTCTGCTGGGCATGTTTCACATCACCCAGCACACCCATCAGAGCTCTTGAAGGATCAGCCACCAACAGGAAAGTACGAGGTGTGGTAGAAATCCACCATGAGGCCCCCATCCAGTTGTGGGGAAGGGCGTTTGAGAGGATTTCCCAGAGGAAGGGGAATATAAGCAAGGTCTAGTGGGACAGACCTTCTTCTCTGGAACAAATGATAACTTTTGGTACCTCTACTACGGGCTCTTTCAGCCATTCCACAGTTCCTTACTGCTCTCAGGAGAAAGTGTAAATGCTGGACTCCTCCCTCTGGCATTTAAGGCACCATAAGATCTGGCCCTGGCTGACCTCTCCCCCTTATCTCCTACCTGGAGGTCACTGCCACCCTGGTGTCCCGGCTCCCACCCTCACCCGCCACAGTCTGTTCCCCGCATAGCAGCCAGAGAGCGTCCGTGACGCCTGAGTCCAGTCAGGTCCCTCCTTTGCTCACAGTCCTCTGTGGCTCCCACCTCACTTGGGAGTCAAGAGTCACATGCCCTGCCAACTGAGCCAGCCAGGCGCTCCTCTCCTGAATTTTTAATTTTTCTCCATCATCTACCTCTGCTCTCCCACACAGTTTTTTTTTTTTAATTCATTTTATTTTATTTTTTAAAGATTTTATTTATTTATTTGACAGAGAGAGAGAGACACAGCGAGAGAGGGAACACAAGCAGGGGGAGTGGGAGAGGGAGAAGCAGACTTCCCGCTGAGCAGGGAGCCTAAGGCGGGGCTTGATCCCAGGACCCTGGGACCATGACCTGAGCCGAAGGCAGACGCTTAACGACTGAGCCACCCAGGCGCCCCCAGTTTTTTTTTTTTTCTTAGTACCTTATTTATTTGAGAGAGAGAGAGCGAGTGAATGAGCACGAGTTGGGGTGGGGAGAGGGAGAGGGAGAAGCAGACTCCGCGCTGAGCAGGGCGCCTGATGCGGGGCTCGATCTCAGGACCCCAAGATCGTGACGTGAGCCGAACGAAGGTAGACACTTAACCGACTGAGCTATGCAGGCGTCCCTCCCACATGGTTTTCTTATTCATTGTGTTTCTTGCTAATTTTCCTATTGGAATATCAGCTCTACAAAGGCAGTGATTTGGGGCTGGCAGACTAGTTGCTCACTCAATGTCTGCTGAATGAACGGGCAGACAGACGGACGGACGGACGGACAGATGGATGGGCCCAGCTGCTGTCAGCACCTCCACCACTGCCACAGGGCTAATGCCCCAGACTCACCGACTTTTTGTGCAATGTGGATGCAGACCTCCTCTGCAGTCAGTGTGGCCTCGCTGAAGGTGACCCAGGGGTCCCCGCCGCCAGGGCCAGCCCAGTGCAGAAGGACCTTCAGGCCTCCCTTGGTGGCCATGGGCTGAGCTCCATCTCCATCAGGCTTGCTGTCCCTGGTGGTGGCACCCCAATGGCACAGAGGCATGCTTTTGACAGCTGGCTTGGCTAGAGAGAGACAGGCCATCAGCCCCCAGACGTTAGGCCTGAGGGGAAGATTCTAGAACCCCCTCATTGTGTAACTTTAGGCATCCAATTCTCCTCCTGAGCCCGTTTCTACATCTGTTTGATGGAGTTAGGGTACACGTCCACACCTGTTAGATTTGTCATGAACAACACTGAACCTCTTTATTGGACAAACTTGCACCAATATAAAAACCTGCTTTGAACCCACCTTCCCCAAATCACCAGGCAGGCAGGTGTGGTCAGACAGACCAGGGAGTGAATCTTGGCTTTCCCCGTGTCAACTCAGGCAAGTCGCTTAGCCACACTGGGCCTCAGTTTCCCCATCAGAAAACGAAGACGCGGAGAGCATTGCCACGAAAAGAAGTCTGTGACATCCCCACAGCACCTAGCCCTTAATGCAGGCATGAAAAAATAACAAACATGACAAAAACAAAAATAAAATCATTATTATTGATTCCATCGAACCGATCATCTTTCTCCTGCAGGCCAAGATTCCTGCCTCCCACATCTACCCCCACGAGTGACCCCAGGCCCTGCTGACTCCCCTGAGCCTAGGAGGGGTTGTTTCCACTCTCCCCTCATCCAGCCGCCAGACTTTTCCAGAGCCAGGCCCGGGGCTCAGGCCTCCAAGTTCTCCAGTTTTAAGATAAACAGTGATGGGAAGAAGAGCATGTCGTCATAGCACAATGTCAGATTCCTCAGGAATCAGCTCCTCTCTGAGCCTGTTTCCTGGTCTGGAAAATAGGCATATACAGCAGTCTCTCCCTCAAAGGGGTGTTGGGAGGATTCAGTGAGATGAGGGAGGGGAAGCGCTCTGCACAGAGCCTGGCGTGCGGTACGTACTTAATAAATGTTCGCTATTATTTTATGCTAACATCGGAGAAAATACGGATGGGGTTCTGCGGGTGCCCATTTCCTTCTTCCTCATTCCCACTGCGTGCAGAGCCAGCTTGGCAGATGCGGTAGGAGTGACGTCTGCACCCAGGAGGCCCGCATCCTTCCCCCCCCGCCCCCCCCCCCCCCAAAGCCTGGCTGGCTGGGGCAGGAGCCGCGATGGGCACCCACCAGGCATCAGTGTTTCTACCCACCCCCCTGCCAAGCACAGCCTCCCGCCGCTCCTCCCACCGCACCCCCCGCCGGCCGCTGCCCTCCAGAGGACCTCCCGCGGTTTCCAGGCTCACCCTTTCCCCCCGGACTCTGGCTCGAACCCCGGACCCCGCCCCGCAGTCACCCGCAGCCACCGCCAAATCGCCTCCGAGACACCGCCTCCCATTGGCCGCCTGAAATGGGCATGCTCATTGGCCGCCGTTGTGACCCGTCGCACGTAACCATTGGTCCTTTCGTTGCAATAGCGGCGCTCCTATTGGTCTTCAGCCTCACTTTTTTTTAACCCTCAACCACGATTGGCTGGGTCGGCACCTGGATGCGCCGCAGCGTCAGCGATTGGCTGCTGGGGGGGAGTGGGCGGAGATGCGGAAGTGGTGGCTAGTAGGCCGGGTTCAAGAGTGCGGCCTTCCTACGGCGCCGTGACATCGATTTCCTACGCGGGCGGCTGGCCCAAGTGAGACTTTCGGACGTGGTGTAAACCTCTTGTCCTCACTTTGGTCCGACCCCCTGGCGTGTGACTCCATTCCTTCCATGATCTCCGCCTGGCCAGCTCCCCCTAGCTGGATGAAGAACCACCCCCCGCCCCCCACACACACACTCGCGAGAGGCATTGCCGGGCCACCTGTTCAGATCCTCTTCCTGATCACCTCCTCTGAGGCTGTCAAAGTAGCCGCTTGGAAGTGCCACCTGATCGGACTTCTTTTTTTTTTTTAAGATTTTATTTATTTATTTGACAGAGAGAGAGATAGCGAGAGCAGGAACACAAGCAGGGGGAGTGGGAGAGCGAGAAGCAGGCTTCCCGCCGAGCAGGGAGCCCGATGTGGGACTCGATTCCAGGACCCTGGGATCATGACCTGAGCCGAAGGCAGCCGCTTAACGACTGAGCCACCCAGGCGCCCCTGATCGGACTTCTAATCAACAGACAGCAGCAAGTCGCTGTCGTTTACCGAGAAGGCTATGAACTGAGTGTTTTCATGCAGTATCTCATTTGAGCCTGGCAGCAGTCCTCTGGGGGTTTATGTTATCCCCATTTCTCCGAGCAAGAAACTGAGGCACAGAGAGGTGACAGAGACCCTCTCCTTGACCACACTAATCTGAGCCCTCTTCTCGACTAGCCCTCCACCTTGGCCTGAGCCTATCTTCAGCCTGCTGGGTTCGGTGGGAGCAAAGAATCCTTTTAAGTCATCCCCCACCTTTGGGGCGCCTGGGTGGCTCAGTCGTTAAGCATCTGCCTTCGGCTTGGGTCATGATCCTGGCGTCCTGGGATCGAGCCTAGCATTGCTCCCTGCTCGGCGGGGAGCCTGCTTCTCCCTCTCCCACTCCTCCTGCTTGTGTTCCCCCTCTCTCTCTGTCAAATAAATAAAATCTTAAAAAAAAAAAGTCATCCCCCACCTTTGATATCTGATCAAGTTCCTCCCAGTTGGTGTCCACAGAAAATTGGAGAGTTGTTTGGTGCGGAAAACCCACATATTGGGTATCAGAAGTGTTGTGAGTAGAGAAAGTTTTCCTTTACCATGCATTAAGGAAGGCTTTCCCTGGCTTCGCCTGTGGGCCCAGTTTTAAAGAACAACAGTAATAAACCGACTACCCAGGCCAAGAAATAAACTCTCACCCATCCCCTCACTCTAAATCAGCAAGCCCATTTTTCTGTCTCTTGGCCTGCTGTATTTTTTTCTGCAGTCTTCATGACAACCTGACATTTCACTGGAAGTTTCGAGCAGTGATTTTAATGCCTGTCTTCCACTCTAGAATGTCAGCTCCACAAGGGAGGGGTCTGTGTGGTTCTCCACTGCATTCTCCACACCTGGAATTATGCCTGGCCCCCAGTAGCTGCCTGAAAGGTGGTGGTGGTGGGGGGTGAATGGCCTAGGGAGCCCTCTGGGCCTGAGCTGCTGTCCTGCTTGCTTCAGAAATGCTGACCATGGCCTTCCGGCCTCAGCTTCCTCTCTGCCCCTCAGAGTGCAGTAGCAGGAAGTCAAAGTTGCCAGATTCCTCAACAGCCAGCTGGGTGAGGTGAGGCAGCCTCCACTGGACCCAGAGGCTGGACCACAGAGCATGGGGTGAGCCTGGGACTGGGTGTCCAGCATCCCAGGGGGACAGCAAGTGCCAGGTGACTATCATGACTAATAATAATGATGCTAATGACCCCAGTAATAAGAATATAATACTAGCTCACAGTGTCCCAGACTGGATGTGCTGAGAATTCGCTGAGCTCTTTCAGTTTCTCTTAGAGTGAGACCAGCACACCCACCTGACAGCTGAATAAAAAAGAGACCACAGAGACTGCTGGGAAGGCTAGTGACCTGCCCCCAGGGCCCAAGGCCTCCTTTGCAAACTTCTCAATCAGAGACAGTTTACTGGACCAGCAGGGGGGCTCCAGGTCACCCCACCAACCATCGGGGTTTGCCCTGGATTAAGGGAGATTCCCACAAGGGACTTTCGGGGTTACAACTGGGACAGTCCTGAGCAAACTGCGACGATTGGCCACCTGTCCCCAGAGGGTTTTCAGGAGGAAGCTAGAATTGGGGGATTCCCCTGACCCTGCAGGGGGGGAGCCTCCCAGAGCTCCCGCCAGACCCCGCAAAAGCCAAGAGTCAGTGAATTAAAAACAAAACCCCTTTGTGTTCTTTTGAATTGGAGGGCTCATGGAACAGTCAGCCCCTTCCCCAAAACAGCAATGAGGCTGGTCAGTTTCCTGGGAATCCTTCCAAGGAAGTGCCATACCCTGTCGAGCACATGTGTGAATACATGCCTCCAGGAAATTCCCACGGGCAGCCTTAAACTGGACATTCCTTGCTGGTCTTGGGAGGAAACAGGAGTTATACACACAAAGGCTGGAACCAGAAAGTCTGGGTTCACATCTCAGCTCAGCCATTGTGGGATCCTGGGCAGACGTTTAACTTCTCATGCTCAGTCTCTTCCTCTGCAAAATGGGGCTAATTGGAGTCTCAAACTCCAAGATGTGTCAGAAACATCAAACAAGTTAATACATGTAAGATCTTGGAACCAGGTGCAGAGTGAATGCTATTATCTTTTTCATTTAATGCTAGTTTTTGGTGATCTTTCCTTTCCCCTGCATATAGATCTATTTTGCAGAATTGTTTGATTAGAACACATTTCAGGCACTCAACAAGGGGCTGGAAATACATAAAAACATCAGCTAGGCAAAAGGTGGAAACAACTCAGATGTCCATCTATAGGTGAATGGATAAACAAAACTCAGTATGGCCATATGATGGAGTATTCAGTCATAGCAAGGAATGAAAGCTCTGACACATGCCACAACATGGATGAACATTGAAAACAGTATGTTGGGGCGCCTGGTTGGCTCAGTCGGTTAAGTGTCTGCCTTGGGCTCAGGTCAGGATCAAGCACCACGTAGGTCTGACTCCCTGCTCAGCGGGGTGTCTGCTTCTCCCTTTCTCTCTGCCCCTCCCCCGCACATGCTCTGTCTCTCACTCTCTCTCTCTCAAATAAAGTCTTTAAAAATTTTTTGCGGGGGCGCCTGAGTGGCTCAATCCTTAAGCGTCTGCCTTCGGCTCAGGTCATGATCCCAGGGTCCTGGGATCGAGCCCTGCATCGGGCTTCCTGCTCAGCGGGGAGCCTGCTTCTCCCTCTCCCACTCCTCCTGCTGTGTTCCCTCTCTCGCTGTGTCTCTCTCTGTCAAATAAATTAATTAAATATTAAAAAAAATAAAAAGAATAAAATTAAAAAAAAAATAGGCTACAGGTGGGGCGCCTGGGTGGCTCAGTTGGGTAAGTGACTGCCTTCGGCTCAGGTCATGATCCCAGGGTCCTGGGATCGAGTCCCACATCAGGTTCCCTGCTCAGCAGGGAGTCTGCTTCTCCCTCTGACCCTCCCCCCTCTCTGCTCTCTCTCTCATTCTCTCAAATAAATAAAATTCTTTAAAAAAAATAGGCTACAATTTATGTCTCTTCTCCCATGGATGGACAGTTATGTGGTTTCCAAGTGGTGCCAAGAAACATTCTTATACTGTCATTCTTTTTTTAAAAGAATTACTTATTTTTGGGGGGGTGCCTGGGTGGCTCAGTCATTAAGCGTCTACCTTCGGCTCGGGTCATGATCCCAGGGTCCTGGGATCGATCCCCGCATCGGGCTCCCTGCTCCGCGGGAAGCCTGCTTCTCCCTCTCCCACTCCCCCTGCTTGTGTTCCCTCTCTTGCTGTGTCTCTCTCTGTCAAATAAATAAATAAAATCCTTAAAAAAAATAAAATAAACATAAAAATAAAAGAATTACTTATTTTAATAATTCATTCATTCACATGGTTCTGAATTGAAAAGGCAGAAAAGGATTTTGAAGGCAAGTTCTTACTCTGCTTATGGGCCCTTGACAATGAATTACTGAATTCATAATATGTTTATGGTTTCGTGGTTCCTAATGGTAAATGTAGAATTACCATGTAATCCAGCAATTCCATATCTGGGTGTATATGCAAAAGAAAGCAGGACTCAAAGAGATATTTGCACACCCATGTTCACAGCAGTATTATTCACAGTAACAGAGAAGTGGAAGCAATTCAAGTGATGGATGAATGGTAAACAAAATATGGTGTATCCTACAATGGAATACTATTCAACTCTAAAATGGAATGAAATTGATACACACTACACCACAGATGAACCTTGAAAACATTATGCTAGTTGAAATAAGCCAGTCACAAAATTACAGATATTTTGTGAATGAGGGGTTAAATGTTTAACGAGAACAATTTCTTGTACTTAAAGCCACTGAATCGCACATCCAAAAAAGGTTAAAATGGTTAATTTTATGGCCTGTACATTTTACTGCAATTTAAAAACACACACTTACGGAGCGCCTACTCTGTGCTGTGCTCTAGGATCTGACGATTTAGCCATGAACAAAGCACAGGAATCCCTGCCTCTGGGGAGTGGACATAAACCAGATAAATACTGATAAGTGGGTTTTATGATATGTTGGGAGGTGGTAAGTGGTAGGGAGGGAAGAAGTTGGCCAGGTAAGGGGTATGGGAGGCTGGAGTAACTTGTTCTAGGCTCTATCCCCAGCACCCAGGATATTTGTTGCCTATGAGCAGCTGTGACTGAGGGCTTCCTCCTATGGCCACAAGAAATGAAAGTGCTTCACCCAGCTTCCACATCCCTGGCTTCGGGTGGGTTCTGCCGACGGGGAAGCCCGGCTAGAGACCAGAAGTGGGAGACCAAGGAGGGATATCTATTCCCCTACTCCCTCCCTGCTGGCCACAGTGTGGGGCGGGCAGTGGCTATATCTCTGCAACCACATATTCTGCAAGGAGTGCCTTCTTCATGGCTCCAGATCTCAATGAGTTCTGCTCATTCTGTTTCCTGTCCAAGCACCTGAGCCCTGGATGTGGTGCCTCCCTGTGGCAGGCAGAGTAACAGACCCCTAAAAATGCCCATGTAGGGACTAATCCCTGGAATCTGTGAATATGTTATGCTTCGTTAGGGAGACACATAAAAAGGGAGAATTAAACTCGCAGATGGAGGCATACCTGGGTGGCTCAGTTGGTTAAATATCTGCCTTCGGCTCAGGTCATGATCCCAGGGTCCTGGGATCTAGTCCCACATGGGGCTCTTTGCTCAGCGCGGAGCCTGCATCTCCCTCTGCCCCTCCCCCCGCTCATGTGCGCACGTGCTCTCTCTCGCTCTCTCTGACAAATAAATAAAAATCTTTTAAAAAATAAGTAAGTAAGGGACGCCTGGGTGGCTCAGTCGGTTAAGCGTCTGCCTTCGGCTCAGGTCATGATCCCAGGGTCCTGGGATCGAGTCCCGCATCGGGCTCCCTGCTCCACGGGGAGCCTGCTTCTCCCGCTGCCTCTGTCTCTCTCTCTGTCTCTCATGAATAAAATTAAAAAAAAAAAAAAGTGCCACTTCTTTAAAAAAAAACACAATAAGTAAGTAAAATTGCAGATGGAAATTGAGGTTGCTAATCAGTTGGCCTTAAGGTAAGAAGATTATCCTGTTGGGCTCAAGGTAATCACAAGAATCTTTAAAAGTGGAAGGGGGGGGCACCTGGGTGGCTCAGTCAGTTGAGCGACTGACTCGGTTTTGGTTCAGATTGTGATCGTGAGATTGAGCCCTGTGTCAAGCTCACGCTCAGTGTGGAGTCTGCTTCAGATTCTCTCTGTCCCTCTCCCTCTGCCCCTCTTCCCGCTCTCTCTCTCAAATAAATAAAATTTAAAATCTTAATTTATAAAAAGTGGAAAGGGGAGGCAGAAAAAGAAGTCAGAGTGATGGGATATGAGGGCCTGACTTATCTTCGCCACCTTTGAAGATGGAGGAAGGGCCGGGAGCCAAGGAATGTGAGCAGCTTCTAGAAGCTGGGCAAGGCAAGGAAATAGATCCCACCCTGAGCTTCCAGAAGGATCGCAGCTCTGCCAATGTCCTGATTTTATCCCAGTGAGACTAGTGTCAGGCTTCTGAGCTGCAGAATTGGAAGACAATAAATTTGTGTTGGAGGCACTAAGTTTGTTACGGCAGCTGCAGAAGACAAATACATTCGACATACATCTGTTGGTTCTCCAACCCGGCTCACATCCCTGACATCAATCCTTTCATTACAGTTTGTTCTGTGAAACCCTTTTGAGTTGAATTCTGTTTCTCACTTGAGACCCAGCAATCCTGCTTCTGGGAATTTTTCCTACAGGTAGGATGCCTGTGCTCATGGGAAATGGTGCACAAGGGTATTTCTTGTTTGTAAAAAGAGAGACTGGGAAACCTCCGAATGAAACCAACGCTGAGATAGGCACACCGTGGAGATTCCCACACAGGATAGAATGAGGAAGTGCTGATGGACTGATAAAGGAGGGCCTGCAGGTCATATTGTTCGGTGAAAAAAGCAAGATGCATTTCAGAATGTGGAACGTGGTATGTTTTAGGTAAAGGAGAGGAGAGGGGATAAGAACGCATTCAATTTAAAAAAATAAAATAACACAATTTTACAAAAAGAAACCTTGGATAGAGTCAGAAGAAAGTGTGGACAGTGGGTTCCCATGGGCTCCTGTGATTGGGGGCAGGGAACCGCTTGGGTGGAGGATGAGCAGAGACAGAGCTAGTCCCCCCCGAGTGTCTCTTAATAGCATTTGATGTTTTAAATCCTCTGTCTTAGGAGAGCCCACACTAGGGTGAGGGAGGTGAGGCATGAAAGCAAAGAGGGCGCCAAAAAGCTCAGTAACCAAGATAAATACTTTAATGCAATATTTTTTAAAAAGCACAATGTGGAAAAAAAAACCACCCATGAACAAAATACTGAAATTTTAAGTAGAGAATCCATAACAGTACTGAGTTATATTAGAGCCTGAGGCAAAAGGAAAAACCAGTAATATGGATTCCATCTTTGAAAGTTTTCACAGTAAATAATGAAGTTGCCAATCCTGGACAGATCCTGGATGGGCGAGGTTTACCCAGGGCCTTAAGATGCCTTCCTCCTCCCCAAGTCCTGCAGATCCTGCAGATCCGCGCCTGCCATTCCCACCGTATAAAACCTTTAGGGGATGCCAGCAGGGGCTGCAGCTCACCAGTGCCCCCTGGCGGCCATCAGCCTGCACACAACAGCATCTAGGTGCTCTTTGCTTTAGTAGAGGTTTACTGAGTGCCCCCCAAGGGCCAGGGCCCCTCCAGGGTACTGTGAGTACCTCAGGACCACGGAAGACTGTTTGTGCCCTGGTGGTGCTCAACAGCATGAGGGAGAAGACAGCATACAGGTCGGCAAAGCTTGGCACATGGCAGGTGAGGCAAGCCGCCCGGCCCGGTGTGAGGGGCAACTCAGGTGGGCCGACGGCCCCAGGGAAGAGGTGGCACTGAGCTCTGGCCTGAGGACAAGCAGCTGCCAGGGGTGGGGTAGGCACCCTGGAAGGGGCAGGCAGAGGGCCTTGCTGCTTGGTTTCATCCTAAACTGATGTCCCTGTTCATCATACTATTCTTTAGGCCCTTTCCTGTGGCCCAATTATTACTTTTTAAAGGAGCCCCACAAGGGCTGCAGGAAGGGTGTTCGGGGAGAGAGACAGGCACACGCCAAGGCCCACATTTTGGGCATCTAAGTGCCAGGCACCCTGCTTGCCTGTGGCATGATCTCATTTTAGCACTACCCCCAGGAGAAAGGCACTAACATTACTCATTGTGCAGTGGAGGGGGAGGTACGTGGAGGCTGAGTAAGCTGCCCAAGGTCACATTGATAGAGAGAAATTTAAAGTGCTCAAGGACCCGCAAGGAGGGAGCGGGAGAGAGGGCGAGCAGAGGGGAGGACACAGAGAGACCCGCGCAGATGGTGCAGGCCTTTGTGAGCTACCCAGAGCAAAGACTTTGGGCTTATGCTCAGGGAGGGATTTGTCTTGACTCACGTGTTCATGACTACCCTCTGGTTACTGCCTATTGGGGTCTGATGGGGAAGGGGGGAAACGGGGAAGAGGTTGGGGCGGGCTGCGGGCCAGAGGGGATGGGGATCTGGACCAGGGTGGAGACCATGGACGCAAAGGGCAGTGGTCAGAGATGAAAGATGCTCCTGAATGGGCGGTGGCAGGGAGGCTTGGGGGACAAGCCAAAGAGTGGAGGGGTGGGGCCGAGAACTCCGATGTAAAGGAATCCTGGGGAAGAATGTTCTAGGCAGTGGAATAGCACATGCAAGAACCTAGAATCGTAATAGAGGGAGCTGCCCAGACAGCTCGAGAATAAAGCCTGAAGCATCACAGGCCAGGCCACCAACACTCACTGGGTTTCCCTCCCACTCCAAGAGAAGAGCTGTGTCAACAGCCCTCGAGACGCCCCCCTGAGCATCTGAAATCCTTTATTGGAAGATCATTGCTGTTTACCATATAGAAGTCTCGACAGCAGATGAACAGTGAAAACAGAGCCCATGGTGACTGGAGCAGGCCTCTGGGCTGGAGACCCTCCCCCCACCTCATGGACCAGCCTAGCAACCTCCGCCCCTCCCTGGACCCCCAGGCCTTTGGCATAATGCTGATTGGGGGGGGGGGTAACATCCTGCAGACAGTGAAGCCCCTTGACTCAAAGCAGAGACTGGATGAGCACTGGAGGTGGGGGTAGTGGGGGTGGGGACAGGCCTTCTCCCGGCCCCAGGCTGGGCGGGAGCAGCGAAAATGGAGGAAGCCAGGAGCTGGGGAGATGGCATCTATTTTTGTTTTCTGAAAAGGGGCACACAGGGGCCTGCAGGCAGGTGGGCAGCAGCTGGGGCGCGTCAGGCGCTGACATCCTTCTTGTCGCCTGGCTTGGGGCCGGCTTCCAGCAAGGGGTCCCTGGGGCCCGCCTCCTCCCCATCCTTGGCCTCGCTGGACTTGGAGTTGGGGACCCAGAGGCCGGAGTCGATGCAGCGCTGCATGTGGTACTTCGCATCCTGTGGGGAGAAGGGTGGTGAGGCCGGGCTGCCCCCCGCCAGTTGGCCCGCCTATCCCCCTGCTCACTGCTTATTCTAGACCAGAGCTGTCCAGAGCACTCTGCAATGATGGAAGTAGCCTGTAATATGCATTGTCCGACATGGTAGCCACCAGCCGCATGTGGCTGCCGACTCCTTCACACGTGGCTAGTTCAGGTGAAGAACAGAACTTTACATTTCACTTAACGTGAACTGAAGTTTAAATAGTGTACGTCCAGAATAAAGCTGCATTCCAGTAAAACTTTTACTTTTTAAAGACAGGCAGTGAGCTTGTGAACCATAGGGTGAAGACCCTCGGTCTAGGTATCTTTTTTCATGGAAGCTTCTAGAAATCCTGGACCAGGTCCTGCACCTAGACCCATTTCACAGATGAGGAAACTAGTGTGGCCAACCAGTGAGCCAAGGAGCAGGAATGGGGTCAAACCAGGGTCTCCTAAGACACAAGGTCCTGTCTACCAGCACGATCACTGCTCCTAATATTAACGACAGTTAGGGGCGCCTGGCTGGCTCAGTCAGTAGAGAATGGGACTCTTGATCTCAGGGTCATGGGTTCAAGCCCCACGCCGGGCATAGCGCTTACTTTAAAATACACACGTACATACAACCGCGGCTGATGTGTACTGTGAGCTCAGCCACCCCCCCCCGCATGCTCCAAGTCAGTATCCAGAGAAACTGTGGTTTGATGGGGTAACCAAGGCCAGGGAGGAGCACCCCTTCCTTGGACAAAGGTGGGGCCAACCTGGTATGCCCACTAGGCTCATAAATGGCCCACAGGGGCGGTGACACTCCGTGGCAGGGGACACGCTGAAAGTTCCGGGTTCACTGCTAGGTGCAGTCACACAGTAGGTGCTTAATACGTGTAAACCAGTGTGTGGGTGCAAGCCTCCCCTATTCTTCCGTGAAGCGCACAAGGGACGCTTCTCCCAGCCAAGTGGGGAGCAGGGCTGGAGGGGGACAGGAGGACATATCGCTGCTCAGGAGGCGCAGCTCGGCTGGTGGGCGGGCCTGGGGCGCTGTTACTCACCGTGGGGTCCATCTTGCTGATGGCATCTTGGAGCATCTGCACGTCCTTCACGTCAAAGCATTTCTGGAGCTCCTGTGGGTGCAGACGGGCCGCGGGTCAGAGCCTGGGTCCCCAGGGGGGCCCGCCCGCCGCCGCCCCACCCCCCTGCCGGGGCAGGAGAGCCGCACCTCAGGGAGAGACTCATAGACCTCAACGGGGTCCAAGCCGCCCGGGCCCAGCCGCTTCTTGCGCTCCTCCTCCTCGTACTCCTTCATGGCCTTCTCGATGCGCAGCTTGGCGCGGCCCCGCACGCGCTCCTTGAACGCCTCGAGCTCATCGTTGAAGCCCTCCATGTACTGGCGGTCGGCTGTCTGGAGGGTCGGGGCCGAGAGACAGTCACTGGGCCGGCCCCAGGACCGGCCCGCCGCAGACCGGCAGACGCTGTCGCCTCCCTGCTGACGGATCACCTGCCTGCCTGCCTGCCCACCCCCGACCCAAACCACAGGCCGGCCACGCTCCCCTCTTCCACATGTGCCTGCAGGGGCCTGCAGGTACCCCACACGCAACACGCCTCACTTGAGTTCTGTCTGGATCGCTCCGCACAGGCTGCCCTGCCCTCAGTGTCCCCGACCTCAGCACGGGGAGCTCTGTTCTTCCAGGTGCTCAGCGGAGGAACCCCGAGGTGTCCTGGACTCTGTTCCTCACCCGTGTCTCTTAAACTCTGTATGGGGGCCGGCCACTGGCCCTTCCACGTCTCTGCCCTCCCCTGATAGAGCAGGCTCTGATCCCACGGCCGTGAGTCTGAGTGGACATGTGTCCACCCCTCCTGTAGACAGAGGCTGGTGCCCTGGAGAGAGCCACACCCCACCCCACCCAGGCTCCTCAAGGATGCTACCTTGATCTTAGTGAAGAACTGCCGGAAGCAGGCCCGGGGATCCACCTTCAGGCTCTTGGCCAGCTCCAGGATGAACTGCATGACAATGGTCTGGTGGGCCACCTGCTCCATGAGTGCGCATTTCTGCCCAGAGAGAATATAGGCAGGATGTCACCAAGTGGCGGCCTCAGGGAAGGACTCTTCCCCAGTCCCAGGGCAGGCTCCACTCACCTCCTCCACCTCTAGGTCAATGCACCAGATGACTAGGTAGTTGGCCGTCTCCTCACACACCAGATGGACATTGTCTGATAGATACTTCTGGCTGTCGTCCCAGCGGCGGAGCATGCCTACAGAAGGTGTCGGCAAAGTGCTGAAGGGCCCTGGAGGCAGAGGGCCAGCCCCTGTCCTATGCACCCCGCCCCCCGGTGGGTCCCCTCCAACCGGTGCCCAGCTCACCGAAGTGCTTGATCTGTTTCTCGTACTTCTCCACGAAGGTTTTGTGTTTCTGCTCCCTCACCTCCTCCGACTCCTCCTCCGCCTGCTCTGGCTTGGTATTGACCATGCTCTGTGATGGGGCGAGAGGGGGAGTGGGCTGGGGCGAGGCCGCAGGGCGCGTCCGGCACGGCCTCGTGGGCCGAGGCCGCAGTGCCCATCCCTTCCACGGCGGAGGTGGTGACGGTGTCATGAGCATCAGTGTGGCAGGAGCGTGGGTGTGGCACATGTGGCCTCGGACTAGGGCCTTCGGGCAGATCAGAGGGGGGTACCAGTGGGGTGTTTCGTCCACCTGGCCCCACATACCTGTTCCTCCACCCCTTGACCTGAAGAGGCCTTCCCCCCCAACCCCGCACCTGTCTCACCACCAAGCACCCCCCGCACCTTGCTGAAGCCATCCTTGCTGAGCGTGTCCACATTCCAGGGCATGCTCTTCTCCTTCTTGCGCATCTCCTCCAGTTTCTGCTCCCAGCTCCGCTCCTCCTTGCGCAGCTGCTGAGCCTCGGCCTGCAGCCGCTCCAGCTCCAGCTTGCTGCCCTCGCCCTCGGCCACCTCCAGCTCCTTCAGCTTCCGCTGGCACTCAGCCACCTTGCGCCTGCACTCGCGGCAGCCCCGGTCCAGCTCCTCCTTCTCCTTCTGGAACTGCTCCATGCGCTCCACCCGGGCCTGGGGGCAGACACAGCCCTTCAGGCCGTGGGCCTCCGCCGGGCCCCACCCGGGGCTCCCACCCACTGCACCTGGGACGGCCCCAGGGAATGTCTGCACCACCCTTGGTGGCCCAACCCCCGGCTTCCACCCCCACCAGTATACCTGTGCACGCCTGAGTCTGGGCACACTTCACCCCCACCCCGGCCTGCCCGCTCAGAACCAGAACCCTCCTTGGCATCCACAACACTCAGCAAAAGCCTAAGTCCTATCCATGACCCACAAGGCCCTGCGGATCTGCCCCCCTCCCTCCAGTCACACTGGCCGCCTCACCTTTTCTTGAACCCACTGCCAACCTCAGGGCCTTTGCACTGGCTGTTTCTGCAGCCTGGAAAGCTCTCCCTCCAGATTTTCCGCCCCCCCATACCACTTACTCCCTCGCATCCTAACCATCTTGGCTCAACTGTCACTTTACAGATGAAGCCCTTCCCGACCACCGTGCTGAAGATGGCAACCTCCCCTTACTCTTGTCTTGTGTCACCTTCCTCCTCAGCACTCATTACCTGCTAACATCTGGTGACAATTACTTACTGTGTTTTCCATGTGTCCCCCTCCCAGGATACTGGCTCCATGGAGGTGGGGATCTGCTCACTCTTGTGTCTCACACACAAGCACACAGTAAAGACTCAGGAAACACTTGTTGGATGAATAAACTGATGAAATACTGGATGGGGGTCTCAGGCTCCCCCTCCTCCCTGGAGCTGCCCTCAGTGACACTCGGGTGCCCTTCCCTGCCCAGCAACCTCCTCGAGCCACCTCTGCCCCTAGCTGAGGCCTGCTCACTGGCCCTGATTTTCCCTCCCTCTCTGCTACCCAGTCCTGACTACTTTCACTTCTAGATGTCTCTCCAACTCGCTCCACCCAGAGCACTGCTCCTGGACCACTCCCGAGGCCCCTTCAGCTCTGTCTCCAGGCCGGCACACCTCCTCGAGCCTTAGCTCGGTGCCCACCAGCCTCCTGTCCCCCCTCCCCCAGCTGTTGCTCCCCAGACCTCCTCTTCTGCTGCATCCCCAGCTCAGATGGTGCCCCTTCTCATTCCCCCTCTCGCTTAGGTCCCCACTGGACCCCACCTCACATGGCACGGCCCGGTCTGCTCTCCAGCCCTGCTTGGCTCCATCACCTCCCCTGGCTCTCAGCAGTGCCTGCTCAATCCAGAGCCACTGGCTGAGTCCTGAGAGGTGCCACCACTTTCCATTGCTGCTCCCCCAAGCTAGACTCAGAAGCTGCCAGTCTTTGAAATATCCACATCTGTCTGCAGCCCTCTCTGCCACCCCAACCTGGAGTGTCTGGGTTCAGACGGGAACCCTGACCCTTGCCCCAAGCTGCCCAGATGGCACCAAGGCCCCATGAGGACCTGGGTCCCACTCTCCTCTCCCAACTCTGGGTCCTAGGCAGATGCTAGCCCTCATGGTTCCCCAAATGCACCAGCTCGCTCTTGACTCGTGGCCTCTGCACAGGCTGTTCCTTCCACCTGGAACTCTCTTCCCCTCGCTCCACCTACTTTGTCCCCAGGTCTCAGCTTCAACAGAGCCTCCCCCAAGAGCCCCCATGCCGCATCACTGTCCTCCAAAGGCCCCTGCATGATCCCCAGGTAACATGCTAAGATGCTGGAGGACAACCTCAGGGCCCCAAATGTGGGGTCATAATCCAGGGCCACCCGAGTAAAGGCTGGGTGTCCTTGGGTCAATCCCCTAACCTCTAGGGACCTCCGTTTCCTCATCTGTCAAAGGCGACCACCACACCAACCTCACAGGGTGGCACCAGGAGAAGCAAAGGAGATGAGAAGTTGAAGTCAACAGTCCAGAGCCGTGCTGGGCGCTCAGCAAGCCCCATTCCTGTGCTGGCGACTGCCATTACCATCCAAGGGGACAATCTCTCTCTCTCTGGGGACCATTCTGGGGCTCAAACAAGAAAATGTACTTCAGGTGTTTAGATCGATTTCCAGCCCAGAGTAAATGCTCAATAACTGGGAGCGGTTGTTACTGCACGGTCACGTCACCCAGCTCCACCATTTACTGGCAACATGACCTTGGCTAAAACACTTAAAACTCTCCCAAGCCTCGGCGTTCCTCTTTGGGAAATGGGGCCTCAGGAGTTACTCCCAGGAAACGGCTTGCAACCCAGTACTCAGTACCAAACGTGTTCCACTGTTATCACCATCGTCATGGCCACTGCCACCCAGAATGGTCTCCCAACTCACTTCTGGGCCTTCTCTGAGGCCGTTATCTCCAGGTTCCAGCACAGAGCCAGGCCCGCGGTGGGTGGGAATTGGGAAACCTGGAGTCTTCACTCACGCCCCACAGGACTGCTATAGTCAATCGCGAGTCTCACTTTGCCCATGTGGATAAAGGTCAAGAAGGCCTTTGCCTCGTGGAGAGACAAGAGAAAGAGGCCCTGGGCCCTGCCACTTCCCATTCTCCACGATGGGCCTGTGTTGCCCCGGAGGCTCCCTGCTGCCTTGTGAGGGACTCTCTGGGGTTGGCATTATCACTGGCCTCAGGGGGCAGCAGGAACCTACCACCCTGCTGGTTCCTGCTGGGCGGCCACCCAGCTCTTTCCAGTGTCCTCTGAGTGGCCGCCAGGGAGACTAAAGCTAAATAAAGGCTCCCAGAGCCTGCCCGGCTCGGGCTTTACACCTCTGGGAGGGGTGGCTTGAGCAGACGCCTCGGCAGGGAGCGGGGGGTCTGCAGGTGTCCCCACCCCCCTGCCTTACAGATAGAAAACCTGAGGCTCGGGGCACCTGGGTGGCTCAGTCGTTAAGCGTCTGCCTTCGGCTCAGGTCATGATCCCAGGGTCCTGGGATCGAGCCCCGCATCAGGCTCCCTGCTCAGCGGGAAGCCTGCTTCTCCCTCTCCCACTCCCCCTGCTTGTGTTCCCTCTCTCGCTGTGTCTCTCTCTGTCAAATAAATAAAACCTTAAAAAAGAAAAAGAAAGAAAGAAACCCTGAGGCTCCCAGAACCTCAGTGCCATCCAGTTCGATAAAGAAATCACAAGAAACCAGTAACAGCAGCTCTATCAGGACAAGGGAGCAGGGGGCTGGGAGACTCCCTTGTCTCTTTCTGGTGCTTCCGGAATTTTTCTTTCCCAGGAGCACAGATTACCTGAATAATAACAATGATGATAACAACTAAAGTTTACAGAGAGCTTATCACGTGCCAGATGCTATCTATCCCAAAGACATCACACACATTAAATAAATAAGATAACCCCTCATAAGAACCCGATCAGGTGGATACCCTTAATATTCCCAGCTGGGGAAACTGAGGCACCAAGAGATCAAACGAGTCGCCGGAGGTCATCCATTAAGTCAGTGATTCCAGAGCCAGGACTGGAACCTAGGTGTGCAGGCCTGTGCTCAGAAGCTCACCAGGCTCCTTCTTACTAATCCCACCTCCCGCTCCCATATGCTTACTCCCTCCCAGGCCCTGAGCCAAGTTCTTGTCGGGCCTAATCTCGTTTCATTCTCAGGATGGTCTCTAGGGGCAGGGAAAGTAAAAGCAGTAAGTGGTAGGGCTGGGATTAGAACCCAGGCTTGCCGAACCGAAGCTGGTGCTGGAGATGCTTATCTTCCCTCCCCCACCCCCACCCTCACTAGGCTCCACTACAGCTCCAGGGTCCTCAGCAGGACAGGAAAGGGTCCTGTGCCAGGAGGGAAGAAGGCGTGGCAGGGAGGACTCTGCAGGAGACAGGGCGCTGGCTTCCCACCCAGCAGGACCAAAATGTTCTCCATACAGCTGTATAAATTAACCTCTTTATGTGAGAAAAGTAGGTGTTCCCGAGAATAGTCTTTTTAGAGCTCTGCGCAGGTCTCAAGCATTTCATAATAAAATGTTACACACAGCAAGAAATGGAAGTGCTAGAACTTTCTTCTTACACTCAGTGGCTTGCCTGGCAGGTACGCTACCCAAGAGATTACTGCTTTAGGGTTAAGGGTTGGAAATGGGACTGGAGACCAGATGTAGGGACTAGACAACACAGGACCGGGGAAGGGCCCTTCTAGGAGGTTCTGGATAAATGACTGGGAGTTGCCATAGGCGAGGGTGGGGTGAGGAATTCCTAACTGGAAGGTTCTGTGAGAGAGCTCACCCTCAGTGGGAGAGTACAACATACACAAGTATGTGGGTGTAGGAGCTCTGATTTGGGGGAGCAAGAGGTTAGAGTGTTAGGACTTATGAGCTCTTCTGCTGGCCTGTGAGCACTGCTGGGCAGGGAGAAAGGCTGGAGGACACCCAGACAGGATTCTGGGATCCAGATTTGGGGGCAAACAGGTAACAGAAGGGGCAGTAAATCTGGAATCAAACTGGGAGGGTCCCTAGTGAGAGCAGGGACAGTCTGGGTGTCTGAGAGCAGCAGACTGAGCTGGGGTCAGGATGAAGGCCGGGTGGGTTTGGGTGCTGGACTGGAGTTGGTATAAGGCCTTCCAAGGCTGCCAGAGGCTCCTACAGGAAACTGCTGGGGGTGGGTGGTGCCTGGCCTGCAATACCGAGGAGGGGCAGGGGCTCTAGACAGGCCGGAAGCCCTGCAGGGTAGGGTTTCCTGGTATAATGGGAAATGGGGTCCACAGTAGGGGACGCTAACGAGTGGCTGGAATTGGAAGGCTCCATCAGGGTCGAACCGGTGGTTTGGTCTGGAGAGAAAATGGGTTCCAAAACTCCAGTCCTGAGTGAGAATTAAGGCCCTGGTGGAGCACCGGTCTACATGCTAGGGAAGGGGTCCCCGGTGTGGGTTGGACTCCCAAGCCAGAAACAGAAATCTCAGGGGAGGACAGAGTTCCTTGTTCTGTTGGGAGAAGAAGCCAGATCTCTGGATCTGAATAGGAATCCCTGTCAAGAACTAGGGAGGAAGATCTCAGAATAAATTCAAAGTACTGAGGACTCTAGGATTTGGGGAGTGGCGGATGGTATATCCAAGATCAGAAACGTCTCCCAGAACAGATCAGGGCCCAGACTCTGAGGCAGAGTTCTGCGTGTAAGTGGAAGGTCCCAGAAGGGATTGAGGGAACACCCCCAAAGCTTACTTAGCAGCTTAGACGCGGAAAAAGGTGCCCTAGGGGTCAACTGGGAGTTCCATGCAGAGATCGGAGGGGAGGCCCGGGATCTCTGGTAGGGACGCAGCGCCCTGGCAGTTCTGCGCTCTGGAGTTGAATCGAGGAACCCCTCACGCGATACTGTAAGTCCAGACTATGCGTTGGGAATCCCAGGTGTCAATGTGGGGTCCCTGGCAGCACCGGGGTCAGAACTCTGGAGCGGAGTCCCGGGCGGGGGTGGGGGTGGGGGGAAGGGGATGGGCACGCGCATTCTACCTGGTGCCGCCAGCGGAAGAGGCTGGCCGTGTCGATGTTGGGGTGCGTCTCGTCCTCATCGTCAGACACCTCGATGTGGTCCCACACGCTGTAGTCCACCATCTTGCCTCGGCGGCTCAGCCCGCTCCGGCTCCGGGTCCGACTCTGGCGGCGGCAGCGCTGGAGACTCGGCCTGCGGAGCCCCGCCCCTTCCGCTTCCGCCCTGGCGCGCACGTTCCCCGCCCGCGCATGACGTTATATCCCTAGTAACCGCGGTGGCGGCAGTGGCGACCCGGCTTGCCTTAAAGGGTCAGGCGCACGTGTTCCGGCCCCCGGGAGTCCCCGTAAGGACCCCGCCTCATGGGGCGCGGGGCCTCCGCTGGGCACCCCTTGGAGGTATATGGGCTGGCGTTCCAAACTCGAGCCCCCCTCATCTCCCGCTGCCCCCCGGTGGGCGTTTGCGGCGGCCGCGAGGGGCGGGGCGGGTGGCGAGACTGAAGCAGGGGATTGTCCCCTTAGCCACGCCGCAGTGACGTCAGCCCGAGCCTACTGCAGGGGCGGGCTTCGGCGGGAAGACCTCTCCCCCTGCCCCCGGAGAAAAGGACCTAACCCTGCGCTGGGGAGGGGTGTCTGATCAGAGCATTTTCCCAGTCCTAGGGGTACAGGACCCTGCCCTGGAAAGGTCTAAGCGGAGGAGGGATATGGCCCTGCCCTTGGGGGGTCGGATGTGGGGGCGATGTGGTCCTGCCTTGGGACCTGGTGTTTCCCTGGCTCGGCCCACAGCCTCCCCCTCACGTCACCATCCTCTGCCATTCGTGAGCGGGGATTCGCGCACACACGCCACCTCTAAAATTACCCGGACCCTCCTCCCGCACCCAAGCCAACGGATCTCGCGCTCTTGTCCGCGGCGTCTCCCCGTGTGGTCGCTGGGTGTCGCTAATGTCTAGCCAAAGGCCTGTGCTTCAGCCCCGCGCTGCCGGGGGACGGGAAGGGGATCGTGGAGGTGCGGATGGAAGCTTTCCTCGTGGTGGTACTCTAGAATCGTTCGTAGCCCCTCCCCTTCGGTCTGGAGCCCCCTTAGTTGGCGGGGGCTCTGAAGACTCCATTACTGCGAGCTTGGGCGACCCCAGCTGCACACTTGCGTGCATTCCAACCTTCGTTTTGATGCTGGGATAAAAGGCCGTGTTGCAGCCTAGAGCCAGGATTATCTCAGATTAAAGGGCGTTCCGTGGGGGCGGGTGAGATGGGAGGAGCTCCGGCCCCTCGAGTGAGGGGCGCTTTTTCCCAGACCAGTGTTTGAGAGGGTGTTTGGAGAGAGGGGGCTGGAGGGAATGTATTAAAGGACTCGAGAGGGGGGGATTCCCCTGCCCAGGGAAGGGGAGGGGCCATCCAGACAAAAGCGCCCGCCCGCTGCCTCCCCTCCCCCTCGAGCATCTTTCAAACCCGCGAGTGGGCGGGCGGGGGCGGGGGAGTCCCCCTCTCCTCCCCCTCCCCCTGCTGGCCAGGCTGTCCAGCATCTCCGCGGCCGTCAAGTCCCGGGCACGCGCGCGCACGGACCCACACCCCAGCGGGTCTCACAGTCGCGCACACACACATACACACACAACAGCAAACAAAGGGTCTGGACACCCCTGTCCCCTCCCGCCCCTCAGGCCGGAGAGGGCGGGGCATCCCCTCCCCAGCCCCTCTGCAAGGTAAGCTTCGGGGCTGCGAGCTGCGGTGGGGAAGGGGACCCGGCACCCCGGAGGGAGGGGACCAGGACGCTGTGGGGTTCCCCGCTCCCCAAGAAAGCCGGGGCCCACCGGTACGCCCTTTGAGGGCTTCAGGCCGGCCTCCGGGCTGTGGGTGTGCGGGGAGGACCCCAGATGCCAGAGATTCCCGGGTTTCCGCGGAGGTCTTTCCCTGGCTTCCGAGACTGGAGCCGACGGGCCCGTGTGAAACGGGGTCCTGGGAGCCTGAGCTCCCAGAATTGGGGACAGGGCGCCGGAAGCTTCCCCATAAGCGCCAAGACTTTCCTAATCTGCCAGCACAGCATGTCCACCTGGGTACTGAGACAGCCCTCTGAGTCGCTTTGCACCGACCCTCGGTTTCTCACACCACCACCATCGGCGCATCTTCTGCTGTGTCTCGCGTACCTGTGAGGTGGGGGTGGGCGGCTGCTAGTGGTCCTCTGGACTATCCAAGCTTTCTCTGCTGCATCCCACAGCCACACACTACTTAGCAGCGGTGGGACCCCGGCATGAGCTCTGCCTCCCTGAGCCTCAATTTCCTCTTCTGCAAAGTGGGTAACGACACGGAGGATTCCCTGAGGTCATGCATGCGAGCCTGACTTTACTCGGTCAATTAATTTCTTAGCTCATTTCACACATATTTCCAAGTGCCTACTATGTGCCCCAGCACTGCAGCCAGGTGGTGGGGCTACAGCAACCAGCAAAAACAGCCGGCTGTTTGCTGTGCTTATACCTGAGGCTGGTGAGGGAGAAAGATCAGTGTGTAAAGCGAGGAATACCCACTGGTGATTTGAGACTGTAAAGACTAAAATCTCATAGGGCATAGAGAGTGACTGGGGGTAAGGGTGCTCGAGATGGAATGGGGTTTCTGGTTGGTATCTGCCTTATTCATGCCCTTCATTCAGCTCCTTATATGCGGGAGGGCCAGGGCCAGAATAGTGCCTGGCACACAGTAGGTGCTCAATAAATGTTGAATGAATTAGGGTATTAGATCAAGACTATTTTCATAGTACTTTAGGTCAGGAAGGAGGCTTATCATGAACCAATCCACCTCCCTCCCATTGTACAGATGGGGTAAGTGAGTCCCTAAGACCCAGAAAAGGGGAAAGAGCTTGTCAAAGGCAATACAGGGAGTTGATGGAGTATCATCATTCCCATAAAGTGAGCGTGGCTGAAGGAAGGGGAAAGGAAGAAAGTGAAGGCCAGATTTGAGCACAGCGCTCCCCACCCCCCCCAGGAACTAACAATACACAGCCAGCTCCCGCCTCTCTATACCACACAGACACAGCCCTACTATGATGAATATCTACTCAACGGGCATTTATTCAGCACCTACTACTATATGCCAGTTGCTGGGGACAGCAGGGAACAGAACAAAACTCTCTGCTCCCACAGAGGTGCCATATAATGGATGAGACAGAAAAAGAAACAACATAAACAAATAAATATATAACAAATTATGGTTAGAACTGTGATAGGAATAGAAAGCTGTGTCAAAAGAGCAAAATGGTGAGGCCCACTTCAGGTTGGGTATCCAGGAGGACCTCCCGGAGGAGCTGAATACTCTTCAAACACACACACACACACTTAAATCCAGACGGACATAATCATACCAAACAAACACCGTATACGAGGCACGTCAAGTCTCATTCCTACATAGGCTGATGTGGCTTCGCCCTGTCACATACATATACTCCTGCAGGTATGGTCTGGTTTCAGCTGTGCAACACTCACAGACTCACAGAAAGTTCCACCTGCTCGGCGGCACACGGAAAGCTGTGTATACTCTCATGCACACACACATGCATATACACGCACATGCCTGGGGCCCCTGATGATCCTTCCTGGCCCTGCTTTAGCTCCAGGCGTAGAGCTAGTTAGTAACTATTCCTTCTCAGGCCTGAATGCTCAGGGCCAAGGTGTGGATAAGGGCATTTATCCTCACCTCCTTCCCTCTTGTTGGCCATCTAGCCCAGCATCCTTCTTCTGAGGGTGGTGGGCTTGGGGGAATCCTGTGCTTTACTGACAAGCCAGGCCAGGGGCTCCCAGGCTGGGCCACTGGCTGATCGAGCTGACAAGCTGGGGTAAGGGAGGCCGCCTCTCTCTGCGCCTGAGCCTGGTGGGCCTTGCTGTGAGGATGAAGTGAAGAGCTGCCCAGAGCAGCCTGCTCTGCCATCTGGACCCCCCTCCCCAGCCGGCCTGCTGCCCAGGGGAAGAAGGGAAGGCAGGCTTAGAGGCACCCCTCTACCTTGGGCACTCAGGCCAGTTCATGATGCCCTGCCTTCCAAGCCTGGGGTTCTGCCAAGGCTGATTTCTGCAAACGTGAACAGGTATCCGGACAGCGGTGGTGTATCATGCATGCGAGCCTGACTTTACTCGGTCAATTAATTTCTTAGCTCATTTCAGTGTCTCTGCCCCTCTTCCCTGGATTGCAGTCCTCTCCTGGCCATCCACTCCTCCATTCCTTCCTTTATTCTGCAAATCCACGGGCTGTTCCAGGCACTGGGGATCTGGCTACAGAATTTGAAGAGCCCAGGGCAAGGGGAAAATGCAGGGCCCTTGATCAAAGTAATGAAGCATTTCAAGACAAGGGCAGGGCGTTAAACCTTCTAAGCGCGGGCTGTGAGGACTGCACAGGTCACATATCTGTGAAGTTGGTTCTCGGTATAGCTAAAATCGCACTGAAAAATCCCCTGCCCTCGTGGAACTCAGGCTTTGGACAGCAGAAATGTTAATATATGATATGTCAGGGATGATGACAGTTGAGAGGAAAGATAAAGCTGAATGAGGGCGATGGGGTGGAGGGAGGCATCTATCAGCCCTCTGGAATGAGGTGCCTTTGAGCAGAGGCCTGAGGAGGTAAGGGCATCAACTGGATTTATTCGTTCTTTTCAAGAGATATATGTTGAGCGCCTACTGTATGCCAGCATTGCCCTAGGACTGGAGAGCCAGCTGGAGACAGAACAGATCAACATCCTGACCTCAAGTCCTAATCAAATGATGAGCAACAGCTGACAAAAATAGTAGGTACATTCTTTATCTTGTTAGAATGTTAGAAGTCTACGAGAAACAAACAAACTGAAAGCAGAGTCAAGGAGATCAGGAAGTGGGAGGAACACGACATCCAAGCCTGGTTTTTTGGGTCAATGAGAACTGCAAGTACAAAGGCCCTGAGGTCTGAATATGCTTGAAGTCTTTGCAGAACAGTCAGCTGGTGAGTCTAGGGGGAGGATGGGAGGAGGTGAGGTTTCTGTGAATGTGTTGCTATCTTCCATGTCTGTCTATAGCTCCATGTGAGGTCAACAACAATGATGATAATTGTTATTATTACTAGGATGGTGACTACTGTTTTGTGAGCACCCACTATGAACCAGGCATGGTGCTTAGAACTTTACATGCATTGCTTCACTTCATCCTCACAACAACCTCCTCAGATAGGTATGGATATCATTCCCATTTTACAGATAAGGAAACCGAGGCTCAGAGAGGCTGGGTGACTTGCCCAAGGACATACAGTTAATAAATGGCAGAGCTAGGATTTGAATGCAAGGCTGTCAGTGTAATTTTTTTTTTTAAGAGAGAGAGCACCCATGCTGCGTGGAGGTGGGGGTTAGGGGTGGAAGACAGGGAGAGGGAGAGAGAGAATCTTAAGCAGGCTCCATACCCAGTGTGGGGCTCGATCTCAGGATCCTGAGATCATGACCTGAGCGGAAATCAAGAGTTGGATACTTAACTGACTGAGCCACCCAGGCACCCCTGTCAGCATAATTTTGGAGCCTGAGCCTGGCCCTTACTTACTACATGGCCTTTTCTTTGCCTGTCTGAGTGCATGCATCTGACTTCATACAGAGAGAGGGGGTGCCTCTTTCTCCCTGTGTCTATCTTATTCATTCCTTTATTCGTTCAGCATTCATTGAGACCATGTGTGGGGGACCATAATGAATGGGTACCATTTATACAGATAATTACAACTCAGAATGATGAATGCTTTAATGGGGGCAAAATAAGCAGCAGCAGGAGCTCAGAACATGGACTGTCTCAGTTTGGCTGAGAAGTGGAGGTGACCTTTAAGCTATCTTTATACATTCATCCATTTGTTCGACAACTGTCTGTCAAAGGCTTGCCAAGGTTGGTGAGATAATGTTTACATTCATTTCTACTAGTTGACACTGAACTGCAATGCTAGTTAGTGCAATAAGGCAAGAAAAAGAAATAAAAGCCAAAGTAGGGGGTAAAATAGTCCATAGCAGACCTTGCTAGGAACTTTATAATTATGCTATTATGTCCTTAAAATAATAACCAGACATTGAACAAATACTTACTAAGAGCTTGCTATGTTCCAGATTCGGTTCTAGGCACTGGGCATATGGTAATGAATAAAATAGATAAAATATTCTTGCTCTCCTGCAGCTGATATTCTAATGTGGGAAGAGACAGTAAGTGTAATAGATAAATTACATAGTACATTATCAGGCGATAAGACCTGTGAAAAATAGAGCAGGATAAGAGGGATTGGGAGTCCTGAGGGGCTAGCAACTTTAAACAGGGGTGGGATGGAGAGAACCTCCAGGAGAAAAGCCTGAAAAGGTGAGATCTGAGCAAAGAACTGAAGAATGTGAGAAGCCTGTGGATATTTAAGGGAAGAGATCCAGGCAGGACCAGCAGGTGCAAAGGCCCTAAGGCTAGAGTGTGACTGGTGTGTCCAGAAACAGCCCAGACCAGTGTGGATGGAGCAAAGGCTGAGAGGGAGTGGTAAGAGGTGAGGACCGGGAGGTGACTGGGCACACTGTGCCAGGACTGTGTGGGCCTCCTCTTGAGGGCTTTGATTTTTCCTCTCAGTGAAATAAAAGCCATAGAGGGCTCTGACCAGAGGAGGGACATGATCTGACTTGGGTTCTAACAGGCTCTCTCAGGCTCAGATGTTGTTAGTATTAAGCAAATTACTGAGTGCCAGACACTGTCCTGTGAGAATTCAGTACGGTCTGATCTCATTTCATTCTCACATGGACCCTGTAGCGATTATCATTCCATTTCACAGAGGAGAAACTGAGGCTCAGAGAGTTTGTCCTTGACCCATGGCCACACAGCAGTAATTCGCAGCACCTGGGTGCGAAGGTGAAGCGAACCAGCCTCCCCCTCCTCCAGGCTTTCAGGCAAGGATCGCCGGCAGCAGAGCGCACTCATCATCGGGAGCTGCGTCTGTGTCCCTGTCTGTCTGTTTCTATTTCCACGCGTCCCTGTCTGTCTCCGCGCGCCTCTGCTTGTGCGTCCCCCATCTGTGCCCAAGCCGCCGTCTCGCTGCGCCCGGCCCCCGCACATCGGAGCTATTTCGGGTTTAGGCATAAAAGCCCAACAGCTCGGAGGAGACGCTTCCTCCGGCCCCCGGCTCGGACCACGCGCCACACGCGGCCGCTCCTGGGAGCTCCCGGTCTTCTCTGCGGGATCCCCAGGCCGGGGGAAGCCCCCGAGGGAGGACGGGTGGGGGCTGGGGCGACCCGGTCCCGAGGCTCCCGGCCCCCCAGTGGCCAACCTGGGCATTGACGCCGTCCAGACCCTAGCCGTGCGTCAGCTGTCGCTCTGGCAACGGGCGGGCGACGTCACCCGACGGGCAGTGCGTCAGCCACCTGCTGACGTCACGCCTCCGGAGAGGAAAACCAGCGAGGGAGGGTATGATTCAGGCTCGGCCGGCAGGGGGAGCCCCAGGGCACTAATGGCGGATGCCTTCGGCTTGGTCCTTCAGGAGGCGCTGGCCCGGGCGGACATGACGCCCGCAGCCCCAACGGCGCGCTAGGTTGGCGGGATGAAGAGGAGCCGCAGTGTCCTGTCGGTGGCCGGGCCCGGGGACGAGGTGAGAGAGGCGGGGCCTGGGCTGGGGGCGGGGCCTGGGCTGGGGGCGGGGCTTGGGCCGCGGGGGAGACGGGCGCCCTCTTGTGACTATGGCGGTTCACTAAGTGTGGCTTCACATCCTCAAACCTGAGTTGTCGTCGCCTTGTGCCTCAGTTTACTCCCTTGATGCCATAATTTTCCTGCTGCCTGGATTAAGAGGCTCTCAGCCCCGGGACAGAAGGCAGGGGCTTCCAAGGGGCTTCCCCGGTGGGGAGAGGATTGTAGGGTGAAGGAGGGGTGCTGGGGGTAAGGTCTTGAGGGTCTAAGATGGGGGGAGGAGCCACAGACTGTAAGGCCAGGAGGGGCCTCGTAGGCGTGCAGGGCGGGGATATGTTAGAGGGGCTTCACAGTGAGTCACACAGTGGGTCCAGAGCCCCAGGGCCGGAACATCAAAAGGGAGCCCTATAAGAATTATGGCTGAGAAGGGGTGGGAAAGCGCCCTTTGTGGGAGGGATCAGCGAGTGGCTAAGATGTGAGGGGGACACAAGGAGTCTATATCCCCATCAGCCACTTTCTCAGGTGGCTAGGGAAGGGTGTTACTGGAGGGAGGGGCTCAGAACGGCCTGGTGAGGCCATGCCCCTATCCTGTCCTTGTCCCTCCTCAGAGGCCGTGGGAGACCCCGGAGCCCACCAGTGCCAAAATGCTGGGGGCCGACCTCCGACGACCTCGCCGTCGCCTTTCCACGGGTCCGGGCCTGGGCTGGGCCGAGACTGAGCCCTCAGACCCTGGGGTCCCACTGCCGCCAAGGCCCACCACGTTGCCACTGCTGGTCCCTCCACGGATTTCCATCACCAAAGCTGACAGGTAGGCAGGAGGGGGCCAGGCTGGGAGGTGGGGTGGAGATTCAGGGCCAGCCACCAGCCGTTTCCATGCTCCAGGCCCCTGGCCTTTCACAAAATCAGCTGAAACTTCTGGAGCCCTGTGGGTCAGGCTGTGACGCCCCTTCCCCAGGGTGCCCCTTGCAGCCTCTAGGAATCCCGTCTTCCATTTTGCAGCTGCCTGAGTCAGCAAGAGGCAGGGTTGTGGAAAGGGTTTCAGCCCTCCAGTCCCGTCATGCCCCCACAATCAGAGAGCTGGGGCAGGTTAGGGAGTGGGTCTCCCACCAGTCAGCTGTGTGCTTCTATTTCTCCTGGGAGGTTGCACTTCCTTCCAGGACTTAAAGGGGATGCTGAGACCCTGGAGGAGGGCTGGACTGGCATTTTTCTTTCTCTTGGGGGTAGATGTAAGAGGTATGTGTGAACCCCTTGCTCCTTCTCATCTGGGGTCCTCCGAGGGCACTTCAGCCCCCATCTTGGCTGGAGGATGAGTTTGAAAGCTGGACAGCTGAGCTTGCCCGGGCTGCTGGCCAGGCCCCTGCCCCTACTGCCCTCCTCAGGCCACTGTTCTCTGCAGCCTCCATCTTCCCCACCCTTTATCTACTCACTTGGAGGTCTCCAGGGTCTCTGCTTGGGTCATGATATAATGCTTCATTTCCAGATGGGGGACGGAAGTGACTGTCATTCCCCCCCTCCCTGGGTGTAATGTATCTCCCTCCAACTCCCCCTGCCCCCAAATCATCCTTCTACCCTCTGCCAGGTTCAGGGCCAGCATGGTCCAACCCGGATTCAGACCAGAGCTCCAAACACCAGCCTTAGCCCACTGCCTTGGGTCCTTCTTCCGCAAACCGCCCCACCCCCACCCCGCTGTGGTCTATCCGCCCCCTCCGCCCCCATCCCTTGTTACCCAGAGCTCCGGGCAACGCTACAGCCTCCAGTCCCCAAGAATTTGGCCCAGCCCAGGACCCTCAAATGATCTGGAGAGGACTGGCAGCCCTTGCCAATCCCCAGAAGCCGTTTTGACTATGTACTGCGGGGGGAGGGTCCCTGAGAGAAGTGGGAGACACAGTTCTGGCTTCTGGGATACCCCGCGGCTGCTAATGCGGGGCGGGTTCTTGCTCCGCATTCGCCCACGCCCGGAGCCCCTCGGGCGGGGAGAAAAGCGGCTATGGGGGCTGGAGATGGCCGCTTTTTTTTTTTTTTTTTAAATAAGAACAGTGCTGGGGGGGATGGGGGGGAGGAGGGCGGTGGCAGACAGCACGGCCTGCCCCGGGGAGTCAGTGAGGGGGGCACGCGGGGGCGGGGACCTGGTTCTGGGGACGCGCACCAAAACCGTTTAGCGTCCGAGCGCGCGTCGGCCCCGGGGGTGGGGCACCCGGGCGATAGCGCTCCCCAAGCCAGGCCACCGCCAGGGCTCCGTCGCGGCCGGGGCGGCAGAGATGGGGGGAGGGTGGCGCTCGGATCCCGCTCGTTCTCTGCTCGCTCGCTCGGCGCGGCGCTGGGGGAGGCGGGAGCGTGAGTCACGGCGACTCCCGATTTAGGTGCCGGAAGGGGGGCTCTGCCGGCGGGGGCCGCGGGGAGGAGGCGCGGCTGTTTACTCGCCTGAAAAGGGCATGGGGGTGCATCCCGCGGCTGCCGGAGACCTGCCTCAGTTTACCTCCTGTAGAAGCGCTTTACAAGAGGCAGCGATACACAGAGCGGTGGGCGGGCAGCCGGGGTGTCCTCCTGGAGCCACACGGGAACCAAAGGGACACACCCCAGAAACACCCCAAAGCGGCCCTCAGGCCGACCACACACACACCAACACGTATAGGCTCCTTCAGACACCACAGTCAAACAGCCGAGGCTGAATTGCCTGCACAACTCCGCAAGCACGGACCGACCACAATACACACCCAAACGCGTGGGTACACATGCACAGCCCCAGGCCACCAGAACAGACCCCACAGCGGCGCACACCCTCCAAACAAGCAGCACACGTGCGCACACCTCCTTCACCCACAGACACACTGATACACACACAGCGAAATCCAGAGAAACAGGCAGACCGCAGCAGCCAACCACGTGCGCACACACACTTCCAGCCGACACCAAAAACACAGACAACCCTCGGAAGGGGCCACGTGCACGCACATCCCGCCCTGGGCACACACCATCACCATCTTCCGACCCACCAACAGGAGAATCCCCGAACGTCGCCGCTGCCGGCAGCAGAGACCGCGTCGGTGGCACCGGGACCACTCCCCACATGCGCCCCCCCGGCCAGGGGTAGCGGCGAGGACACGCCAGCATAGGGCTCCGCCCCCGCCATGATGGATGGACTGACTGACACACCGGCAACCAGTCGGGTGTCTTCTTCCTGATCGGATTAACCGTTTAACTCCTTCTTTCCCGTGCACGCCGCGGCTAGGCAGGGCGCTCAGGAGAGAGCCGAGTTCCGGCGCCCCCTCCCCTCCGGGAGCGGGGCTCTGCGTGGGCGGGGAGGGCCCCCCTCCTTGGGTGGCTGCCCCCCACTAGCCCGGGCGGAGGAGGAGGAGGAGGAGGGGGGCGGCGCTGACAGAGCGGCGGGCGGGGGGCGGGGAGGGGCGGGACGGGGCGGGGGAGCCGGGGCTGGCGCGGAGCGGGGTGCCGAGCGCGGAGAGCGCTGCCGGGCGCCGAGCAGAGCGCCAGCCGCCGACAGAAAGCCGCGGCGCCCGGCCCGGGGGCGACCGGCCCGTAGCGCCCCCGGGTCTGTCCCCGGGGCGCCATGGCCCCACCGAGGCCAGGCGCACCCGCGGGGCCTCGGGCGCGTCGGCTAGCGCGCCGCTGAGCAGGGGGAAGCTTGGAGAGGCCGGGGCCCCCCGGGGCGCAGGAGGGGGCCGGCGCCATGGAGCCCCCGGCCGCCCCCTCGGAGAGGAGCCTGTCTCTGTCTCTGCCCGGGCCCCGGGAGGGCCAGGCCACCCTGAAGCCGCCCCCCCAGCACCTGTGGCGGCAGCCGCGGACCCCCATTCGTATCCAGCAGCGCGGCTACTCCGACAGCGCGGAGCGCGCAGAGCCCGCACGGTCCCCACACCGGCCCATAGAGCGTGCCGACGCCGTGGACACCGGCGACCGGCCCGGCCTGCGCACTTCCCGCATGTCCTGGCCCTCGTCCTTCCACGGTACCGGCACCGGCAGCGGCGGCGCGAGCGGAGGCAGCTGCAGGCGGTAAGACTCCGGGCGGCGGACGCGCGAGGAGCGGATAGGCGCGCAGAGAGGACGCAACTCGCCGCGCTGACCGCAGGCGGCGCTGCGCTGCGGGTGGAGTCCGAGTGACTGGCGGGGGTGTGGAGGGGAGGGGGAGTTCTGCTGTGGGGGCGTCGGGGACGCGACCCTGGTGGTGCCCCGTACACGAGTACCCTTCCTACTGAAGCCGGTCCTGGGGTCGACCTCGGGGGAGCCGTGCTGCGTGTAGTATTTACGACGTCTTGGTTGCGGGCTGCAGCTTTGGGAGTCTGTACCTTAGTTGATGACAGCGCAGGACAGTGGCTATAGGTTGGCTACTTGAAGGGACTTTCCTGGGGGCCCTGTACTGGCAGCTAGATTCATTATGTTTGTGGACGACCTAGAGGGCACTGTAGGGGGCGCCTGCTGGGATCACAATGTTTCCTCCAGGCTGAGGGGCTCTCAGAGTCCCCTTAAGGGGTGGAGGACTGTATGGGGTGGGGGGAGCATTCGGGGACTCGCCCTGAAGCAACTGGGGTCAGAAATCCAGAGGGAGCCTCTTGGGGGAGCACCGTGTTGGGGGCCTGTGTGCTGCGTTGGCGCTCCCTCTCAGGGCAGGAGTGTTAGGGTTCAGTAGCTGACCAGAGGGAGGGACCATGCGCAGAGGGTGCACGGTCCCGGCACAGGGTAAGGGAGTCCCTGCCTCCCCAAGGGGACGGTGTTAGAGGGCAGGTGTTGGGCTGGCTCTGACGGCGCCCTCTCACTGACCTGGGTTGGCTCCAGCTGTTGGGGTACGACTGGTGTGTCTGCCTTAGCTGCATGCGCTGCCTGGGCTTCTGGGGACCCGCGACTGTGACATGGGATTGTGTGTGCTCTGGGGACAGTGACTGTGGCCGTGGAACCATATGTGCTCCTGAGACGGTGCTTGTGACATCATGGCTATGTGTGTGCTTCCAGGACAGTGACTGTGACCGTGTGACTTGTGTACTTAGGGGTGGCAGGCATTGTGGCAGGATGACCGTGTGAGCTCCCAGGACCATGACGATGTGACTGTGTGCTTCTGGGACGGCGGTTGTGACAGTGACTGCGTGTGCTCTTGAGGCACCGATTGTGACTGCACGCATTCCCAGGAGGCAGTGATGGTGGCCCTGGGACAGTGTGATCACATCAGCG
The DNA here is from genome assembly GCF_011800145.1 of Mirounga leonina. NCBI lineage: Eukaryota > Metazoa > Chordata > Mammalia > Carnivora > Phocidae > Mirounga > Mirounga leonina. The sequence continues at coordinate 51,489,601 of NW_023270855.1, read as the reverse complement.
GGACTGTCCGAGCTCCCAGCGACACTGATTGAGACGCTGACATGCTCTCAGCTGCCTCTGTTCCCTGCGTCCAGGAGTCGTCTGAGTTCTGGGGTGCGCTCCCATTTGCCCGCCGTGCTGTCCTCGAACCAGCTGGTGTTTCTAGTTACAGTATCTACTCTAGTGGTCCTCGGGGGTCTGACTCTGTGACCGACAGCTTCGACTGTGCGTTTTGTCTGACCCACCACTGGTGCCCCTCTGCTTGCGACATCGCTAAGATGGTCAGATTCGGGCCTCTCCCTCCTGGAGTTCCCAAGGGAGGCCCCTCTGGGCTGTGACCCTACAATTCTAGCTCTCTCTGGGGCCTTCCAGCAGGCCCTACCCGCCCCCCCTCCCTGGGCCGCCCCCACACACTCCCATTGGAGACATACCCAGCCCCAGCACCCCTGCCCCGAGGCAGGAAGCGAGTGTCATGGGCCCGGCACACACAGCCTGCTATTTCCCAAAGGGAACTGGAGAGAAGCTGAAGGAAAACAGAAGCTGGAATCAACAGGAAATGCCAAGACCCGGGGCTGAACGCCAAACTAGCTCAGGTCACTGTCCTGAGAGACCACTGAAGGAGTGGGGTGCCATCAGAACTGGGCCCTCTTCCTTTTTAAGACCCCGGGGACTCCCCCTACCCTGGTGTCTGGGGTGCTGACTCTCTGGGGGCAGTGGCTGAGTGGTAATCATCATCATTATCTTGGTGGTATCCATCTCCTCATGGCTCACCCTCGGGCTCCGTGCCGGGGACTTTTCCACATGTGTTGTCTCCAGAGCCTCAGGAGGTGTTCCTTTTGGACAGACTGAGGCCCAGAGGAGCAAAGTCCCTCCTTCGTGCCCAAGCTCACACAAGCAGGAAATGGCACAGCTGAGATCCCAGCACCCCTCTGTCTGATGCCTGGGGTCCCGGCACAAGGGTCTTGCCCTCGCTGGGCCTCAGTTTCCCCATCTGTGAAGTGGGGCTCTTGGTACTGCTCTGTTGGGGGGGGTGTTTGAGAGTTCTGTGAGGTTGGGGATGTGTGTAAAGGACTTAACACAGTGAGTGCTCAGTAGATAGTCACTCAGGGACCTGGACTCAGGAGAGGAGGTGGGGTTTGAGTAGACCCTGCTCTGCCAGGGTGGGAATTAAAAACAGGAACCTCAACCACATCCCGGCAGGGCTCAGGTTTCTGTTTCGCTGTGGGCCTGCGTAGCCTCCAGTGGCTGTGGCCAGAGGGAAGGCATGGGTGCCAGCATCCTCCCCCCACCCTTAGGCAGAAGGAGGAAGGGGGAACTGAGAGGCCTCCAGTGGGAACCTCGCTTCTTAGAATGGGCTTCCTGCCAGCCTGTTTCTCCAGAAAGGGGGTTCTCTGAGTGCACGCAGGGCGTTCCAGTGCTACCCACGTTGCAGTTCATGCAGCCACCAAAAAGGGGATCCAGACAGCCCTAGACTTGAGTCACAAGAACCCCCAGAGAGAGGGCACTGCCCTCCATGTGAGATGGCATCCACAACTCCCCTCCAGACCTGGGGATGTATGAGCTTGTGCTCCTGGCGCCCTGCGGGGCTGAGTCACGGCACCACCACGATCTGTCAAGAGGCAGATGGAGCTGGAGGAAGAGAACGACTCCGGTGGTAGTGGGGGCGGGGAGGGGGGGGCTTGCCTGAATTGGGGGCAGGGCCAACGTACCGACCCCTACCCCGCCCCCCTGTGCCCCTCTGTACCTCCAAAATCCTCTCGCCGAGGGAGGCGCTGCCGGGGCCCCAGGAAGGGGTGGAGGCAGCTGGACTGGGGTCCCTCTCTGGCCCGTGGCCTCTGTCTCCACTTGGGTCCTCGCCTCCTCTCATCTCTGGCTCTCCCTCATCCCTGCGGTGTCCTGGGAACCGGTCCCTCCGCGCGCCCCTCCCTCCGCGCGCCCTCTGCTGGGTGACGAGAAAGGCACAGGCTGAGTGTGCGTTCCGAGTCCGGACCCGCCTGTGGGGCTCTAGTCCCCGAGCAGAGCAAAGTCGCGGCCGGCGCCACGAGCGTGGCGCCCCAGGTTATTATTTCATGCGTATCGAGCGCCTCGGAGAGTGGGCGCCAGGCCGGCCGACCGCAGGCTGCGGGTGCGGTCCTCGCCCTCCCCGGGCGGCACCAGGCGGCTCTCCCCGTCCAGCCCAGCGCAGTGGAGACAGCCGCCTGGCGGATGCAGAGGAACTTGGCGGAAAAGTTGCGGACGCGGAGTTCCGGCTCACCTCGGCGCTTGCCCGTGCCCCTGCCCGTGCCCGTGCCAGGGCCTCCCAACACCAACCTGCCTGTTAACTCCCAGCGTCTTTGGCTCGCCATTCCTGCCGAGGAAACGGAGAGAAGTGACTTGCCCAAGGTTGCACAGCGAGCTGGGGGTTAACACCCAGGTCTCCTGGACTCCAGATAGGTGGGTGAGAATCAGATTGTAGCCCTGCCCACTGACTCGCTGTGGGACCAGGAGCCCCCCCCCCCTTCATGCCTCCATGAGCCTCTGTGCTCTTACTACATACACCCACATGCATAAGATCTGCCCACCCCCAGGGCTGTGGGTAAGGCTCAGAGGGCTGTTGTTGGGGCTGGGCAGCCAGGAGCTGGTGTTTTGAGAACTGCACTTCTGCAAAGTACATCCCTTTGATGTCTGCAGACAGAAGGGGGTGTCCTCCAAACCACAATCCTGGGCCCTGGCTGCCAGGGCGCCCCCCCCCCCCCCTTCACCAGTCACAGATTGACTGCAGGCTCCTCTGAATTGCAGGTAGGGCTTCGGGCCTGAGGGAACTGCAAACTGACAAGTGAGGACAGAGTTTCGGGGGGCATCTGAGCCCACTGTCTTCACTCCTGAGTAAGAGCTCAAATCCAGCCTTTGCCCTTGACCTGCGGAGAGAATCCACCTGACCGAGCCTCATTTTCCTCATCTGGGGAACGGGGCCATTCATGCCACACACAGTGAGCATCTTCAGGCTGTGGCAAAGAATGAGACAGAGCCCCTGTCCCTCCTGTCCTGGAGTTCTCAGGCTGGTGGATGAGGAAGAAATAGCAAGTAAAGGCATATGATAATTCCAGATGGTGACACAGGGGACAGGAAGAGAAGAGGGATGCTGGGGTCAGGGAAGGGCTCTCTGAGGAGGTGACATTTTAGTACAGACCTAAATGAAGTGACATTGGATGCTAAGTGAGCCTGATGAAGAAGGTGACAAGCAGAGGGAACAGCCAGTTCACAGGTCCTGGAGTGGGAGCATGTCTGTTATGTTAGAGGAAAAGTAGAGAGGCAAAGGTGGCAGGAGTGAACAAGGGATGCAGGGAAAGAAGTGAGGCAGGGAGGGCGCCTGGGTGGCTCAGTTGGTTAAGCGACTGCCTTCGGCTCAGGTCATGATCCTGGAGTCCCGCATCGGGCTCCCTGCTCGGCAGGGAGTCTGCTTCTCCCTCTGACCCTCCTCCCTCTCATGCTCTCTGTCTCTCATTCTCTCTGTCTCAAATAAATAAATAAAAAATCTTAAAAAAATAAATAAATAAATGAGGCAGGGAGGTGACAGGGCAGCTCATATAGAGCCTTACAGGCTATGGTCAGGGTTGGCTTTAGGCCTTAATTTGTCTCTGACTTTTTAGGAAGGGACAAAGGTCACTGAGCTGGCAGGAGACTGAACCATGAAGGGCCTGTGTAGCCTCGTGGCTAAAATCCCAGTCTCTGGAGTCAGACAACTGGACTTATCATCCAGCTCTGCTCTTTCTAGTCTGGGTGACCCTGGCCACGTCACTTCTTCCTGGGCCTCAGGTTTCCCCGTCTCTGAAATGGGCCTATGCAGAACCCTATTTCCAAAGTCTGAACTGAAGAGTCAGCAAAACAAAGGAGGGAAGCCCGAGGGCAGGTAAATGAGAATGCTCTTCCTTTCTGTTTGTAGCTGGGCCAAGGGGGTCCCAGTGGCCAGCGCAAAGGGTCTTAGTGGGTTGAGACCAGGAGTTTTCACCTGAGGGCAAGTCTGGCCTCCAGCGGACATGTGGCGAAGGCTGGAGACATTTTAGTTTAATGACTGAGGAGGTGCTACTGGCAACTAGTAGAGGATTATCTGGCCCTAAATGTCAACACTGCCAAGGTTGGGAAACCCTGTGTTCCCAACGAGGTGATCACCTCCAAGGGAGCAAAAATTGGTTCTTGGGTGGATGCGTGAGGGGAAAAAAACAAAAAACAAAAAAAACCCCCTTACATTTATATATAAAGCCCAGATATACACATAGTACATAAACAGATATACAGCACAGGCATACCTCGCTTCATTATGCCTCACAAAAACTGCATTTTTTACAAATTGCCTCCGCGTCGAACAAGTCCCTCGGCACCATTTTCCCAACAGCATTTGCTCACTTTGTTTCTGTGTGTCACATTTTGGTAGTTCTGGCAACCTTTCAAGCGTTTTCGTTGTTTTTATTATTTTATTAGGGTCACGTGTGATCAACTTGATGTGACCAGTGTAATCATTTTGGGGCACCGCGAACCAGGCCCCTATAAGTCGGCAAATTAAATCCATGAATAGTGTGTGTGTATTCTTTTTTATTTTTTAAGATTTTATTTATTTATTTGAGAGAGAGAGAGAATGAGAGACAGAGAGCACGAGAGGGAAGAGGGTCAGAGGGAGAAGCAGACCCCCCGCCGAGCAGGGAGCCCGATGCGGGACTCGATTCCGGGACTCCAGGATCATGACCTGAGCCGAAGGCAGTCGCTTAACCAACTGAGCCACCCAGGCGCCCCTGTGTGTGTATTCTAACAGCTCCACCAACCAGTTTTTTTTCCCCTTTCCCTTTCTCCCTTTCCTTGCGCCTCCCTATGCCCTAAGAATGATTAAGCTTAATGAGGAAGGCATGTTGGAAGCTGAGATAGACCGAAAGCTAGGCCTCTTGGACCAGTGAGCCAAGTTGTGAAGGCAGAGGAGAAGCCTCGAAGGAAATTAAAGGTGCCCCTCCAGCGAACACAGGAATGATAAGAAAGCAAAATGGCGTTTTTGCTGATTTGGAGAAAGTTTGGTCTAGATAGAAGATCAAACCAGCCACGACACTCCCTTAAGCCAAAGCCTCATCCAGAGCGAGGCCCTCACTGTCTTCAGTTCTGTAGAGGCTGAGGGAGGTGAGGAAGCTGCAGGAGCCAAGTCCGAAGCTAGTGGAGGTTGGTTCATGGGGTTTAAGGAAAGGAGACGTCTCTATTACATAAAAGTGCAAGGTGCTGATATAGAAGCTGCAGCAAGTTATCCAGAAGCTCGAGCTAAGATGATTAATGAAGGTGGCCACACTAAACACATTTTCAGTGTAGACAAAGCAGCCTCCTATTGGAAGATGCCATCCAGGACTGTCATAGTTAGAGAGGAGAAGTCAGTGCCTGGTTTCAAAGGACAGGCTGCGTCTCTCTTGTTAGGGACCAGTGCAGTTGGTGACTTTAAGTTAAAGCCATTGCTCATTTGCCATCCTAAAAATCCTAGGGCCCTTAAGAATTAGGCTACACCTAGTCGGTCTGCTCTGTAAACGGAACAACAAAGCCTGGGTGACAGCACATCGGTTTATAACATGGTTTACTGGATATTTTAAACCCACTGTTGAGACCTGCTGCTCAAAAAAAAAAAAAAAAGGATTCCTTTCAAAATATGACTATTCATTGACAATGCGCCTGGTCACTGACGATATCAGACGGAGATGTACAATGAGATTAATGTTGTTTTCATGCCTGCTGACACCACATCTATTCTGCAGCCCATGGATTAAGGAGTCATTTTGACTACCAAGTCTTATTATTTGAGAAATACATTTCGTTAACCCATAGCTGCCACAGACCGTGACTCCTCTGATGGATCCGGGCAGAAGAAATTGAAAACCTTCTGGAAGGGACTCACCATCCTCGACGCCATTCTGAACATTCTGACTCATGGGAAGGGGTCAAAGTGTGAGCAGGAACAGGAGTTTGGAAGAAGTGAAGTGGCTGTGAAGATTGTTGAAATGACAAGGCTTTAGAATAGGACGTAAAGTTAGATGATAAAGCAGCAGCAGGGGTCGAGAGGATTGACTTCCATTTTGAAAGAAGTTCTACGGGGGCGCCTGGGTGGCTCAGTCGGTTAAGCAGCTGCCTTCAGCTCAGGTCGGTTAAGCAGCTGCCTTCAGCTCAGGTCATGATCCTGGGGTCTTGGGATCGAGCCCCACATCCGGCTCCCTGCTCAGCGGGAAGCCTGCTTCTCCTTCTCCATCTGCCTGCCACTCTGCCCACTTGTGCTCTCTCTCTCTGTCAAATAAATAAATAAAATCTTAAAAAAAAAAAGAAGTAAGTTCTACGGTGGGTAAAATGCTCCAGAGAAACTGCTCCTAAAAGGAAGGCCCGATCCATGTGGCAAACTTCACTGTTTTCTTATTTTATTTATTTATTTATTTATTTATTTTAAAAAATATTTTATTTATTTATTTGAGAGAGAGAGAGAGCACATGAGAGGGGGGAGGGTCAGAGGGAGAAGCTGACTCCCTGCTAAGCAGGGAGCCCAATGCGGGACTCGATCCAGGGACTCGATCCCGGGACTCCAGGATCATGACCTGAGCCGAAGGCAGTCGCTTAACCAACTGAGCCACCCAGGCGCCCCCACTGTTTTCTTATTTTAAGAAGTCCCCACAATACCCCGATCGGTCAGCAGCCATCAACATGGAGGCAAGACCCTGCACCAGCAAAGATTACGACTCGCTGAAAGCTCAGATGGTGGTCAGCATTTTTTAGCAATAAAGCGTTTTTAAATTAAGGTACATACACTTTTTTAGACATAATGCTATTGCACACTTAGTAGACTACGGTGTCATGTAAACATGGCTTTTATGTGCCCTGGGAAACCACAAAATTCGTTTGGCTCGCTTTGTTGGGATGTTGACTTTATTGCAATGGTCTGGAACGGAACCTGCAGTATTTCTGAGGTATGCCTGTGTATGGGGGGCTGTACCATTTCATAGAGAAGGCAATTTAGGGGGTCGGGACTGTCTAAGCAGGCTATTCCTCCAGGCGGGGAGGGGTTAATGAAATAAAGGGTGGCAAACACTGGCATAGAGCCTGGCTCAGACACTCACTGGCTGTGTGACCTTGAGCAGGTTGTTTCTCGCCAGGAGTCAGTTTTCCCATCTGTAAAATAGGGACAACAGTATATCACTTTGCAGGTCTTTTGTGAGGATTAAAAGAGATCAGAGATAGAGGTGCTGAATGTCCAGGTTAGCTGCTATCATCGTCCTCACCTTCCTCATCTTCATCTTCATCATCTGTATTCTCTGGCTAGTACAGTGGCTTGCATATTATAAGCTCTCCAAAAAAGGTTTTGTCAGATAATTATAGCTAATATTCAGTGAGTGCTTTACTGTGTCCAAACGCTTTTCCAAGCCTTTTCTTTTTTTTACATGTCCATTCATGAGATGCATAGTATTTTTTTTTCCCCTTTAAATTTTTTATTTATTTAATTGAGAGAGAGAGAAACAGCATGAGAGGGGATAGGGTCAGAGGGAGAAGCAGACTCCCCACTGAGCAGGGAGCCCGATGCGGGACTCTATCCCAGGACTCCGGAATCACGACCTGAGCCGAAGGCAGTCGCTTAACCAACTGAGCCACCCAGGCGCCCGAGATGCATAGTATTATTACGCCAATTTTACAGGTGGGAAAACTGAGGCTGCATGAAATGAAGTGACTGGCCCAAAGCCAAATGACTAAGAAGTGCCCGGAGGCCAGACTCAAGCCTAGGCCAGCCAATTCGGGGGCTCATGACAACGGAGCCAACAGGTAGAGAAAGGTATTTACAGAGGCAGGGCCCTAAAATAGAGATTAACTCCATTTTTCTTATTTATTTATTTATTTTTAAATTTTTATTTATTTGACAGAGAGAGAGACAGTGAGAGAGGGAACACAAGCAGGGGGAGAGGGAGAGGGAGAAGCAGGCTTCCCACGGAGCAGGGAGCCCGATGTGGGGCTCGATCTCAGGACCCTGGGATCATGACCTGAGCCGAAGGCAGACGCTTAACGACAGAGCCACCCAGGCACCCCATTTTTCTTATTTAAAACAAGCTTCTGGGCGCCTGGGTGGCTCAGTTGGTTAAGCGACTGCCTTCGGCTCAGGTCATGATCCTGGAGTCCCAGGATCGAGTCCCACATCGGGCTCCCTGCTCGGCGGGGGCTCTGCTTCTCCCTCTGACCCTCTTCCCTCTCATGCTCTCTCTCATTCTCTCTCTCAAATAAATAAATAAAATCTTAAAAACAACAACAACAACAACAAAAAACAAGCTTCTCCCACTTCCTAACCCCAAACAGCCACAGACAGGTTTGGGTAGTCTCTGGAATTATAACCAGCTGGCTAACTTTGTTCTAGAATCTTCACCTCCTCAGTCTCCCTTTCTTCATCTGTGAAAGGGGATCATGTGCCCCCCACAGAGTCATAGTGGCTGGGCATGCAGAGCCACTGCAGAGTCTCCAGAAAGTCCCTATCTGCTTTTACTGCTCTGCCTAGGGGAGGTCGGCTTCTTGGGGCCTCCTCATGAGCTGTGGAGGGCCCCAATTCTAAGATACCTCAGATTCTAAGGAGTGGGGGAATCTTAGTGTCTAGGGGCTGTGAGCACACTCAGCGTCTAGGGGTATCTCAGAGTTATAAGGCATGTCTCAGAAGCTGTGGGGGGGCATTCTGGAGGTGTCCCAAAGATTGTGGGTTCATCTTGGTTTTGGAAGGTAGCCTCGGGTTATAGGACTGTCTTAGGAACTGTGGAGGAATCTAGTTGTGTCCCTGGGGTCCGTGGGGCACCCTAGGATTTGGGGGGCAGCTACATATTTATGGGAACACCCCTTGAATCTGAAGACACCCCGAGGCTGTTTTGGTGTCTCTGAACTTGTGGGGGCATCTAAGGGATGCTGTGGAGCCACTCGGGGGTTGGCGGATATCTGAGGGACTGTGGAAGCATTCTTAGGATCTGTGAGGGGTCCTGGAATTTGGGGGTGCCCTCATGCAGTCTGTAGGAATACTCTGTGGCTGTGGGAAATTCTAGGGGTGCTCTGGGGATCTCTGACTCAGGGATGGTGGGGGTACTCTAGCAGACTTGGGGGACATCTGAGGAAACCTGGCGATGGTCCTGGGATCTGAAGGAGTTTCATTTGCGGGTGCATCCTGAGAGTCTTGGGGTGCCCCTGGGGTTTGTGGGAACATATCAGTAACAACGAGGACACTAGTAGGGGACATTTGGGAAGCTAAGGGATTGTCCCAGAGTCTGTGGGGCCGCTCAGAGCACCTCTGGCTTTTCGGGGGAACTCTGAGATTTGGGGGCACCTCTGGGTTCTGTGGGGACGCCTCAGGGATAGTTGGGACACTCCCTGGAATTGTGGGGACATCTGAGGGACTTTGGGGACGCCATTGAGGTTTGTGAGAGCCACAGCGGTTTGTGAGAGCACCCCAGGGATTTGGGGGGCACCCCAGATGTTTGTAGAGACGCTTCCGGCGATTGTAAGGACCTCAAGGGGACTGCGGGTGCCCCTGCGGTCTGAGGGGTGTCCCGCCGCAGCCGCGTGGGCGCCCCGGGCCCGCTCCGCCCCCGGGGCGGCCCCAGAGCGAAGCCGGAAGGGCCGAGGCGGCCGGGCGGGGTGGGGCCCGTGGGCCCCAGGGCTGGGCGGCCGGCCTGCGTGGGCTGTGCGGGGCTGGAGGGCGGCTCTGCTCCCCAGCGCCCGCCGAGGCGGGGCCGCCCCGCGCCCCTTGTGGTCATGGCGCGGCCGCGAGGCCTGCGCCGCATCCCCGAACTGCAGCTGGCGGCCTTCCCGGCGGCGGCGGCTGCCGAGGACGAGGCGTTCCTGCCTGAACCACCGGCCCCGCGCGCACCCCGCCGCCCACGGTCGCCGCCCTCCTCGCCGGTCTTCTTCGCCATCCCGTCCCCAACTTTCCGCAGGCGTCTTCGGCTTCTCCGCAGCTTCCAGGATTTTGGCCGCCAGGCGTGGGCTGGGTAAGTGCGCCCAGCGCCGGTGGGTTCGAATCTCCCCTGACCACCTGGCGCGTGCCGGGTCTGGGGTTCCTAGCTGGCTCTCCCCAGCCTAACTGCCCTTCTTCCGTCACAGGGCAGCGATAAAAATCATCCCTGCCCTCCAGGGTTGCTGTGGAGATGTCTGATAGGGCACTCAGTAGGCACTCAATAAACGTTGTTCCTCCCACTTCCTGTGCAGACCTGAGGCTGCAGTCAGGCTTTGGAGGAATGAGGCCAGCCTGCCATCCAGGGTGCTCTGGGGACGTGTGTTCAGTTCTGCTAGCCTCAGTCTAAAGGCCTGTGAAATGGGGCCAGCGCTGCCATCTGCGGGTTGCCTTGCCAGGAGGCACGGTGATGTTACCGGGTGCATTGGGCACGGAGGGCAAATGAACTTTCTCTTCCTGGCCAGACCCGGGGTGGGATGCGGGGGCTGGAAGCTTGCGGGTGAGGAGCCTGGAGACCACATCCGGTCTGGCTTCCCAGTGTCCGTTTATCTTTTTTTTTTTTTTTTTAAAGATTTTACTTATTTATTTGACAGATAGAGAGCACAAGTAGGCAGAGAGGCAGGCAGAGGGAGAGGGAGAAGCAGACTCTCCACTGAGCAGGGAGCCGGACGTGGGGCTCGATCCCAGGACCTTGGGATCATGACCTGAGCCAAAGGCAGCTGCTTAACCGACTGAGCCACCCAGGCGCCCCCAGTGTCCGTTTATCTTGGAAACGGAGGTTGACAGCCCGGAGGTGGGAGCGGGCTGGCTCTGGGGGCTTCTCCAGAACCAGGAGAGGGTCGTCTGCCTACCCCTTTAACCCCTACTCTCCGCACGCACTTGTTCGGAACCTGAGTCCAGAGACATACTGGGAGAGGACACTGCGGGGACAGGCTCAGCATCTGGACCCGGGGAAGAGATCCGGGAGGGAAGAGAAGAGGAGGAGGGGTCGGGAGCCCCGTGTGGAGTCCGGGACGGGGTATGTTTGTGGAAATCAGTGCCTCTCTCCGAGTTTCTCTCTGTGTCTCTGTCTCCACTTCTGTCTTTCCTGTCCCTGCTCCACCCCCTTCCCCGCATCCGTCGTCCCTCCCCGGGGTTTTTGTCACCGGCCCCGCACTCCACGGGCGCGGGGGAATCTCTTTCCCCCAGGGGCGCACGGCGTTCAGAGGGCTCCAGCCGGCCCAGCTCGACGTCAGAGTGGGGAGAGGGGGAAGGCGGGGCCAGAGGCAAGGCGTGGCGGGGGGTGGGGGGGCCCGGGGCCAGAGCCCGGGAATCCGGAGCCTGGGCACCCCCGCCAGGCCCGGAGGGAGGGGGGCAGGCGGGAAGTGTGCTCAGAGTTCCGCAGGAGGAGGCCCGTGCAGAGCCCTCCCTGGCGCTGGGGACACGGAGACGCCTGAACGCCCGGGGCCGTCCCTGGGGGGGTCACTGGGAGGGCGGGTGTGGAGGCGGCGCCGGCGGTGGCCACAGACACCTCAGGCCTGAGAGCAGTGCTCGCCACACCACCGTGCCGCTGTCCCCATGCTCACCCCGACGGCGCTTGGCACCCATGCGCTCTGGGACAGCACCCCGGGCAAGGCCCCGGCCCCCTGACCTGACACTGCCCCCCGCGGGCCTTGAGTCCCTGGTCCACTTCTCCTTCAGCGACGAGGACACCCGTTGGCACCCTCCAGGCAGATCTGTCAGGTGGGTGGCGGGCGGCCAATTTCCTCTTTTACCATCAAGGGCTCTGGCTGGGGGGAGAGGGTGCCTAGTCTGCCTTGGAGAGTCCCCAGAGTGGCTTCTAGGGTCTGCCTGGAGCCCCACCCCCTTTCCTGGCTCTAAAATTCTTGGTGTTGCTAAGGGCTTCCTGCAGGTGATAGCCCTCCAACCGAGTGTTCGGTCCTGCCCCCTTCCTATTTAAGATGGGATCCCTTCACCCTCTTTGTGCCCCTAAACCTGGGTTTCTGGCACTCATCCTGGCAGCAAATATGGGTGTCCAGCGTCACCTGGGCTCCACTCCCAGGCCACCGGCCTGGAGCCAGGTCCCTCTGGCCCTGCTCTGCGCAGTGCCTCCAGTCTTCCCCACCCCCTCCTTGCTGGGGCTGCCAGGCTGAAAACCAAGCTGGGGTGGAGGAGGGAGGGTGGCTCCTGCTGGAACTCCTGGAGGTTATTTAGAATCAGCTGGACAGTGCTGGAGCAGAGAAGTTCTCAGAAGTCTCGGGGTACTCCAGCCTTGGTCTTGCTTCTCTCCACCAACCCCTTCCGACACCTGGACACACACACACACAGACATGCCCACACACGGGGTATTTGGAGTCACCTAGTGTTTACCGTGTAAGGCATGGGTCTCTTAGCTGGTGGAGACACCAAGAGACTCTCACGGTTGACCCGTGGGTGCAGTGACACACAAACCACAGAAACCCTGGTCTCACACAGGATGGCGCACCACACTGCCTGCAGGAGCACTCTCACCACGGCACATGCCCACGCCGGCTTCCCACCTGTGCCTGGCCACGCACAGGAACACACCTCACGCCCACGGAGGACTCGGGCACAGTCGCAGCCGCGGTGCGGCACCCAGGTACACTCTTCCAAGGTCACACAGGTTCAGAGGCCTGGATATCGACACACAGATGCATGCAGGCGCCCATGAACGCCCAGACCACACTGACACGCTCGAATGTCCAAACGCACACGGAGGCCTCTGTATACCCCGGGACCCCTAGGCACACGTACACTGTGACTCACAGAGACACAGACCCCCTGTGCACACCCAGCCCTTACAAACAGCCGTGTCACCTGGCACCACGCGCCTGCCTGGCAGACACACACCAGCGCCCGCCCTCGACCTCTGTGTGACCTTCCCAAAGCAAATGCCAGGCCTGCCTGGGGGAGAGACAGACACGCGGTGATTTAGCGTACAGGTTTGTAGTCTGGCTGCCCAGGTGGAAATCCTGCTTCTACTACCAGCCAAGCTGTTCGTCCTGTCTATTCCTCAGTTTACTTCTCTTGAAGAAGGGGCATTAGTATGTGTCCAGACACAGCGCAGTGCCGAGCACGTGGCATCTAAGAGCAGTTGACTGCTTTCCTTGTTGTTATGATTTTTACCAACTGGGACGTGTCTCCTTTTCCTTCTGCTCCCCTCCCGGCTTGTTTGTTGCCTGTTGGCCCCTTGCAGCAGAACTCTCTGAAGCCTTGATCTGCTCCTGGGCTGCGCCGTCCTCCAGGGGCCCAATTCGATGCTTGGGGAGCCCACGTGGGCAGGCCAAGGGGCCCCGGAGGGGTGAAGGCAGGCGGCAGCTTCCCCTGAGGATGCCACCAAGTGGTCAGCCTGTCTGAAGGGAGTCTTGGGCAGGTTATTCCCCTTATGATGGAGTGTTTGAGCCCGTGGCTGTGATGTCAAGGCCTGTTGGCTGCCCTTGACTCCGCTTTATGGCCTTGGGTCCCGTTGGGACATTAATGGAGCAGCCTCCAGCCCGACTTTGTTCCACCCTGAACAGCAGCAGGTCAGGGAAGGGTGACTCCACATAGCCCCAGGGTGCAATTCTGGAGGGCAGCTGAGACCTCCCCGCCCCTGACCACACACACACACACACACACACACTCAGCCTGTAGTTCCCCAGGCCTCATCCCCTCCCCTCTGCCCTTCCGAAGCCCAGGGGACAGGGGCTCCTGGAAGCACAAACAGCAGGGCCCCAGGGAGCCTCTTCCCATCCTGGCCTCTGGGCTCCTGCTTACGTGAGCGGAGCCCCCTCGGGCTGCAGTATCGGTCAGCCGTGCTCGTTGGGCGCCCTCTGGGACTTGGGTCTCACCTTCCCTAACCTGGCTTCAGTGTCTGGGGCAAGGGTGGAGTCCTGAGTATGTAGGTATGCTCCTCTCCCCTTCCCAGGGGCGCTCAGCGGCGCCAGAACATCCAGGCTGTGCCTTGGGAAGCAGGACATAGTTCTCTGGCAGCGAGGCCACCAACCCCTTGCCACCCCTCTGTGCCTCACTCTCCTTGTTGAGCTGGGCTGTTAACACAACTCACAGAGTTGGCGGGAGACATAACTGGGTTCCTTGTGCATAAAGCATTGGGACAGTGACAGGCACACGGCAAAAATTCAGTGTAAGTGTCTTGTTATTATTGCTTTATACCTAAAAGGATCTAACCTAGCATCCAGTACACAGCAGATGCTCCATGAATGGGCATTATCACCAAAGGCCCAAGCTCATGATTGAAGAATACTCCATCTTAAGAGTTTCTTTCTTTTCTTTTCTTTTTTTTTTTTTTTTTAAGTAGGCTGCACACTCAGCATGGAGCCCAACATGGGGCTTGAACTCACAACCCTGAGATCAAGACCTGAGCCGATACCGAGTCAGATGCGTAACTGACTGAGCCACACGGGCGCCCCTTAAGAGTTTTTTGTTGTTGTTGTTATGTTAATCACCATACATCACATCATTAGTTTTTGATGAAGAGTTTTTTTTTTAATTTACTTTAAACAATTAACATATAGTAAAATTCACCCTTTTTAGTATACACTGTATGAGGGGTTTTTATTGTAGGAAAATATACATAACATACAATTACCCCTTTTAATCACTCACGGAGTGTACAATTCAGTGTAGTTAAGTGCACTCACATTGTTGTGCAACTATCACCACCATCCAGAACTTTCTCATCTTCCCAAACGGCAACTCTGTCCCCGTGAAGCACTAACTTCCCACCCTTTCCCAACCCTTGGCTCCCACCATTCTACTTTGTCTCTATGAATAAGACTACTGTAGGGACCTCATATAAGTGGAATTTCACAATATTTGCCCTTTTGAGTCTGGCTTATTTCATTTAGCATAATGTTTTCTTTTTTTCTTTTTTCTTTTTTTTTTTTTAAAGATTTTATTCATTTATTCGACAGAGAGAGACACAGCGAGAGAAGGGACACAAGCAGGGGGAGTGGGAGAGGGAGAAGCAGACTCCCCGCTGAGCAGAGAGCCCGATGCGGGGCTCGATCCCAGGACCCTGGGATCATGACCTGAGCCGAAGGCAGACGCTTAACGACTGAGCCACCCAGGCGCCCTAGCATAATGTTTTCAAAGTTCATCCATGCGGTGGCATATGTCAGAATTTCACTTTCTTTTTAAGACTGAATACTCTTCCATTGGTAATATACACCACATTGCCTTTATCTGTTCACCAATTCATGGACCCTTGACTTGTTTCCAGCTTTTGGCTATTGTGAATAATGCTGCTGTGAACATTGGTTTACAAATATCTCTTTTAGTCTTGCTTTCAATTCTTGAGTATTGAGTATTTCATTTTTTTAAAAAAGATTTTATCTGGGGCGCCTGGGTGGCTCAGATGGTTAAGCGTCTGCCTTCGGCTCAGGTCATGATCCCGGGGTCCTGGGATTGAGTCCCGCATCCAGCTCCCTGCTCAGTGCAGAGCCTGATTCTCCTTCTCCCTCTGCCATTCCCTCTGCTTGTGCTCTTCTATCTCTCTGTCAAATAAATAAATAAAATCTTAAAAAAAAAAAAAGATTTTATCTGTTTTTATTTTGTGAGAGAGAGCACCTGCAGGGTTAGGGGCAGAGGGAGAGGGAGAAGCAGGCCCCCCATGAAGCAGGGAGCCAGATGCAGGGCTTAACTGACTGAGCCACGCAGGTACACCTCCTAAAGATTTTATTTTTAAGTAATCTCTACACCCAATGTGGGGCTTGAGCTTATAACCCCAAGATCAAGATTCACATGCTCTACTGACTCAGCCAGCCAGAAGCCCTTATTTTTTTTAAAAATATTAGCCATTCTGGTGAGTGTGTGGTGATATCACATTTGTGCCTTTGATTAGCATTTCCCTAATGACTAATGGTGTTGAGCATCTTCTCATGTGCTTATTGTCCATCTGTATGCACTCCTACCTTATTTATTGTGCTTCGCTTTCTTTTTTTTAAAGATTTTATTTATTTATTTGAGACAGAATGAGAGAGAGAGAGAGAGCACATGAGAGGGGAGAGGGTCAGAGGGAGAAGCAGACCCCCCGCCGAGCAGAGATCCTGATGCGGGACTCGATCCAGGGACTCGATCCAGGGACTCGATCCAGGGACTCCAGGATCATGACCTGAGCCGAAGGCAGTCGCTTAACCAACTGAGCCACCCAGGCGCCCCTATTGTGCTTCGCTTTATTGCACTTCACAAATACTGTGGTTTTTACACATTGAAGGTTTGTGGCAAGTCTGCGTCAAGCAAGCCTATCAGTGCCAGTTCCCCAACAGCATTTGCTCACCTCGTGTCTCTGTGTCACATTTTGGTAATTCTTGCAATTTTTCAAACTTTTTCATTATTATTATATTTGTTATGGCAAACTGTGACTGGTGACTAAAACTCACTGAAAGCTCAGATGATTGCATTTTTTAGCAATAAAGTATTTTTCAATTAAGGTAATGAACTTTTTAGATATAATGCTACTGCACATTTAATAGACCACAGTGTAGTGTAAACTTAAGTTTTATATGCACGGGAAATAGAAAAAATCCATCTGACATGCTTTATTGCAGTGTTCCGGAAACAAGCCTTCAATATCGCCGAGGTATGCCCATATCTTCTCTGGAGAAATGTTTATTTCATTCCTTTGCCCACTTTTTAATTGGGTTGTTTCTTTTTTATTGTTGTTAAGTTTTAGATCTTTATATATTCTAGATATTAATCCCTTATCAGATACATGATTTGCAAAAATTTTCTACCATTCTATGGATTGCCTTTTCACTCTCTGGATAGTGCCCTTTGATGCAAAAAAAACCTGGTAATTTTGATGAGGTGCAATTTCTTTTTTTTTTTTTTTTTAAGATTTTACTTATTTATTTGACAGAGAGAGAGAGAGAACAAGCAGAGGGAGCAGGAGAGGGAGAAGTAGACTTCCCACTGAGCAGGGAACCTGATGTGGGACTCGATCCCAAGACCCTGGGATCATGACCTGAGCCAAAGGCAGGCACTTAACTGAGCTACCTGGGTGTCCCTATTTTTTGTTGCTTGTGCTTTTGGTGTCATATCCAAGGAATCATTGCCAAGTCCAATGTCATGAAGCTCCTAAGAGTTTTATAGTTTTTTGTTCTTCCGTTTAGGTCTTTGATCCATTTTGAGTTAATTTTGTATATGGTGTGAGGTACGGATCCAACTTTATCCTTTCACATGTGGATAACCAGTTTTCCTAGCACCATTTGTTCAAGAGACTGTCCTTTTCCCATTGAATGGCCTTGGCGCCCTTGTTGAAAATCATTTGACAATACATGTGAAGGTTTATTTCTGGGTTTACTCGACTCTATTGGCCTGTCAGTCTGTCTTTATGCCAGTACCACACTGTTTTGATTATTGTAGCTTTGTAGTAGATTTTAAAATCGGTACGTGTGAGTCTTCCAACTTTGTTCTTCTTTTTCAAGATTCTTTTTCTTTTTTTAAAGATTTTATTTATTTGAGAGAGAGAGAGAGATAACACGAGCAGGGGAGAGAGGGAGAAGCAGGCTCCCCACTGAGCAGGGAGCCTGATGTGGGCTCAATCCCAGGACCCTGGGATCACAACCTGAGCTGAAGGCAGATGCTTAACTGACTGAGCCACCCAGGTGCCCCATCTTCTCATTCTTTTCTTTTCTTTTTTTTTTTTTTAAGATTTTATTTATTTATTTGACAGAGAGAGACACAGCGAGAGAGGGAACACAAGCAGGGGGAGTGGGAGAGGGAGAAGCAGGCTTCCTGCCGAGCAGGGAGTCTGATGTGGGGCTCGATCCTAGGACTCTGGGATTATGACCTGAGCTGAAGGCAGACGCTTAACAGGTGCCCCTCGTCTTCTCATTCTTGAATACAGGATGTCTTTTCATTTATTTGTGCCTTTAATTTCTTCCAGCAACATTTTTGTTTTCCGTGCACTTTTGTCCGCTTGGTTAAGTTCATTCCTAAGCATCTTATTCATTTTGATGCTATTGTACGTGGAATTGTTTTCATAATACTCTATTGGGATTATTCATTGTTAGTGTACAGAAAAGCAACAGATTTTTGGTGACTTTGTATCCTGCAACTTTGCTAAATTCATTTATTAGTCAGTTCTGAGTTTTGACACAGGTAATCCCCACTGCTGGCTTCTTTCTCTTAGCAAAATTCATTTGAGACTCATTCAAGTTGTTTTGTGTATCAGTAGTTAAAAAGGAAACTGCTGTTTCTTTCTACTCTTGCTGACTCTTCACTTCTGACACCAGACATATGTGGTTTTTTTCCTCACATCAACCAATTCTGCAACTCTCTGTGACACTGACTGGGTGAACTACATTCTGTTTCAATTCTGACACTAACTGCCTGGAGTTACTACAGATCCCACAGGTTAAGGGCTCAGTCTGGTAAGGCTGCCCCTTCTTTAGCATAAGTCTCAAGTCCAGGGTGTTACCTGTGCTTCTGACCCATCGGCTATAAGTCAAGTTTCCGACAACCCCCGCTTCAGGTTCAGTTAATTTCCTAGAGCTGGTCACAGAACTTAGGAAAAGAGTGCACTTACTAGATTACTGGTTTATTAGAAAAGATACAACTTAGGAACAGCCAGATGGAAGAGATGCAGAGAGCAAGGTATAAGGGGAGGGGCATGGAGCTTCATGCCATCTCCAGGTGCACCACCCTCCCAGCCCCTCAGTATGCTCAGCAACCCAGATACTCTCAGGGATGTTGATGGACGCTTCATCTTGTTGGCACAGCTGACTAAATCATTGGCCCTTCCATTGGTGATTCACTCAGACTCCTTCTTTCCCTTCCGGTCCAGGGAGGGGGACTGAAAGCTCCAACCCTCTAACCACATGGTTGGCTCCCCCTTGAGGCTCTCCAGGTGTCCCCAGCAGATAGTCATCTCTTAGCATAGAAAGACACTTTTCACTGCAGAGATTCCTAGGGTTTTTGGAACTGTGTGACAGGAAACCAGGGCAGAGACCAAATATATATTTCTTATTATTTCACAGTAGTTAAAAAAAAAAATTTTTTTTTTTTAAGTAGGCTCCACAGGGGTGCCTGGATGGCTCAGTCGGTTGAGCGTCCGCCTTTGGCTTGGGTCATGACCCCAGAGTCCTGGGATCAAGCCCCACATCGGGCTCCTTGTCCCTCACCCTCTGCCTGCCACTCCCCCCCCACCCCCGCCTCTGGCAAATCAATCAGTCAGTCAGTCAATCAAAATAAGTAGGCTCCACGCCCAGCGCCAGGCCCAACGTGGGGCCTAACCCACAACCCAGAGATCAAGACCTGAACTGAGATTAAGAGTCAAACACAACCGGGCGCCTGGGTGGCTCAGTTGGTTGAGCGACTGCCTTCAGCTCAGGTCATGAACCTGGAGTCCCTGGATTGAGTCCCACATCGGGGTCCCTGCTTGGCGAGGAGCCTGCTTCTCCCTCTAACCCTCCCCCCTCTCATGTACTCTCTCTCTCTCTCATTCTCGCTCTCTCAAATAAATAAATAAATCTTTAAAAAAAAAAAAAAAGAGTCAAACACAACCAACTAAGCCACCCATGCGCCGCCTCCCCCCAATTTTTTTTTATGCTGAATAGTATTCCATGGTATGGGTCTGCCACAAATTATCCATTCACCGGTTGATGCATGTTTGGTTTGGTTGTTTCCAGTATTTGGTGATTATGAGCAGAACTTTTTTTTTATTTTATTTATTTTTTCTTTTTTCTTTTATTTTTTATTTTTTAAAGATTTTATTTATTTGACAGAGAGAGGCACAGCGAGAGAGGGAACGCAAGCAGGGGGAGTGGGAGAGGGAGAAGCAGGCTTCACACGGAGCAGGAAGCCCGATGCGGGGGCTCGATCCCAGGACCCTGGAATCATGACCTGAGCCGAAGGCAGACGCTTAACGACTGAGCCACCCAGGCGCCCCCCTTTTTTTTTTTTTAAAGATTTTATTTATTTATTTGAGAGAGAATGAGAGAGAGCACATAAGAGGGATTAGGGTCAGAGGGAGAAGCAGACTCCCTGCCGAGCAGGGACCCCGATGCAGGACTCGATCCAGGGACTCCAGGATCATGACCTGAGCCGAAGGCAGTCGCTTAACCAACTGAGCCACCCAGGCGCCCTATGAGCAGAACTTCTATAAACATTTGTGTGCAGGTTTTTGAATGAACATATATAGTTGACCATTGAATAACATGGGCTTGAACTGTGTGGGTTCACTTAGATGCAGACTTTTTTTGATATATATATAGAACAGGACTGGAAATGAATTTTTTCTTATGATTTTCTTTTTTAAAAAACATTTATTGATTGGGGCGCCTGGGTGGTTCAGTCGTTAAGCGTCTGCCTTCGGCTCAGGTCATGATCCCAGGATCCTGGGATCGAGCCCCGCATCGGGCTCCCTGCTTGGCGGGAAGCCTGCTTTCCTCTCCCACTCCCCTGCTTGTGTTCGCTCTCTCGCTGTCTCTCTGTCAAATAAATACAATTTTTTTTTTTTTTAGATTTTTTATTTATTCATTTGACAGACAGACAGTGAGAGAGGGAACACAAGCAGGGGGAGTGGCAGAGGGAGAAGCAGGCTTCCCGCGCAGCAGGGAGCCCGATGCGGGGCTCAATCCCAGGACCCTGGGATCATGACCTGAGCTGAAGGCAGATGCTCAACCATCTGAGCCACTCAGGCGCCCCAATAAATAAAATCTTTAAAAAAAAAATTATTTATTTGAGAGAGAGACAGAGAGAGCACAAGCGTGGGGAGGGGCAGAAGGAGAGGGAGAAGCAGACTCTGTGCTAAGCAGGAGCCTGACTGGGGGCTCGATCCCAGGACCCTGAGATCAAGACCTGAGCCAAAGTCAGACACTTAACTGACTGAGCCACCCAGGTGCCCCCCTTATGATTTTTTTTTTTAAAGATTTTACTTATTCATTTGACACAGAGAGGGAGAGAAAGAGAGAGTGAGAGAGAGTACAATCAGGGGGAGCTGTAGGCAGAGGGAGAAGCAGGCTGTCCACCAGCAAGGAGCCTGATGTAGGACTCAATCCCAGGACCCCGGGATCACGACCTGAGCTGAAGGCAGACGCTTAACTGACCGAGCCACCCAGGCACCCCTATGATTTTCTTAATAACATTTTCTTTTCTCTATTTTATTGTAAGAATATAGTATATAATACATGCACAAAATACATGTTAATCGACTGTTTCTGTTATTGGTAAGGTTTCTGGTCAACAGTAGGCTGTTAGTAGTCAAGTTTTGGGGGAGCCAAAAGTTATATGTGGATTTTCAACTTCGCAGGGGGTAGCACCCCTAACCCACTTGTTCAAAGGTCTACCGTATTTTCACTTATCTTGGGTATAAACATAGGAGTGGATTTTGGATCACACTCATTGCTTAAGAAACTGACCAGATGCCTTCCAGAGTGGCTAAACCACTTGGTGTTCCCTCCAGCAATGGATGAGGAGGGTTCCAGTTGCTCCAAATCCTTTTCACCACTTGCCATTATCGTCAGTTGTTTCTTGTTTGTTTGAACCATCCTAGTAGATGTGAAGGGATAGTTCCTGGTGTTAATTTGCATTTCCCTAAGGAGTAATGGTGTTTCCTGTGCTTATTTGCCATATGTATATCTTCTTGGACGATCTGTCCAGACTTTGGCGCATTTTTAAATTGAATTC
The DNA here is from genome assembly GCF_011800145.1 of Mirounga leonina. Lineage (NCBI taxonomy): Eukaryota > Metazoa > Chordata > Mammalia > Carnivora > Phocidae > Mirounga > Mirounga leonina. The sequence goes on along the minus strand of NW_023270855.1, from coordinate 51,468,039 downwards.
CTTGTCTTCTTTTTATTGAGTTTGGAGACTTCATTATATAGCCTGGATACAGGTCCTTTGTCATACATATATTTTCTCCTAGTATGTAACTTGTCTTTTTATTCTTTTGACAGTGTCTTTTGCAGAGCAGAAGTTTTCAGAGTTTTTAAGAAGTTTTTTGACATTTTGTTTTTTAAAAGAAGTTTGGATTTTTGGTTGTTTAAAATTTCTGATTTCTGGGGCGCCTGGGTGGTCCAGTCAGTTAAGCCTCTGACTCTTGATCTCAGCTCAGGGCTTGATCTTGGGGTCATGAGTTCAAGACCAGGATTGGGCTCCACACTGGGCATGGAGCCTACTTAAAAATTAATTTAAAAAAATAAAATTTCTTCTTTCTTTTTTTTTTTTTAAGATTTTATTTATTTATTTGAGACAGAGAGAATGAGAGACAGAGAGCATGAGAGGGAGGAGGGTCAGAGGGAGAAGCAGACTCCCTGCTGAGCAGGGAGCCCGATGCGGGACTCGATCCCGGGACTCCGGGATCATGACCTGAGCCGAAGGCAGTTGCTTAACCAACTGAGCCACCCAGGCACCCTAAAATTTCTTATTTCTTTCCTAAAATTGGAATAGCTGCTTGCTCAGGGCCCCCAGCACCACCCTGCCTTTGGTGTCAGCTGCCTGGCCCCTGGGAACATTTGCTTTAGTGGTGGGAATGTGCTCGAATGGGACTTGAGTAGGTAGAGGGTGACAGTTGAAGAGTAACAAGATTTGGGTTTGAATTCTGACCTCACCGTGCTTTTGCTGTGTGACCCAGAGCTAATCATTACCCTCTCTGACCTTAGTTTCTTCATCTGTAAAATGGAATCAACAGAGTCCCTCCCTGTACCCCTACCCCAGGAAAAAAGGTTAATATATGGATGCTGGTTTCGCTGTCCTACTCTAGGAGATTTCAGACTTATTACTTAGCAGAGGGATCATTCAAATAAAATCTTACACTGATTCTTAATAGGTAGGACTGGAAAGGGGAGGGTTCCATGTCCTTCCCCTGCCCCCTTGCACCCACCAGAGCATAGCCTGAAGTCAGCTGACCAGTCTGACCCCCTCACTTTAACAACAGGGTAACAGCCCAGAGAGGGCAGTGGCCTTCCGAAGGCCACACACTATGCTGCCAACACATATAGCTCCCCACACTCATCCTCAGTTCTCCATATCAACTGCCTTGCTGAGTCCACGCCCAGGTGGCATGTATGGGGCTGATTGACTTACAATTGGCAGTGTTTCCTGAGCTCTGTGCTAGGCACCATCCTGAGCATTTTACCTGTGTTCACACTGGTCACCAGGATGACCTGAGGGAGGTGGTGCTTGTCCCCATTTTGTGGATGAGGAAACTGAAATTCAGCCATTTCCCCCCAAGTCACACCTCTGGGAATTGGCAGAGCCAGCATCTCCCTGGCTCGTCCTGAGGATCTCTGTCTTCCCAGTGCCACCAGGTTGGGGTCCCACCTTCCTCCCCTCTCTCTGTAGCTGTAGCTCCATCACAGTCTGTATCTCCCCTCTAGCCACACGAGCTTCCTTGCTAGTCCTCAGACAAAAACCAAATCCTGCTCCAGGGCTTTTGCACTTGCTGATCCCATCCCCCAGCCCCTCCCCCCCATGTGTTTTCTCCTACCTCCTGACCAGTGGCCTACTCCTTCTCATCTTTCAGGGCCTGCTCACATGTCCCCTCCTCAAAGAGGCCTGGCTCAGCTACAGCAGCTCAAATCACCTCTCCAGTAACGTTCAGTCACCCACCTCGTTTTTAATTCTGTGCATGGCAGAATCCAGTTCATCTATTCATTCGTTACATTTTATGATTTATTCAGTAAACATTTATTGGGTGTCCTCTGTGTGCCAGGCCATCTTCCTGGCTCAAGGGATAGAGCAATGAACAAGGCAGACAAAAATCCTTGCTCTGCAAAGCTTAGTTCTAGAAAGGAAGGCAAATAGTAAAGAAGTCAAATATAGAGTATGTCAGGTAAGTAGTATTTCTTTTTCTTAAGGAACGGAAATATAAAATATTAGGGCAGAGATTCAGATCTTAGATGTGTTGGTCAGGTGAGGCCTCCTGAGAAGACAAGGTTTGAGCTGAGGCCTGAAGGAGGTAAAGGAGGAGCCATTGGAGATCTGGGGAGGGGAAACAGCCTGTGCAAAGGCCCTGAGGCAGGAATGTATCTGGAATGTTTAGGAAACAGCAAGGAGGCCATCAATGGCTGGAGTAGAGTGAGTGAGTGGTAGACTGGGAGGTCATGGGGCAGGGCCTTGTGGGCCACAGTGGGGACTTTGGCGTTTGCTCTGGGTGAGCTGGGAGCCACAGAAGGGTCTGAGCAGAAGAAGGCTGTGACCTGACACATGGAGGGGAACAGACTGAGGGGCAAAGACAGGAGCCAGGGGCCAGGGCAGAGACAAATACACTGGTCCAGGCAAGCAATGAGACAGGGCTGACCAAGGAGGGGATGAGAAGTGGACAGATTCTGAATAGCCTTAGGCATTGAGGAAAGAGTAGAGCCAAGAAGGCCCCCACACTTTTGGGATGTGCACTGCCACTAGGCTAACCTGTTTATAGTCCAGCCCTCCCCATGCCATGTCCTTGAGGGACAGATAGTGGTCTGTCTCGGTCACTGCTGTGTCCCCAGCACCTCTACAGAGCCTGGCTCACAAAGGCGCTCAATAGTTGTTTGAGCTCTGCAGCTCCCCATCTCCCATCTCTTTTGGGATATCTGTCTCTCTTTAATGTTTTCTATCTGACCCGCCCACTTCTACCAGGAATTTCCTTGGCACCCTTATTCCTCTTGACCTCCCCAATGCCATCTCAGCTCCCCTGACCCCTCTTCTCGCCCATCCCCTTACAGCTTCGAGGCAGAGAATGGGCCCACGCCATCTCCTGGCCGCAGCCCCCTGGACTCGCAGGCGAGCCCGGGCCTCGTGCTGCATGCTGGGGCCGCTGCCAGCCAGCGCCGGGAGTCCTTCCTGTACCGTTCAGACAGCGACTACGACATGTCCCCCAAAACTATGTCCCGGAACTCGTCGGTCACCAGCGAGGCGTGAGCACCCCCTTCTCACCCTCCAGGCCTGCTCCCAACATAAGCTGCCCTTGCCAGCAGGGAGTGGGGACACTGCCCAAGCCCCCGGGCCACCTCTCCCTTCTAGGGAAAAGTAAACAGCCCCCTTGCCCACAGCAAGGGCCCAGTCCCACTCACCCAGCCTGCCAAAGGCCACTCCTACGCATGGGCAGCTGGGGCCTGGTCCCCCCCAGCCTGTCCCTCCAACAAGGAGGGAACTCCACTTGAGCCCCTCCCTGCTGCCACATCTTCCCACAGACTGTCCACCTTGGCTGAGCCCCCTCTTCCTTCCCCCCCGCTTCAGGCTTCCCTAAGCCAGCCCCCCTTATCATGACCACCTGTTGAGGTGTGAGCACCCCCCAGGCCTGCTCAGTCCCCTCCCCTCTCGCTGGATCCTCCAGCCCTGGCCCTACCCATCCAGGTACCCACCTCAGCCCCCCCAACTCCTTCCTGCTCCCCACCCCCTCCTACCCACGGTGTACACCAAGCCCAGCCTTGGCAGTGTATTTGTGGCCATCCCCTTTGTCTCTGCCCACCCACGTGAGCTCCTCTCTCTGACCACCATTTCCTTTAGGACCAACCCCCTTAGGGTGTGTCTACCCTTGGGAGGTAGTAAGTGCCTTCTCCCCTCACCTGTTGGGGCCTCCCCTCCCAGCCCACCAACCTCCCCAGGCCCAACCCCCACAGAGTGTCCGCTCTAGAGAGTTGCTTCTCTGGCACCCTAGCCCTTCTCCACCCAGGCCCGTGGGTGTCCCACCGTGAGGATGCCTGACCTGCCCCTGTCCTTGATTGCAGGCATGCTGAGGACCTCATTGTGACACCTTTCGCCCAGGTAAGACCCCTCTCCTAAGGAGAGAAGGGGCCCCAACCCTCCCCCCACACCTGGGGACAAGGGCCTAGCCCCAGCTGCCCCTCCGGGTGCCTCCCTCCCCTCACTGCTGCTCCCTGTCCCAGGTGCTGGCCAGTCTCCGGGGTGTTCGCAGCAACTTCTCACTCCTGACCAATGTGCCCATTCCCAGCAACAGGTAAGTCAAAGCTGGGCCCCAGCGCTCATGATCACAAGGCTAAGCACACCTGGGTTCAACTCTTAGTTCCACTGTGTGACCTCAGGCAGGAACTTGACCTCTCCAAGCCTCTGTTCAGGCAACAGCTCCCTCTGAGCCAGTAAACCATTGCAGTTTGAATGCCTAAGACAGAAACTTAAAAATAAAGACCAAGGGGTCCAAACACATGGTGGTGAAGCCAAGGGTAGCCAGTTACCCCAGGCTTGGGGCCACTCCAGGCCCCGATGCCAACTTTCCGGGCAAATAGCATCTTGTAGTACCTTTGCTCCCCCTCTATAAAATGGGAATTTAATAGGGCCTCCATTAGATGCTGCTGTGAGGAGTCTGGAAGATGATACATAGAAAAGTGCGAGAACATTGTGCAGCACATAGTAAGTGCTCACTAAATAGCAGCAGTTATTACGCGGGGGCAGGGGCGTGGCTGAGAACTGCCGCTCCCTCCAGGAGTTGGGAGAGATGCTCAAGGAAGCAGGAATTTTGGAGACGAAGGACCTGTCCCTACCTCTGGTCAGCCCTGTCACTTCCCTGAGCCCGTTTCCTCATCTGTAAAATGGGTCCTTATGGGGCTTTGTGAGAAGCTGCAGGCTGAGTACATGGGACACAGTGAGCGCTCAGGAAAAGGAAAATTGGCATTATTCATGGAGAGGGGGAGGCAGGAATCGGGGTGCACAGGCTGATGCTGGAGCCCCATTTCTTTGCAGACGGTCCCCGTTGGGCGGCCCAACCCCCGTCTGCAAGGCCACGCTGTCAGGTAACAAAGCCCAGGGGGGTGGGAAAGCGCCCCTCTTGCTGCTGGGGGGAGTCCCCTCACTCGAAGTGGCTGTCTTAACTGCCCTTTCCCAGCACCCCTCTCACCTGATGGACCCCCATCATCACGGGCTGGGGCCTCTGGGTCACCACCTGTGCTGTCCCTTCTCTAGAAGAGACATGTCAGCAATTGGCCCGGGAGACACTGGAGGAGCTGGACTGGTGTCTCGAACAGCTGGAGACCATGCAGACCTACCGCTCCGTGAGCGAGATGGCTTCCCACAAGGTGAGCGGGCCTGGAGGCCGCAGGGCGGGACCAGCCCCTGGGCGGGGCCTGAGGATGGGGGCCAACCGCTGGGTGGGACCTGTGGGCGGGGCCACCCTTGGGGGCGGGGCTGGTTTCTGGATAGGGCCAACGAGGTGGGGCCATTCCCTAGGCCTGTGGGGTGGGGCTAACTGCTGGGTGGGGTCTGGGGTGGGGCTAACCATGGGGCGGGGCCAACCTGTGGATGGGGCCTATGAGGTGGGAGTCCATCCCCAGGCGGAGCGGACCCCATAGGCTGCCTGTTCCTGTGGATTCTGACTTTTCCCAGGGGTGGGGGAGCCTGGTGTGTGTGGATGTGTATGGGTGTGGGTGTCTGTACGTCTGTATGTAGACAATCGTCTCTCTTAAGGGGGGTTGTTCTATGCTAGAGTCTACAAGTGTATATGTGATTGTGGGTCTGTGCGGCTGTCAAATGTGTTGGCTACACATTTGCAGCACAAGGTGAGGTGGGAGGGGATGTTTTAAGAGGGCACATCAGGAAGTCAGGAGGAGTGGCGTGCAGATGTGTACCTACGGAGGATGTATGGGTGTGCACAGGCGATTATACTGGGTTGTAAGTGTGTGGGCCTGTGCCAGAGGGGTATGTATGTTTACAAGTGTGAGTTGGTCTAGGAATGAATCTGAGTGTGTATCTCCATGTGTTTGAGACTCTGTGCGTGTGTGTGCTTACAGGGCTGCAGGGGAGGGTGCAAGGCTTCCATGTACAGCTGTGCAGATTGTGTACTGCACAACTCCAGAGGGCACCATTCAGAAAGCAGGCAATATGAATGATGTTTTCTGGAGTTGTGCAGCTTGGTGGTAGCCTTCGTGGGAGGATGCCTATCAGGAAATGAATGTGCAGGTGGAGGTGTCTGTGTTAGGGGGTGCCTACACCCCTGTGGGTGGAGGCTTGTCTGGGAACATGCGAGTCTGAGGGTGATTGTGTCTCTGAAGGTGTATTGAGCATCTGAGAATGTGACTGTTTCTAAATGTAGGTCTTCGGGTGTGTTTCTGCAATGGTGTGTGTGTGTATTTGTGGGTGTGAGTGTGAGCATTCCCTTGTGGATTCCTCAGGGTCTGTTTGTGCCCAAGGTCACAGGGGTATTTGTGTTTGTTTGAAAGTGTGTCTGTGGCAGTGTTGAGTGTGTGTTAAGTGTGCCAGTAAATCTGGGTGTTTGTCCCTAGGTGTGTGTCTCCACGTCTGGGTGTGAGTCTGTGTTCTTGGAAGGGGTGTGTCTGAAAGTGTTTAGATCCTGTACGCCCAACCAACTCCCTGTAAATGTGTTGGACATCAGAGTTGTGACTGTGTGATGTGTGCTTGCGTGCGGGTTGGTGGGAAAGGTGTGTCTCAGAGTGTTTGTGTGTCTGTGAATGTGTAGAGTGTCTGGGTGTGTGTCTTTGTCTCCGGGTATGTCCACGGAGGGGACGTGTCCTCCCAAGGGTGTGTGTGCCTCCCTGCCTATCCCTGGCAGCCCACCTGGATCTTGGCTTAGGCCTGCGGGCTCGGATGCCCCTTTAACGCCCCCCCCCCCCCCCCGCACCACCTGACGTCGCATGCAGCCTGCCAGTGCCGCAGCGAGCGAGCGTGCACACGCGCACACACGGGCGCGCATACGGAGCCCAGAGCCTCCGAAGCCACCTCCCGGGACCCTCGCCCTGCCCCCTCATGGGCAGGCGTCCCAGGCCGCCTCCAGCCGCTGCCGCGGGGGGGCCCATCAGGGCCAGGGGCTGGCAGACCATGTAACCAGGGCTGCTGTCGGGAGCGCGGAGGGGAGGGGAGCCCCCAGCCCTGCTGGGCCGGCCCAGGCCCCTCCGCGGCTCCCCCTTGCACTGCCCACCTGCCCAGAGCCGCCCCCCTTCCCCCCACACACAGTGGCTGTTAGCCCCGGGACTCCCCAAGCCCAGCCTCTCTGTGCGGCAGCCCCGAGCGGGGCTAAGATTCCAAGATGCCCTTGGTGGATTTCTTCTGTGAGACCTGCTCCAAGCCGTGGCTGGTGGGCTGGTGGGACCAGGTAGGGGAACTCGGGGAGGAGGATGGGCAGGAGACTTGGCGCTGACCCTCCCACCTTGGAGCCTCCAGCCCCTGGTGTGGGCTGGTGGGTGCAGCTGTGCACGTGTGTGGCCTGGACATGGAACCTTGTGACTGTCTGTCTCTGTGTGGCCCCGGGCTGGGCGGGGAGAGGGGGTGGCTGGGGATGTGGGTCTCTTGCTGGGTATGACTGTCAGCAGTCGCCTGTGTGTGTCTGCAGTGGTGTGGGGCTGTCTGACCATATGCTTATTTGCCTGGGTCATGATGTGGCCCTCTCTGAGATCATACGGCTCTGTTTGTGGTGGTGTGTGTTGGGACACGTTTGTGAGCCCAGAGCTGTGTGATTTTTCTGGGGCATGTGACCCCAAGTGTCAGTGACCGCCTTATTGTGTATGCCCCTTGAGTTGTGTGTCTGTGGCCGTGTAGAACGGTGTGAGATGGTAGTCTGTGACTCTGTGTGTGGTTGTGTGACTTTGTGGGTCCATCTTGTGTGTGTATGTGTATCTTTCTGTGCAACTGGGGTCTCTGGCAGCAGTGGGAGGAGTAAGCGCCCCATCCTGGTGTGGGCTACGTGAGCTCACCCTTCCTGTCAGGTGTCCCTCCTGCCTCTCTGGACAGAGTCTGCTCCTGGTTTGGGGGTGCTTTGGTGGAGCTTGGGGGCGGGGAGCCAATGCCCTTTCTCCTCCATGCACAATGTCACGGCAGACGCTTGTGTGAAGTGGCGTGGGGGGACCAGGAGGGACCGCCAGGCCTGGTTCTATGTATACTCTGTTCATCTGTGCATCTATCCACCCCTCTGAGGTTGGGGGAGAGGGGGCTATGATGGGAACCCCCCCTCCCCTGGGTGAACGAACAAGGTTTCCTCAGCTCAGTATTCTCCCCTGCCCCTGCCAAACCTTCTCTTCACCCAGAACTTGCATTCTCTCCTGCAAAAGAGAGACTGTATTCTCTCCTTCCAAACTGCGTTTGGAGCTGGGGGCCAGGACGCCTTGGGAGTGGGGTCCATATCTGGGAAGACTTGGGCCAGGGTAGCTCTGGGAAGGCAAGGGTTAAGGGGCCTACAGCCTGCCCCCTTTTCCCCCAGCTCAGCAGCTGGTTGGAGGGGGAGTTGCTAAGGAGACTCCCATCACCATGGCGATGGGATTCTCCTGACACCCCATTGGCTCACTGTTAGGCAGGAGCCCCTCCCTTCCACAGGTGCCCCTCTGGCTCCTCCTTTTGGGCCGGAGGAGGAGGAAGCCTGGGGAGGGGTGCCCCCCTTCCTCAGGAAGGGAGGGGTATGCTGGGTCCTGACTTCCCAGCCTGGGGCCTCCATCCAGACCTGGGAGGAGAGGAAGGGCTGACCCCTCCCCTCTAGCAGCTTGCTGAGGGCTCTGTTGGCTGAGCAGAGAAGTAGGAGGAACTCGTGGGGTCTTCAGAAGTTTCTTGGGAGGGGCTGACCTCCCCCACCTTCTGATGCCCGGTCTCCCCATCATTCCTTCCTTCTTGCCTCCTTCACCTTAGTTCAAGAGGATGTTAAACCGTGAACTCACACACCTGTCAGAGATGAGCAGGTCAGGAAACCAGGTCTCTGAGTACATCTCTACCACATTCCTGGGTGAGTGAAGGGCAGCACTTTGTGGGGAGGCTGCACGCCTGGACTGGAGGGGGCTGCCCCAGACCGCAGGTCCTATTGCTGACATTTGCCCAAGGGACCCTGACTCCTAATTCCCCAAAGATCCAGGTTACCATGCTCAAGAGTTCCCATACTCTCGATGCCCCCAAACTCAGAGGGATGTCGACTTTATAGAACCTCCACATTAAAAAATCTCTCCAAACAGAAGAGCCCCTCCAAACTCAGTGGAACCACAATGGAACTCTCAAACTCAAGACCCCAAGAAACCCACAAACTCAAATAGAATTCTTAAACTTTAAATGCCTCCAGGCTGAAAGACCTCCTCGAATTCAGTAGAGTGTCCAAACTCGGATTCCCCCACACAAATTCAGGAGACCCCGCAAACCCTCAGTAGGGTTCTCAAACTTAAAAGAACCGCTGTCCTTAGGAGCCCAGAAGAGACCCCCAAACTTTAAAAAACCTCCAAGCTGAGATTCAGTAGAATCATCCAACTTGATATGACCCTCAAATTCAGCAGACTCCTCCAAATTTTCCATACCCAGTACAGTTATACAGAATACCTCAAATTCACTAGAACCCTCAAGCTCCTCGGGACCTCCAATTCGTCCTAATCTCTGAACCCAAGAGCCCAAGCTGAGGATAATTTCACCCTCTCAATTTATCACCAAAAGTTTCCAAATTCTGGAGAATGGCTCTGCACCGATCTCAAGAGAAGTTCAGAGTTTCAAATGCTCCCGCCAATGGGGGTGTGGCCATGCAGAGTTCTGAGATCCAGCCAATGGGAGCACGGCATGCAAATAACCCCTATTAGACCCTGTTATTGACTGGCAGGGCCCCAGGTCACAATGGGTGGTCCGGGCTCGGCTCTGGAAGCCCTTGAAAGCTCAAGAAGAGGGCTCCTGGGGCTGGCCCCCGGGCGGCTGGTGTCAAAGGGGTGGGCTGGTGGGAGGGTTCATGGAGCCAGAGACTACCCTTCCCTCCCGCCTCTCAGTGCTCTCCACCCCCATCAGCACTCTTAGTCACCATGGAGGTGTCTTCCCTGCCCAAGAAGTTTCCCTGCCTATACAGGGCAGGCAGCGGCTCTCTCTAGCATCCCCACCTCGCTTCCTGACTTCCCATGCCACCCCCCTGCCAAACCTGGGGATCAGACTGGGGCTACCCCATAGCTCCGGGCCAGCCCCAGGGTCCCCACTCCAACCCACCACTTCCCAGAAGAATTCCTACCTTCTTTCTGGTTTCCAGCCTATAATTAACCAAAAGCATGACACCCTGAAGGGGTCTGCCCTCCTGAGTGAGCCTTCCCAGGGCACGGTGGGGAGCAGGGGAGGGGGACTGAGGGCCAGATGAGGGCATCTCTGTGAGGTGCTAATGCTTGTCTCTCCTCCATCTTCTGCAGACAAGCAGAATGAAGTGGAGATTCCATCACCCACAATGAAGGATCGAGAAAAACAGTCAGCCCCACGGCAGAGACCCTCCCAGCAGCCCCCGCCCCCTGGGCCGCAATTCCAGCCCATGTCTCAGATCACAGGGGTGAAGAAGCTGATGCACAGCAGCAGCCTGAATGATTCCAGCATCCCCCGCTTTGGGGTGAAGACCGACCAAGAGGAGCTCCTGGCCCAAGTGAGTGGCAGCTCCGCAGGGGCTGGACTAGAGAGGGACAGGTGTCTCCTGGGGCCCAGACAGGGACTGGGCATTGGGTCAGTCTGAAATGAGGACTCAGGTATCCTGGGGTTATGAGACTCTCAGGAGAGGGGGAGTAAAGGAAGCAGGATAGGAAGGAGCTAAGCCAGGAGGTGGCGTCAGCTAGCATCGGGCCTCAGCCTGACCCATCATGGAGCTCTGGAGTGTGAACACCACCAGAGTTGAGCCCACCTTAAGGCAAGAGTGCTGGACTTTTGTACCCCTGCGTCAGTCATGGCTGTGAGCTGCCCCCAGAGTGGACAGCATTACCTCCTCTGTGTAGATCCCGTAGGGGCAAGAGCAGTTTTCTGGAGAACAGTGTGGCATGAGTCTTGGTAGGCAGCAGTCCCAGCAGGTGGGGGATGGGTGCACCCATCAGTGAAGGGGGTCTGGTCAGAACCCCCATAGCATCCACTACCGGCCAGACCTGGGTTCAGCCCCTGGCTCTTCCGTGACACCTAAAGCCAAGGGGCTCCCACGTGGGTTTGTACGGCGGATGCGGTGCATGTTTGTTGGCTTACTCAATTGCCATTTATTGTAACCTGCAAGCCGGCACTAGGCTGTGCCACCTTCAGTCACCCAGCATTTATTGAGCACCTACTGTGTGCTGGCACTGTTCAGGGTCCTGGAGAGACATGGAGAACTAGCCCCTGTTCCTTTCCCCCTGGCGCTGATGAGCAGTTTAGCTCAGAAGTTAAACTGTGCTTTGGGGTCAGTCTAGCTGAGTTAACATTATGGCTTGGCCACTTGTGAGATACAGGGTCTTGGGGAAGTCTCATCACTCCTCTGGGCTTTGGTTCTCAAACCAACCAAATGAGATCAAGCACTTAGTGTAATGCTTGGCAGATAATAATCACTCAGTACACAGTCGCTGTGGTTGCCCTGTTATCTTCCGGCTGGTAGGACACGCACGGTAAATTCCATGCTCCTGAGCATGCCACCCCCTGGGCAAGCAATAACGGTGCCACTTTCAGACCAGAGCTCTGAACTGCTAGGAAAGAGTCAGGAGGGGTGAAGATCAACCAAGAGGAACTTCTGACCCAAATGGGTAGGGGCTTGGCCCTGGTTCTTGTGGGCTTCTGACCTCTGGCCTCCAACCCCGCCAGGAACTGGAGAACCTGAACAAGTGGGGTCTGAACATCTTTTGCGTGTCAGAATACGCCGGAGGCCGTTCCCTCAGCTGCATCATGTACACGATATTTCAGGTAGGGTGGGCCGAGTGGCGCAGGGTGCGAGGGAGGGGGGCACCGTGGAGAGCGGAGAGCCAGCAGGAGTCACTGCCCCCCTCCTCGTACCTTACCCTCAGGAGCGAGACCTGCTGAAGAAGTTCCGCATCCCGGTGGACACCATGGTGACTTATATGCTGACCCTGGAGGACCACTACCACCCCGACGTGGCCTACCACAACAGCCTGCACGCGGCTGACGTGCTGCAGTCCACGCATGTGCTGTTGGCCACACCCGCGCTCGATGTGAGCCTGGCCCCCACGTCTCTCACTGCCCGCCTCCCGTCTCCCGTTTGTCTCTGTGGCCTTGGGTCTCTGACCTCCATCCCTCTCTGATCCTGTTCCTCTTTCTGGTCCTTATCCCTCTCTCCTGACCCCCCTCTTTTGTGACACCCCCATCTCTCTCTTACCCCGTCTCTCAGAACCCCCATCTTTCTAACCCGTCTCTCTCCGACCCCCACTCTCTGCCCCTAGGCTGTGTTCACGGACCTGGAGATTCTTGCCGCCCTCTTCGCGGCTGCCATTCATGACGTGGACCACCCTGGGGTCTCCAACCAGTTCCTGATCAACACCAGTGAGTGGCCGCCCGCGGGGGCGGGGCCTGCCGGGTTGGGGGCGGGGCCTGCCGGGTTGGGCGGGGCCTGCCGGGTTGGGGCGGGGCCTGTCGGGTTGGACGGGGCCTGCCGGGTTGGGCGGGGCCTGCCGGGTTGGGGGCGGGCCCAGGTGGTCCCTGCGCTCCTCTGACCACCTGCCTGGGCCTGGGCCGCAGATTCGGAGCTGGCGCTCATGTACAACGACGAGTCTGTGCTGGAGAACCACCACCTGGCCGTGGGCTTCAAGCTGCTGCAGGAAGACAACTGCGACATCTTCCAGAACCTCAGCAAGCGCCAGCGGCAGAGCCTGCGCAAGATGGTCATCGACATGGTGGGCGGGGCCGGAGCGGGGACCGACTGGAAAGGTCGCCTGTGAGGCGTGGGGAGCGGCAGGGTCTGAGTCCAGGACTGGAAGCCCCGGGAGAGGCGTCCCTTGTGGGGGCTGGGGACAGGTTGTGCTGAGCGAAAACTAGAGAGGCGCAGGTCGGGTCAGTACAACCCAGAACAGGGCTTCAGCGTCCCCTGTCATGCCCCCTCACCCACAGGTGCTGGCCACGGACATGTCCAAACACATGACCCTCCTGGCAGACCTGAAGACCATGGTGGAGACCAAGAAAGTGACCAGCTCGGGGGTCCTCCTGCTGGACAACTACTCCGACCGCATCCAGGTGCCTCCTCGCCCACCATATAGGGAGACTAGAGCCTCTCTCTTCCTCTCTCCCCTTTGGATCTGGGTGGTTCCCCTCCCTCAGCCTCCAGCTCCCATGTTGTCCATCTTCCTGTCTCTTTTCTCTCTCCCTCCCATCTCTCCATCCCAACCCCCATCTCCTACCATCCCTCCTCATTTCCTCTTACTGCCTCCCTCAATACTGCCTTCTCTCCTCTCCCCCACCCATCTCTTCCTTTTCTCTCCCCCTCCCTTCCTCTCTCCTCTCCTCCCTCTCTCCATATCCCCACCACGCCTTCTCCTCGCTCTCCCCATAAAGGGGGAGGTAAGGAAGCATGAGGTCCCACACTGGGACAGGGGCATGGCCTCTGAAGGTGCCCCACCTCATGCAGGTCCTTCGGAACATGGTGCACTGTGCGGACCTCAGCAACCCCACCAAACCCCTGGAACTGTACCGCCAGTGGACCGACCGCATCATGGCCGAGTTCTTCCAGCAGGGTGACCGGGAGCGGGAGCGGGGCATGGAGATCAGCCCCATGTGCGACAAGCACACGGCCTCGGTGGAGAAGTCTCAGGTACAGTTTTGTGGCCCCTGTGGAAGGCAGCAGGGTGGCCCTCCCCATCCCATGCTGGCTTGGAGCTCTGAGAGGCCCAGATGCTCCTGACCTGCCCCTCCACAAAGCCAGGTTATTCTGTGTTTGTTTTTTTTCCTTTTCTATCTTGATGGGCAATCTGCAACATTTTCTCTCCTACAGAACAGCCAAACTGGGCCTCTGGACTCACCGTTTGTAGACCTGAGTCAAACAAGTTCTAACTCATTTGTAGCCACCAAACAGCATTAATAATGATACTTACCCAGCTCTTAGTTACAGACCTTACGTCGATACGGCCTCTCAATTTCCCTGTAACCTGGCCACCGATCTTGTCCTTGATTTTTGGTGGAGGATTCTCACCCTCCCCACTTCCAGTCTCCTCCCTGGTGAGACCTATTTTTCCCAGTTGACTGTGCATGCCTTTCCAGACCAGAGTTACCCAGCGCTGGCACTGTTGACATCTGGAGCCAATCATTCTCTATCGCGGGGGCCGTCCTGCGCTTTAGAGGATGTAGAGCGGCATCCCTGGCCTACACCCTCCCCTTCCACTTAGAACCACCAAAAATATTTATAGACACTTCCAAATGTCCCCTGAGCATGCAGATCACCCCCATCCTCCCAACACCTGGGAAAACCAGTTTCATACATTTTATTATGGTTATGTTTACAGGCAACTTAAATAGTTCATGTGTTTTGCTTTTTTATTTTTTATTTTATTTTATTTATTTTATTATTTTTTAAAGATTTTATTTATTTATTTATTTGACAGAGAGAGAGACAGCGAGAGAGGAACACAAGCAGGGGGAGTGGGAGAGGGAGAAGCAGGCTTCCCGCGGAGCAGGGAGCCCGATCCCAGGACCCTGGCATCACGACCTGAGCCGAAGGCAGACTCTTAACGACTGAGCCACCCAGGCGCCCCATGGGTTTTGCTTTTTTAAAACATATGAATTTTATCAACATATACGTATTTTTATACAGTTTGCTTTTTTCCCCAAACAGTGCCTTGGAGATCTGTCCAAGTTATTACACGTCGATTTAGTGCATCCCTTTTGACTGTTGTATAGTATTCTCACAGATTTAGATAGCTAATGGTTTCTGGGGAAACTAGCTAATGGTTTTTCTCCTGTGGCTGGACATTTAGGTGTCGAGGAGTTACAAATTCACAGTGACTCAAACAAGATAAACGTTCATTTGTGTTCCCTCTTATGTAAAAAAGCCTCGAGGAAGAATATCGGTCCCTTTGGCTTCATGAAATGGTCAGGCACCTAGGAGATTTCAATCATCAGAAGCTTGGGGCCTCTGTCCCCAGAGATGCCTCTCGTAGTCAGGGATGCTGTGGAAGCTCTAGCCATTCTGGCCACAAAGCAGGGAGGAGAGGTCTCTGCCAGTTGAGGCAGCACCCCTACTCCCGACTCCCACCCCAGCTCCAATCTTCCATCTACCTGTGGTCACATGGCCACCCTCTCTCTTTGCAAAGGAGGTTGGGAAATGTAGTTTTCAGCTGTGTAGGGGAAGCATTGCTTCCACCAAGAAAAATCAAGATTCTGTTAATAAGGAGGGAAGAGGGACGCCTGGGTGGCTCAGTCGGTTAAGCGTCTGCCTTCAGCTCAAGTCATGATCCCAGGGTCCTGGGATCGAGTCCCATATCGGGCTCTGTGCTCAGCAGGGAGCCTGCTTCTCCCTCTGCCTGCCGCTCCCCCTGCTTGTGCTCTCTCTTGCTCTGAAAAATAAATAAAATATTTTTTTAAAAGCTTAAAAAAAATAAGGAGGGAAGATAATATCAAAGTGGGTTAGGCAATACCCTGCCATGGAGTTATTTCTAGTTTTTCTTTGTTGCAAAAAAAAAAAAGTCATTATTAATATCTGTGGTGTACCACAATTTTTATTTTTTATTTTTTTTATTTTTTTTAAGATTTTATTTATTCATTTGAGAGAGAATGAGATAGAGCATGAGAGGGGGGAGGGTCAGAGGGAGAAGCAGACTCCCTGCCGAGCAGGGAGCCCGATGTGGGACTTGATCCCGGGACTCCAGGATCATGACCTGAGCCGAAGGCAGTCGCTTAACCAACTGAGCCACCCAGGCGCCCATGTACCACAATTTTTAAAAACTAATTCCCAATTGACAGATATATGGAGGTTTCTAGTATTTTTTTTTAAAGATTTTATTTATTTATTCATGAGAGACAGAGAGAGAGAGGCAGAGGGAGAAGCAGGCTCCCAAGGAGCAGAGAGCCCGATGCGGGACTCGATCCCAGGACCCTGGGATCATGACCTGAGCCGAAGGCAGACGCTTAACCATCTGAGCCACCCAGGCGCCCTGAGTTTTCTAGTATTTGTTGGTATCTCGTATGTAAATTTTTTTTTTTTTTTCTTACCCGTGCAAGAGTTTTTCCAGGGTGGATCTGGAGAAGCAAGATTACAAGGTTAACTGCTATCAGCCTCTTTTAAATTCTCCTGGATCGCACAGCATGGCAGGATGATCTGCACCAGCGGGCCACCAGTTTGTACCTTTCTCCCTTCTCTCCCAGGTGGGTTTCATCGACTATATTGTACACCCGCTGTGGGAGACGTGGGCTGACCTGGTCCACCCAGATGCGCAGGAGATCCTGGACACGTTGGAGGACAACCGGGACTGGTACTACAGTGCCATCCGGCAGAGCCCTTCACCACCGCCCGAGGAGGACCCCAGAGGGCCAGGCCACCCACCCCCACCGGATAAGTTCCAGTTTGAGCTGACGCTGGAGGAAGAGGAGGAGGAGGAGGTGTCTACTTCCCCAGGTGCATTTGAAGTGCGGGACTTGTCCCTGGCTCAGGATCCATCCCCAGCTGAGGAACTATGGGAGGTGGATGGCCAGGCTATGGCCGCAGAGGTGAAGGTAAAGGAACCGTGCTTCACACAGCAAGGCGACTCAGCAGATAGTGTGGCTGCGGGCGAGGACGAGTCCATGTCCCCAGATGCATCCGTGGAAGCTGGGGGCCGCAGCAGACCCCTGGTCCTGTCTGCTGAGAGTCCCCCTCTGCCTGCCTTGAGGACCCTGCCCCCTCCAGAGGAAGCCCCGGGCCTCCTGGGCCTCCCCTCCATGGCGGCCGAGGTGGGGGCCCAAAAAGAGCATCAGGCTGCCAAGAGGGCGTGCAGTGCCTGCACAGGAACATCTGGCGAGGACCCCCCCCCACTCCCAGCTCCTGGTGGGTGGGGGTCGGCTGGAGGTCCTACCTGAGCCCTGGCTCCTCCACCCTGTTGCTCTCCCCGCCTCCCTCCACCACCATCACCCCCCGACCACCTCCTCCACTGCCTCAAAGACTCTTGGGCCTCCTGAGAAAAAAGAAAACAGAAAAGTGGGTTTTTTTCTCTTTTCTTTTTTTCCTCTTTCCCCCCACCCCCACCCACGGGGCCTCTTTTTGGAGGTGGGGGCTGGGGAACAAGGGGCGGAGGTCCCGGAAGGGATTTTATTTTTGGAATTTTAATTGTTACATTTTTAGAAAAAGAAAAAAAAAAAAAAAACCAGGATAAAACACAGCCACTGTAGACGCTCCTGTTCCGGACTAAACCCCTTGTGTCCCTCCCCAGCCGCCTCCCCCGCCCCAGGTCCCAGGCTCAGTCTTCCAGCCTCCTAGGGCTCCCCGCGTGGGCCCAAGCAGGCATCGTGCCTCCCTCCCTCCCTCCCTCCCTCCAGGCTTTCCCTCTGAATTTTGGAGGGTCTCTGGAACCTAACCAGGAATAGCCATTCTGGGCGGGGGCTCTGGGGGGCTGTCACCAGGGGAGGCCCCAGCTCCAGCCCCTCTCTGGCTCACTGCCCACCACCCCCACCCCCAGAAGTCTTCCGCCTCATTTTGCACAAACCTGGCAATACTAACTTGGGGGACAGGGGCAGGGACGGGGACAGGGGAGCTGTGCGCTTTCAGATGTAGCAGAGGGAAGGTGTTGGAGGGATATTCACACCACTAACCTGGGGTCTGAGGTTCGAGGAGGGCCTGATCCCCCCTCCGCTTGCCATCCCCTTGCCCTTCCACTTTGGGTTCTGTTTGAATTTTCTCCATTTAGGGGGGAGATGGCTCTGAACCACACCCCTCCTTCCAGCTGCTTCTCCTCTTGTTTCTGCCTTAATGATCCCCACGGCCATAGGAGAGGGGTTTGCAGTGGTTCCCACCTGCACCTTGGGTGGGGTGGGACCAGGCCCAGAGCCCCCATCCTGGGCACCTCCCCCGCCCCAGCATCCTCCTGACCCCCTTCATGACCCTTTGCCCTAGGAGGAAGCAATAACAGTGTACTCCCACACCCCCTTTCTGGGCAGCCCTTTCCCACCCTGGCACCAACCAAAGTCATTTCTCCTTTGCCCCCACTTGGCCACGCCTCCCCTTCACCCCTTAGCTATTCCTGGAGCAATACGACAGACAGATGCAAGGCCCTTTTTCTCCAAGCCATGGGGGACTGTTTGGAAGGAAAGACCCCCCCCCCCCCCCCCCCTTTATGCCCTTGGGCCCAGTTCTGCAGCTGGGCAAGGCAGGGCCTCTCTCTCATTCCCCCACCCCCAATTCTGAGCACACGGTACTGTAGCCCCCAGCTGCCCGCAGCCTTCCATCTGTCTGTCCATCCCTGTGGGGAGTACCTCCCACTCCCACCCTCATGATGCTGTACAGGGTTCATTTTTGTAGCGACATTAGTTTCTGTCCCAGCCAGTGACTGGAGTGGGACTTCTTTTTGGTTTTCTTTCTTTTCTTTCTCTCTCTCTTTTTTTTTTTTTTTTGTACATATTGTATGGTTGGTTTGTAAATTATTCTACAGAGGCAAAAAGGGAAAATAAACTTGCCCTTCCCCAGCAGACCCAGTCAGGGGAAGGAGGGGTGGGGTCTCCCAGAGAGAGAGTCCCCATTCCCACTGTATTATACAAACTGTACCATAGACCCCGAAAGGGTGGATTCCGCGCTGCCGCTTGATGGGAAGTCGTGTCATTGTAAGGGGCGAGGGCTGAGCAGAGCCTACCCCTTCCCCCTTACCCAGGTGTGACTGGTGAGTTGGAACCCCACCCCCAATCAGGGCTCCTCTCCCAGGGGGGGCACAGAACCCCCCCTGAGCTGCTCTTGTGTTGTCCATTTCGACGATCAATCAGTCGGTCCGTTGGTCGATAATCAATCCTTCGATCTTGTCTCCAATTAAATCGAGGCTTTCACTGATCTTCCTGGCTTATTGACTTCCTTTCCCACCCTGTTCTTGGGAGGTCTACCTCTCCTGCACTATCTGCCTGGGGTGGGGGTAAGGGGAAAGGGATAGATAGAACCTGAAGGGGGGCAACAGTGTGGCTGGAGGCAGCTGCCCCGCCCCGCCCTGCCCCGGGGCCTGGACCGGGCACTTGCTCAAGGACTCCAGGTTGTAAAGTGGAGGTTCAGACCAGTCTTTGGAGGCCAGCAGACCCAGGTAAAGCCCACTTCTCTTACACAGCATCTCTGACAGACCTCTTGGGTACTTCTGGAATCTCAGAGTCATTCCTGGAAACCTCGAGGGGGCCTGACTGATAACACCTCCACCATCTGGCTGCCAGGCTATGATAAAAGGTCTCTGGTCAAATTCTGCTGTGCAGACATTAAACTTGATAAACAGGCACAAGGGCATTTATTTACCCCTATAAGTTCTATGAATTCCCAGGATCCTGGCCATTTTGGTGTTGCAACCTTCATGTTGCATTAAAAGAAAATGAAAAAA
Source organism: Mirounga leonina (assembly GCF_011800145.1). Lineage (NCBI taxonomy): Eukaryota > Metazoa > Chordata > Mammalia > Carnivora > Phocidae > Mirounga > Mirounga leonina. The sequence continues at coordinate 51,448,750 of NW_023270855.1, read as the reverse complement.
CAAACCTGAACCTGAATATCTATATCTTTTTTTTTTTTTTAAGATTTTAAGTAATCTCTACAACCCAACGTGGAACTTGAACTCACGGCCCTTTGATCAAGAGTAGCATGCTCTATTGACTGAGCCAGACAGATGCCCCCAAACGTGAATCATATCTTAAAGGCAGGGCTCTCTGTTGCTTTGAGCCTGTAGCCTTATGGTCGGTATCAGGCGAGCTAAACCATCCAAATTCACACAAGACTGGCTTGGGATTGAAGCTGTTTCGTTAACGTGTTCATTTGAGGTTGGGGAGGGAACGACTCAGATGTTTTAACCAATCCACATATTTGAATACTGTTAATTCCACTCAAGGGATCCCATTTTCTCCACCTTTATCAGGGTAATTAACAAACCCTTGATTTCACCAATGTTTCTGATATTCATTATGCTAATGAGCAAAACTTCCCACGTTGATAAAGATATGGATAACAAGTGTTTGTGATTCGAGCTTTTGGTTTAGAATACTGGCAGCCTCTGGGGTGTAATAAATTGAGATACACACACACTCAAAGCTGTGCTTAAGTGGTTAAACGCAGTGGGATCAATAGATGTATATATTCACAACGTGTGTGTTTTGAAATAAAATGAGGGCAGCTTCCTTGGATCTAAGGAAAGGTTGACCTGCCTACTCTGCTCTATTCATGTCCTTATCAGTAGTTTAGATCCCAGCTCCTGCTGTGTGACCTTGGGCGTGATTTCTCTGACCTTCAGTTGTCTCATCTGTAAAATGAGGATAACAAAAATCCCAGTCAGTCTAGGGCAGGACTGACCAGTGAAACCTTCTACAATGGGTAATGCTCTGTCTGTACTTATCCAACATGGTAGCCTCTAGCCCACATGTGGCTGTGAAGCACTTGAGATGTGGTGAGTGCCACTGAGGAGCTGGAGTTTTCCTTTTCCTTTCCATTAAGTAGCCACATGCAACCAATGGCTACCATCTGAGAATACAGTTCTGGAACTTGAGAGGCTGAATGTATAGGATTTAGCGTGTACAAAGGTTTGCCTGTTTCACTGTGGTTTTGAAGATTTACAGTATGTAGATATCCTGGCCCAGAAGAGTGGGGGCCAGCCTCGACCCAGAGAGGGGGAAAAAAAAAAAAAGCTGGAAAACTAGGTAGAAGTTTCCAGGGAATCTGAACTTTGTGCAAGAAGTAAAGAGGAGACACAGACGTTTTCCCAAGGGTGTTTCAAAGGGAGGCAGAGTCGGGGAAAGGGTGTCGGGCTGAGGGTCAGGAGGCGACAGCACCAACCCCAGGCTGCAGGGGAAGGCTGATAAGACTTCTTGCTCTGGACCTCAGTTTCCCCAAGTGTAGGCATGATGTCCCAGATGTCCCAGATGCCTCCTCTGTTGGGACACTGTGACAATCTGAGAATGTGGGTCAAAGGACAGAGGTGGGCATGTGACCATCAGCTGGCTCTTTAAAATCCTCGTGATGGGGAGTTCATCCTTCCTCAGGCAAAGGTGACCAAGGGCAACGGGGCACAGCAGCAGGGCCTTATAATCTGAATAGAACAGGGAGACCTGGGGAAGGGGTGGAGGTGGTTTACGTTGTAGCTGACATCAGCCACTTGCAAACAAGCAGTGTGGCCTGGGACAAAAGGCTCTGGCTCTTCCAGCCTTTCGCGGGCTGTGCCCTGTGCTAAACTCATTAGGTGGATTATCTTATTGGCTCTCCAGCAGTCCTTGAGATATATACCATTATAAGAAACTGAGGCCAGGTTCTAACCCTGTCGAGAAAAGGCAGAGACCTCATTTCACCTACTGTCTGTCCCACACTGATAGCTACTAGATAACTACCTGATACTTTCATTATTATTGCTCCCCCTTTTTTCAGCCCTACACCCAACATGGGGCTTGAACTCAAGACCCTGAGATCAAGTGTCACATGCTCCACCGACTGAGCCAGCCAGTATATTATATTATATATTATAATATATTATATAAATATTATATATAATATATATTTATGTTATGTTATTTTATTTATTTTTAAGATTTTATTTATTTATTTGACAGAGAGAGCAAGAGAGCACAAGCTGGGGGAACAGCAGGAGGGTGAGGGAGAAGCAGGCTCCCTGCCAAGCAGGGAGCCCGATGCGGGGCTCGATCCCAGGACCCTGGGACCATGACCTGAGCCAAT